>NC_039249.1:12540392-12901225 GCF_003368295.1 Carassius auratus
TTGCTCTTGAATGATGACTGTACCCTTTTTAATTGAAGGTGGCTCAACTGAATCACAAGTATGATAAATAATGGATGTTTATATTTTCTATGGAGTGTTCAACATCCGGAACAATGGGCGTTTCTGACACACTGCACCCCGTAGACCAGTCACAACAGACTAGGCTAGCTGACCAGTCAACTCACAGAAAGGAGGGTTTTAGAGAGACTGAATCATATGGCGCTTTTCCACTGCATGGTAAGGTGCAATTTTGGGGGGTTTTCCACTGGGTACTGTACTTGATACCTGGTACTCTTTTTAATAGAGCAGTTGTGGTTGTGGTTCCAAGTGAACCGTACCGTTACCAAAACGTGATGTGTAAACTCTGCTGATCATTGACTTGCCGGAGAGTATTGTCA
This sequence comes from Carassius auratus, assembly GCF_003368295.1. NCBI lineage: Eukaryota > Metazoa > Chordata > Actinopteri > Cypriniformes > Cyprinidae > Carassius > Carassius auratus. The sequence goes on from NC_039249.1 coordinate 12,540,791, forward strand.
CTACCTGCGTCACTGAACTTGTGACTCAATAGAACCGCTAGACTTAAATCAGCACAGCCAACAAAGGATCGAAGGCAGCTATTTTTCAACTAGGTTTTCAAATATGAAATAAATATCAACCATTTTTAAGAGAGTCAAAAATCAAATGTATCAATTAATTATATTAATGGTTTAATGGCTGGTTTAATATAAATTATTTTAAACCAGCAGAAGGGCTGTTCAAAAATGCAAATTCATTCTCTGCCAGCATGGGGCGCTTTCAGAACTGCATAAAGACCTGCAGCATTCATATTTATCCAACGAAATCAACAGTCTTTTTTTTTTTTTTATCATGGTATTTAGCTTTATGACCGTTGTCTTTCCATCCCCTTTTTATGGCCTTAAATTTGATACAATTAAATGTAATACTTTTTAAATGCCAGCTGAAAAGGCAGGCTGGCTTTTTTATAAAATAACAAATACAATTAAATTTAATAAAATGCTTAACACTTCAGGTACAGTACAAGTATGCACTTTAAATGCATTTTCAAATGAAAACTAATCAAATGAAGAAAAAATTTAAAATGCATATTAAATGTATGAATAATAGATTGTACTGATTCTCATATTAGGCTGCTGTACTATAACTACATACTGTACAGTTCAGTTACACCGTTAACTTTCTTTCCCAGATGTTTAGATTCCGTTGAGACAAAACCATGAGTGAACCATGGGTTTTTTTGACAGTTGAAACGATAAACGCTAAAGAGAGTGTAGTTTAGCCCCTGTTGGGATGAAAATTGTTGGTTGAAATTAAAATAAACGAGTGTAGGTTGTGAGCGAACAATTTGTAGAGATCTGCCAGAAGCAGCAGCCACTTTGAACACCTGATTTGTTCGAAAACCTCTGATGGCCAAACTACAATGGAATTCCCAAATGGAAAAATCAAGTGATCCCAGGTCGATTTGTGTTCACTATGCACGTTTTTAGCAAACAGTACCTTAAGCCAAAAGTTAACCGTGCTCAGACCACCTCCCAAGATGGTCTCTATTCGGTTCACTTCTGAGGGGTCTGAGATCATTTGGTGTCTTCACATATGGGCCAAAAATCATGCAAACCATGATCGGACCCCCTGAAAACACCCATAAATGCAGCAGTCCAAACAGTGAGTCTTATCATCATTGTCAAAACTTTGCTTCAAGAATTAGCCACATTGCTGATGTGATCTAATCACTAGCACACCCTGAGCACAAGTGAGTTAAAATATTCCAGACAAATCAGCATAATTTTTCATATCTGGCTGATCCCCATATTTACATTTTAAAGCTATTATCGGCCGATTCCGATATCAGTCTGATAATATCATGCATCCCTACCTTTAATCCTTTATACAGTGGACTGAAGTGTTACACTGTTGACTTTTTTTCTCCTAGATCATTCTCTTCACTGCCTCTAAGAAAGTTTATGCAGACAAGTTGCTGAACATTCTCGATCCGAGGAAACAGCTGGTGCGGTCTGTGGTATTTTTATTTTTCCTTTTATTTTAATAATTTCCAATACTCTTCCTTATGTCACTGCTGTTTAAAAAAAGAAAAAAGAAATCTGTATCTTTTCCTTTTTGTGTTATTAGAGTAAATGTAAAATTAGGCTGGGTGTCAGTTGTTGGGCAACCCAGCCTCAGATTTGTCATTGCTGTGCAGAGTTTCTTTGTAGCATTTGGTTACACTGAGGGATTGGAGTAGATGAGGAGCTTTGGCATCTAGCACATGTAAACTCCACACCATCCTCAGGTGTCAAACCTTTGCTTTGAATGCATTATTGATTCTAGTCTTGGAGATTTATTTCACTCTTCTCTCTGTATGTGTTTCCGATATGTTCTAGGCACCGATTATTTCGTGAGCACTGCGTATGTGTGCAAGGAAACTACATTAAGGATCTGAATATCCTTGGACGGGATCTGTCCAAGACTATAATTATTGATAACTCACCACAAGCCTTTGCTTATCAGGTAAGCTGCTTAAGGTTTTCTTTTATCCAAATACATTGAACAAAATTATAAACGCAAAACTATTTTGCCCCCATTTTTCATGAGCTGAATTCAAAGATTTAAGATTTTTTTTCTATGTACACAAAAAGCCTATTTCTCTCAGATATTTGGTCACAAATCTGTCTAAATCTCTGTTAGTGAGCACTTCTCCTTTGCCAAGATAATCCATCCACCTCACAGTTGTGGCATATCAAGATGCTGATTAGATGGCATGATTATTGCACAGGTGTGCCTTAGGCTGGCCACTCTAAAATGTGCAGTTTTGTTCATACTGAGTCCGAAATTTTCCACATGCGTTTTTTCGTATTCGCGATCCGAAAAATTTGTCACGCACAGAGACCTTGCACACTGAGTCCGATGCGTATTAATGAATGTTACACTGAAAAAAATGCAAAACAATACAAAATGTTGTCTTCAAGTAATGAGGATGACTTTTTTTTTGTCCTCTCTCTTCTTAAAAAGAGAAAAAGAAAGAGAAAATATTGGGTCCATCCACTCCTGCGATCGCGTAGAGAGGAAGGAGAGTTCCACTTCCTTATCAAGGAGCTGCTGGATTATCCAAACAGATTCAAAGTTTACTTTAGAATGTCAGTGGCTCAGTTTGATGTTTTACTAGCGATACTGGAGACACATATTAAAAAGACCACCACCAATTTCCGTGAATCAATTGATGCTGAACAGAGAACCAGTCAGTATTTGGTGTGACCACCATTTGCCTCCCGCAGTGCAACACATCTACTTCGTATAGCTGATCAGGTTGTTGATTGTGGCCTGTGGAATATTGGTCCACTCCTCTTCAATGGCTGCGCGAAGTTGCTGGATATCGGCAGGAACTGGAACATGCTGTTGTATACACCGATCTAGAGCATCCCAAACATGCTCAATGGGTGACATGTCAGGTGAATATGCTGGCCATGTAAGAACTGGGATTTTTTTCAGTTTCAAGGAATTGCGAACAGATTCTTGCAACATGGGGATGTGCATTATCATGCTGCAACATGAGGTGATTGTCGTGGATGAATGGCACAACAATGGGCCTCAGGATCTCGTCACAGTATTTCTGTGCATTCAAAATGATGAGGACAGCGAGCATGCAGATTAGCTTCCCTGAGAAGGTTTCTGACAGTTTGTGCAGAAATTCTTTGGTTATGCAAACCGATTGTTTCAGCAGCTGTCTGGGTGGCTGGTCTCAGATGATCTTGGAGGTGAAGATACTGGATGTGGAGGTCCTGGGCTGGTGTGGCTACACATGGTCTGCGGTTGTGAATACGGTTGGATGTACTGCCCAATTCTCTGAAATGCCTTTGTTGATGGCTTATGGTAGTGAAATGAACTTTCAATTCACTGGGAACAGCTCTGGTGGACATTCCTGCAGTCAGCATGCCAATTGCACACTCCCTCAAAACTTTCAACATCCGTGGCATTGGACTGTGTGAGATAACTGCACATTTTAGAGTGGCCTTTCATTGTGGCCAGCCTAAGGCACACCTGTGCAATAATAATGCTGTCAGCATCTTGATCTGCCACACCTGTGAGGTGGATGGATTATCTTGGCAAAGAAGTGCTCACTAACACAGATTTAGACCGCTTTGTGAACAATATTTGAGAGAAATAGGCCTTTTGTGTACATAGAAAAAGTCTTAGATCTTTGAGTTCAGCTCATGAAAAATGGGGGCAAAATCAAAAGTGTTGCATTTATAATTTTGTTTAGTGTAATTAAAGTTTTTTTGTTATTATTTTCATTGGTGCATGTGTAAAGTGTGTATAGAAGCAGGGCTTGAATTTCGGTGCGGGAATGCGGGGATTGCGCATAATTTAAACCATTCCCGCAAGGTTAGCTTTTATAGTGCGAGAAATTCTCGCACAAATATATTTGCTTCATCTCAGAGCAAATGATTAAAAAATAAATTCACAGATGCGAGAAAAAATGTCAAATTGTCTCGTCAAATTGTCTTTTATTTTCGAATTTAATTCCTCAATCAGCGCTGGACCGGCATTTTCTGTCTCAGCGCTGAGCTCATAGACAGTAAACGGCGGAGCCCTGGCTGCTGTAGACAGATCATGTTTCACGCTGTCAATGCAGCGGTCTGCGTTGCGCTGATCTTATTCACACTATCAAGTGTAGGTGCAGCATTCTAACATTTTGAGTCAAAATGAGCTGTTTGTGAAGAAATTATCCGCTTCCAAATTGTCGTTGTAATAACGAAACTGAAACATTAAAAAACATTTTGCTCTTTATGGTGTGCGAGTGATAGAGCGCGGCAGCAACGAACCAACTGATCAGCTTACAGCGTCACAACATTGAATGCTCGGCCGAACAGCTGATCATAGCTGTACAGGGCGCCTTTATTATTTTTCATCTCCATAAATATATCTATAAATATATCTAGTAATAAAGTTAACGCAAGGGCTAGAAATCAATTAATATTTTGCTGATCCTTCTTGTCATCATGGAGAGCGCAGTTGGTTGCATGGCAACGACAGACGCCACGAGAGTGCAAGCGCTTGTGGAAATGAGACTGCGGCGCACGCGCCCGAGCTTTCCACTTGTTTGAGCATGTGACTGCGCGTTTCCCCTTGTTTTCTATTCATTATGGGCAGCATATTTCCCGCGCGCACAAACACGGCCACAGACAATGAATTGTTTGGTTAGCGTAGTAGTTTAAATATGGACCGTTGGCTGAAGCGAAAGACAAGTTCGGATGATGTCACGATCCAAAGAAAAAAGTGTCCGACAACGAAAGGCCGACAAGCAGCCAAACCGAAGATCCACAAAGAAATCTTACAGAGGTGAAGCAGTCAAAGGATAAATTTCAAACGAACTGGCTAAAAATTTACCCTTGGCTAGAAATTAACGATGGGATTATGAGCTGCTCAGTTTGTAAGATCCAGTCCACAATTTACCAGCCAATGCTACAAAACATCTACATTAATTAGACAAGCCAATGGAACTGGCCATACAGCAGCTTTAAAAAGAAAGAAAGAAGCAGAAACATCCAAAAATGCTATGGCTAATGCTATCCAAACTGCACAGCTGCAGGGAGAAGAGGAGCTCAAGGGGTTACTTAAAACTGCTTATCTGTAGATATTAATAAATGAACATGATTAAATTAGACCGATGCATCAAAAGTTATTCTCCCCCCCATAATCTTTAGATCCCCCCCATGTGACCCATGTAAGGGGGGAATTCCCCCCCAGTTTAAAAAACGAAGTTCAGGCCCTGAGAAGTACAGAGTTCAGGTGTGTGATTGGGCTCTTTAGGTAGATAACCCTGTACAGAAATACCTTTAGAGAGATGAAGGAAAAACTGTGTAACTAAAATCCCCAAGCCATGTGTTTCACTCACAGCTTTCCAATGGGATCCCAATAGAAAGCTGGTTTATGGACAAGAATGACAGTGAACTTCTGAAGCTGGTACCTTTCTTGGAGAAACTGGTGGAATTGGTATGTTGTAATGTTGTTCATGTTTTCTTGACCTTCCTTCCAATGTGTCTTTGAACATTATACAAGTGTAATACTTATTTATGCGCACACACACACACACACACACACACACACACATATACATCTACATCTTTGTGATACAACACAAAGATGTTTTACCAGCTAAGAAGATCAGCACTTTAAGAGTTTCATCTCCCTATCTGTTAAAAGAAAAGAGGAGATCAAATAGAATTATAGGAAAAACAAAGGGAATGGAGAAATCAAGAGCAAAGCAAAATGCAAACCTCTGATCATCACCAAAAATAGAAAGGCAAGATTCTTCACCAATGTGAGCCAGTAGAGTTTTGGTTGGACTGTTGATGGACCAATGAGACAAAGAATAACCTTTATCTAAGTGAATTGAAAGCAAAAGTGTGGAGAAAACTGCAAATGATCCTAAGCATAGAACCTCATCTGTTAAGCTTGGTGGAGGTGGTTGCATGGCATGGGCTTGCATGGATGTCTCTAGAACAGGACCTCTTCATTTGAATGTTGACTTAATGTGTGATGGCAGTAGCAGAATTAATTTGAAAGGTACAAAATCATCTTGGCTACCAATATTCAAGAAATGCCACCAAATTCATTAGAAAGCACTTCATATTGGATCAGGACAATGACTCAAAACACCCTGCCAGTTCAGTCAAGGACTTTATCAGGGCAAAGAAATGTCAAGTCTTAGATTGCCCAAATCAATCTCCAGATTTAAATCCGATTGAACATTAATTTCACCATCTGAAGAGGAGACTAAAGACAGAAACTCCCCGAAACAGAAACCGCTGGAATTGGCTTCATTACAGGCTGGGGAAAAGCATTTCAAAGCATAAGACCAAGATTCTGGTGATGTCTGTGGGTGGCATGCAAGAGATCTGCAACTAAATATGAGCTTTTAATCTTTTAAATCTGTCTTAAATTCAACTGTTCCAATACTTATGCTCACATTAAATAGTGAGATGAACTCTAAAAGTATTGCTCTTTTTATTTGGTAAAACATGTCGAAAGACCTAATAATAAAATGTGACTAGGGCTTAAAGTTCTCCGGCACCGTGTCGGATTTCCGACATGCAGCATTTAATCCTACATTTAAAAAAAAAAAAATCTTGTTGATTATCACTTTTGAGTCCATGCGTTAGCCTACCAATGGTATGACATTAACTAACAGTAACTAACATTAGTAGCCAGTCAGAATGTTTTGCTTTTATAAACACGAGACGTGCATTATAGTATTCAATTGCGGAGTTGCAACTGTGATGAATAGCGAAGTGCGACAAAAAGCTGTGAGGCAAAATGGTCAAATATACCCATCTATTGTGTATTTACATAGAAAAGCTCATTATAAAGCAGCGGAGCTTTGTAAACCGCTCAAAGTAATCATGTCATCTCCATAAGAATGATATGATTGCCAAAACATATTTACCGGGATTTCAAAAAAGGTCCTGTTCACACATGATCTATTAATTGTAACTTTACCAGTAATTTACCAATAAATGACTGTATGTGTGATCGGGGCTAAACTCTTCATCTGTATACGCTGTGAATTTTAATTAAAATGTAATCTGGAAAACTGTGTGCATTCTCACTAGAATTGTAACGTAAATCATTTATAAACCTTTGTCAACACAGCAGAAATATCAACCTATGTCTAAATATGCCATTGTATTGTACATCGCGATTTCAAAATAAATGTTTCTGCAAGTGGCCAAATATTACATTTTAATGGATTTAAAAATTGTTTAATCAAGCTGTAAAGTGAAACGTCACCAGGCCGATGGCGCCCTCTGCAGGTATTTGTTTTTGTACATAATATACTTAAGTTATGTTAATGTTATGTTTATATATTTTTATATATATATATATATATATATATATATATATATATATATATATATATATATATATATATAATATATATTATTATTATTATTTTTATGTTTATTTATTTATTTTTTTTTTTTTGGGATAACCGATGATATAGCTCATAATTTTCCAAGTGTATGATACAGCTTTCATTCTTCAGGTCAATCATATATTCATGAAAACGAATCAGTTTGAATAAAGAAAGCAATAACTTTGCCATAGTATCTTTTCAAATGTTAAAGTTGCCTCAGTCATTGCATTGTCATTGCTGCCCCGCCCCCAGAAAAAAGTTCAGGCTCAATTTTTTTTTTTTTTTTTGCTTTAACCCTTGTGACAATTCTGTAGTTTCGTTGCATATTCATCTTTTAATAATATTTGCAAATGGCTAGACTCCGCAGCAGTGAAAGCAATTTTGTCTTTACTGTTCCAATACTCATGGAGGGCACTGTATCTAAAACAAGAATGCATGAATGAGTCTAAATACAGTTTGTACTTTTCTATTGTATGTCCACAGAATGAGGATGTGCGGCCACATGTTCGCGAACAGTTTCGGCTTCATGACCTCCTTCCCCCTGACTGAGCGCACAAAGTGGGACAGAACAGTAACAAAGTCAACAAATGCAGATATAAATTTTGCATAATAACATCATTGTCATTTAATCTGGAAATCAACATTTTTTAATTCCCCGCAAATTTTCATTGCTTTGAAAACATCGAAACAAATGACTCCCTTTTCGGCACTTTTTGCCATTTGTTCAGTCAAAGGGGTTCGAAGTTTCTTGTGTGGTCTCTTCAGTGGTTTCATCCAGTACAAAGTGAATGTGTAGCAGTCAGAAGAGAAGATCTTGTTGTCTTTTGGTGCTCCAATGGAATTGACACTGTTGGGCTTTTGACCACTTTCATAAGGAATGGCCAGTAAGAATATTGTACTGTCTGACAGAAGTTAGATGCTTGTGAGTGACTGGGTTTTTGTTTTGTTTTTCTATGCTAAGTTTCTGTTTCCACTAATGTTTTCAGTATGCATTCCTCCCCATCTGAACAGGTTACTTAGTATTTACTTCAAATCTTGTGCTCTCAACACCTGACTTGTTTTGTTTGCCAAAATGTCCATTTTCATTTCTCAAAGAGCATCTTCTGGGTATATTATAGTTCTGATTTTCACATCTCAGTGCGTGTATATATATATATATATATATATATATATATATATATATATATATATATATATATATATATATATATATATATATATATATATATATATATATATATATATATATAGTGTGATTTGAGAATGGTTTAAACCAGAGTGATGTCTGTTTTGTAGAGAGAGATTTGCAGCGAGAGAGATTTGCAGCGACTAAATTCTTAAAATTTTTTAAATGACATTTCCTACCAGTGAATCAGAAGTCTGCAACTTCCATTTATTCTCTCCACAGATATTTATACACCTTTCAAGATCCAACAAAATATTAATTAGTAGAATGTCCAAGTGGTATTTTATCAGCCACTGTTTTATTACTTTTTTATTTTATTTTTTAGTACAGTTTTTCTTCATATCTAGCTTGTGTATTTTCGATATTTTAGTTTTTTAAGCAGGTGTTTTTAAAGAGATGTCACATTTATGTATTAGTGTTAATTATATGGAAGTATTTTCGTGTTAACTTTTGGAGTTAATGTAGCATTTGCCCAGAGCTAATTTATTCTAACTCTGCTGCAAAGGAGAGGATGAAGGGCTACGGCCTGGCAGAGCCCTGTGTATAGCACCAGCATAACAACAGTTGCATCGCTGTGGTTTAAACCTGCCTGTGTGACATTCTGGTTTTTCTTTTATTCTGGTCGAGGGAGGAGGTGTAGCTGTTTTAAGAGGTATGCAACGTATGCTAGATGAATGAGTGTGCATCATAGTCTCAGAGTAAGAGATTATCACACTGCAAAAGCAATTTTCGTCATTTCCATTTTTCTGATATTGCCTTTTCAGTTTTAAAGATGATACTTCAAATTGAGTAAGAGTTGAAACTACAGTAGTGCCATTCAGGGTGAATGAAGCAGGGCCAGGCTAGTTGTATCCCCTTCTCTCTATTTCCTCCCTGTGTCCGGTTTCTTTTGGAAATGAATTGGTCACTTTCTACATGTCGTTGATGCCATTTATGCTGTTTGTGTTTACAGTGTGCAGTTTTCTGATAAATGGGTCATTCTTAGTAATAGACGATCACTGATTACATCATTTTTCTACATTTGGATTGTGACCTTGTCATAGTGTTTGGTTTTTGGTGTGGAGGGAATTTTATTTTCATAACTTTTTTTTTCTTATGGGGCCTTTTTAAAAAAAGAAAAAAAAGAAAGCATCTTGTATGCAGTAAAGATAAATTGTGTTTTTAAATGTTTTTTTTTATTATTATAATTATAAAAATGAATTGCAATGTGTTAATATTGTAATTCTAAATATTCTGTGGTAATTCTCAATTGAAAGAGAAGAGGAAGGACAAAAATGAAATTGTGATCCCAAGGATCCTGCTCTACTGACACTGTTTTTTTCTGTTTGACAGTCCACAGGCACAGTATTTCTCTCATATAATAGGCTGATTCAGCAATGGTTTCATATACATTTTGAACATGGTTAAACATAGTGTTATATAGTAAGTAGCATTTTATTAGTGAAGTATTCCTTTTCCTTACATTGAATAGTTGAATGATGCTAAACTGAATGGCATCCCTTGGTCCAGAATGATAGCTCAGATGTTGAGAGATGGATTGCAACTACCATTAGGCCCTGGCGCTTTCTTACAAAGAAAATATTTTGTATGATTGTCAAAGAACAGTAGTATATTAAGTGTAAAGCATGATGCAGAGGTTTGTTTCATATGTACAACCAGTTCATTGTAATGTGCATTAACTCTGTACAAAGCATATTGTACTAAAAACATGCAGCTTCATGAAAAAAAAGTTAAAGGAAACCTTTTTGTATTTTTGATTACTTGTATTCCAAAAGGCATGGTATATCTATTTTTTAAAATGTATTCATTTTCAAATGTATTAATGCAGAACTTGTCATCAGTTTTGTTTGTTTTTTCTTTTAATCTGTGTATTTTGTATGTAGTTGGCACAATCACTGAACATTCTCCGCATGTAAAAAGCCTGTTATGTGAGTTGGGATTTTAATCAAGGCACTTTTTTGCAGATGAATGTTTCAGGTTTGTTTTCGGTTATACTTCATCTTCAAAAGCCCTATGGCTTGCGATTGTCCTTGCTGCATTGGGGAAACATTCTAGGTCTAAATGTCATTACCTGAAATGTGTTATTTAAGATTGTTCATTTAATGGAAATTGAGTCTTTGGAAAATTGCATGCTCTTTTATTTTAATGTTAGCTTATGTCAGAACAACATGTTAGATACTTAAGAATGGATGGTTGTATTTCATGTCTTTTTCTGCTACTTCATTTTACAATCAAATGGTGTGTAATATCAAGGAGATTTTATGAATATGATTATGACTTTTATCAATTTTGTGTGATGCTGTCAGCATAAATGGCATCTCGTTGATGCAATTTGATGCAACCTCACAAAAGTGAACGGAAAGCCTTAATGTCACTAGAGTTCGAGCAAGTTAAGGTTAATGCACATAAAATGAGTTAAGATCAAATTTTACCTATACGTTTTGTATATACAAGATGTTTCAGGGTTCCCACCATCATGGAACCAGAAAATTGTGATTTCCAGCCCCGTAACGGTCATGGAAATTAATAAAAATTTTAAGTCATGGAGATGTCTTTAGTGACTCTTTATTTATTTATTCTTTAAGTCTATTATGCTTTCTTGTATGTCATCAGCTTGAAGTGTTCTGTGTGTACAAGGTCAAAAGGTTTGGGAACCCTGAAGTTTAAAGGCTTAATGTTATCTGACAAAACAGAAAAATGCTCATTGATCTTTTATTACAGTACATACTTTCCTGTATCTTAAACAGCAGAGAATGGATTCCCAGGGAATGAAGAACTGATCAAATTCAAATGGGTACCTTGAATGACAGTCGCTCTGGATAAAAGCCTCTGCCAAATGTGTACATGTACATGTATTATGCTAACAATTCTTACCATAGATTGTAATTTCAATGGTTTTGACAAAAGTGAGGCACATAAGTTTTAAATATCGAGAACCAATCAAATCAACATTAATAACTGCTTGCGTTAATATTTCTATAATAATATGATATTATAATAAATGGCATTAATTACATTAATTTTTAAATGAAAATCTACAACGTAAATCAGCCACAGATTGGGTTTTTAATGATTGGATAGATACAAATAGGATGCATTTATACTAAATCAGTTGTGAGGATATGATGTGATTTTATTAATTATTAAAAGCTGCTTTGAGTTATGATCATACTTTTGCGGTTCAAGTTTAAACGGCTGTAATTAATATAACATTTTGAAAGGGTTTCTCTAAGAAAAAAAGTCTGAATTTTCAGTCACTGTATTCGCTATCACTGATGCACACACAACAGTGAAGCTATCGTCGCTGTTCTACCGCCTGCAGAAGTGACACAGGGTCAATAATCTTACACCACCCACCTGTGCTTACGTTTGTTTTTACCTGTGTCACTGCTCGGGTGTACATTACTGCGGCCGAGATGCTGACAGTCAACACGACCTGTTAATATTTCAGCACTCTCAGGGGTTATCTCCACTCCCAAATCCGTTCCGTGTGTTTCTTGGCCCCGGTTTCGTACCTATTTTCTGCTGCTGTTTAATTAGGCGACTGATGTCGGATTGAGTTGCAGCGACGCGGCAGCCGTGATAGAACAGAGACGAAATCCTGGAATCACTTCACAGGAAAAGTATTGCACATTATTATGTTAGTGATTTCACGGAATCAAAAGAAATGAAGTCTCTCCCGGCAGTGGTCATGCTCGTGTTAAATTAACAAAACGCCTTAACGACATCAAGATTTTTCTCGGTTAAAATGCACCACGGAGGTAGTTTGAAGTTGCTCGTGCTCAGCAGCATTTTAGGTAAGAGTTTCTTTCTTTCTTATTATATTCTTGTCTGCAATTGTACAATTTTAAATGCCTGCCAGCTCGAAATATTTAAGAAGTTATGTTTTATAAATTATGTCAGAGATAAGGATAAAATATTAAAACCAATTTTTGTTTTGTTTACATTATAAATATAAGGTTACCCATATTAAATATAGTACAAAAGTAATGTACAGTTTAAGCATGTACCTCAAAATAATAATTTATGAAAACCTATATCCGTTTATCTGTATTTAAAATGCATTAACTCTAAGGCAGTTAGACCTTTATTTAATATATATATATATATATATATATATATACACACACACACACACACACACACTTTATTATTTGTATCTTTTCCGTAAAGGGTTTGCATGTGGTGACTCTAGAAAGGTGACCTCATCACCTAGGACCGTCATCAGACCGAGTGAAAAGAAGTCGGATGAATTTGAGCAGAACATCAAAGTACTGATAGAGAACATCAGATCCTTGTCAAAAGAAGAACAGGGAGAAGAGGCCACACCAAATCTTCATCAGAGCATGAGCAGAATGTCAGCACCCACTGAGAGAATTGCAGTTGACAGCACTAACCTAGATACTTACTTGACAATATTCAACAGTTTATTCTCCATATACCAGCCTGCACTAATTGACAGTTTCATTGAAACTCTCCCTCAAACTTTAATTTGCACTTTGGTGGACAAACAGCACTGTGGGTGGCAAGGAGATTTAACTAGTATTGTTTTATCTGCATTGAATGAACAAGTACTTTCTGTGATCTCCTCTGTTAAAGCTGAAGCTTGCATGTCAACATCTAATCTGCGAATGGCAGACTCCACTATGGCTCAATTAAGCTCTCTTCAGGAGATGTTGATGAATGTTTTGTCCTCAGTTTTGTCAGACAACTTTTTAGCCTCATGGAACAGATTTACGGATATGGCAATTCCACCAGTGATGTCATTCGTGTCTGATTTCATGTTGAGTGCCCTTCAAACACCAGTGGATTTTCTAAACCTGGGATTACAGTTTGGTATTGATACCCCTACCATAGACAAGAGTGAGAAGTGTCAACAAGGTGTGCCATAGCTTTAGGTTAAGTTCAGTTCTTCAGGATTGTTGGTTTTGCATTGATTACAATACTTTTTTCAGTTTCAGTGCAGTAAGTGATTGTTCTTGTTTTCTTCTGTCTTGTGTATACAGGTGATCTTAAACAGCTTATCATGTGGTATGTCAGTGGAAGCCCATATTCCTGTTATACAGTTGGAGACATATATTTTTTGTTATTATTTAAAAAAAAAAAAAAGTAAAATATAAACTAAAAAACATAGCCTATTACTCTTTGCTGATGATAAAAATGTTCACTTCTGTTTATGTTTTACTTTAAAATGACTCAATTCATTCTATGCCTTGTTTTCTGTATTTAGGGGCATGAATCATAATGTAAGCTGGTCTTTTGGACAGTCACTTCTGGATATGTTTTTGGCCCCTGAAACTCCACCTTGCGTTTTCCCAAGTCCAGAATGCCAGGCCACAGGCAGCATCGAGTTGGGTCGATCTGGCCCTCCCTCAGTGAACATTCCGTCGTTTAGTCTCACCTGCGAACAGCAAAGCCTGAACCAACTCAACGAAACCCTTTGTGCAGCATTTTTAGGAGCAACATCTCAAGAATCCTATGTCCTTTATCAGATGTGTCGAGCACTCGGCACACTCTCTCAAACTGAAATGACAAAGGTCTGGAGGAACGCATGTCACATGATCAAGAACATCAGCTTAACTTTCATTGAGCCCTGCAGTGATCCTGGCATCGCACAGTCAAGTCGTATTGCACGGTCCACTCTCAACCTCAGTGAACCACTCTGCGACTATCAGAACTGGACTATTGCTGACGCTGTGGACCCAGCTCTGGTCACAATGTGCAGTGAAAATGATCGTGCAACATTCATTCTTGCAGTGTGTAACAATGCTGAAGCTGTGCAAGTGCTGGTCAGAAATCCTAGCAATGCATGGGTGTGGGAATTCTGTGTAAACGTGTCAGACACTAACATAGTGCACCTGTATTGTTCATATAACATGTGGACTGCTGAAAACATCGATCCATCAATAGTGACGTTTTGCTGGTATAATGACATGGAGAGATTTCAGTTTTTTCTGTGTGACAGTATGCCCTTCTTTATGGTTGTGTTCTCCAGTGAAGAAAACAACTGGCTGAATCCCAATTGCTCTCAACCTCCTCCACAAATCGACATCAACAGCCTTGTGGCTGAGTCGTGCAAATACTCAGAATGGAAGAACGTACGCGCAATCAGCCCTGAACAGATCTCTGTTTGTATACAAAATGATGAGGTTCGATTCATTAATGATGTGTGTGTTAATCAGACGTTTGTCACTGAACTTTTGCTTAACAGCGCAAATGCTTGGGTAGAGCAGTATTGCACATATTCTGTCAGGAATCCCCCTACAAGCCCACCGCCACTGAGCATTGAAGTTTGGTGTAACTATAGCACATGGATTAACATGTCTGTGGATCCGTCTGTGGTCGCTTTATGCAGGCAGTACGACCAGATCGGCTTCCATCAGAACGTCTGTTGCAACATACCCTTGTATGGCAAGTTGTCTCTTCATATTGACAACCTATGGCTGATTAGAGAGTGCTCTGATAATGACACCACAAATGTGTTGGAGCAAGTTTGCGTCTATTCAGATTGGAGCCAACCTACTATTGTAGACATGACTGACCTTGCTCTCTGTGCAGATCTTGACACTGAGAACTTCACTCGGAATGTATGTGCCAATGCTACGGTTCTCCAGAATCTGCTGGCAAATTTAGACAACACCTGGTTATTGGAGCAATGCTTAAACCTGACTGCGCCTGGCGGGGGGAGCCTGATAGGTGTCCGACTGGCCGAGCAGTGTCAGTACTCCAGTTGGGCTTTGGTGCTCCCGGATGCTGCTCTCCTCGCTCTTTGCTGGGACTATGACCAGGCCAACTTTATCTCTTTCGTCTGTGGTGATTCTTCCATGCTCACCCACATCACTCGGGAGCCCTCCAGCCTCTGGGTCGGCACTCTCTGTGCTACATACACATCTCCCCGAACCCCCAGTGTCAGTGGGAGCAACGAAACAGCTCCCCAGCCATGTTTAACTAGGGAGTTAGCTAAGAAGCTAAACTGGACATGCAACACAGACTTCAGCACTTTCTGCCAACCAGGTGCCAGTCAAGTCCAGGGTCTGCGGGTGCTGTTGCGCTGTGGGATAAAGAACATACAACCTCGTCTGGAGAATCTCATGACTACACGGGTGACATCGATGGTCAAGCAGGCCACCAGCCTGTGGGTTGTCCTGCTGTTGGCTCTAGAAGAAAACAATTTGATCTCTCTGAGGGTGACCGAGAATATTCAGCTTAGTGTATTTGACTCAGTTGTCATCTACATGGACAATGAGACCAACTTTGACAACAAGCGTGTGCTTTTGCAGTGCTTTGGGGTTGGTGTCATTATTAAATTGCTACTAACCAAACTAATTCATATTAAGAACAGGGCATATCATTTTCATTAGACTACTGTTTACCAAAAAAGACTAGAACTAGTGAACTAGTTTTGTATTTTGTAATTGACCCATGATCTAGCTCACCAACATGAGATGTAAGGTGTTAGACCTGTCACCAGATAATCGAAATCTCTTCCTTAGCATGTAATATAAACTTTTGAGTCATTTGATTTGTCTCTACTTTAGTATTATGATAGAAATACCTAATATATGTTGTTGTTGTTCCTATCAATGCTGAGATTGTTCTTCTTGTTATGTTATGTTATGTTATGTTATGTTATAGGACAATATTGTATTTATACTGCATTTCCAGTTAAAACTTTGCATGTGTATATTTCAGAAAGTTCTGACCAGTCTGATGCAAACCGGGAGAGATGTGCCCACTAACTTTTTCCTGATCAAGGCAACTTTATTTGCATGTTTCAATGCTTTGTCAATCTGCATTATCATTTATACACAATATCCGCTTTTGTTTGCTGAAATCAGTGTTTGAGTAGCACTTCTCATTATTGCTTTACAGGAGTATTTCCGTATTCCTCTGTCTTATTTGAGATCAGTGCTCAGTGCAGCAGACAGCATTATCGTGAGGGAGATCCTGCTGTACTATAACAGGAACTATGCCACTTTGCAGGTAGACCATCTCATCATTGCATCATTTTATATATATATATATATATATATATATATATATATATATAGGAACAAACAAGATAAATGCCTCATCTGATATAATTTACAGTCTTTTCTTTTTTTGAAGCTAACAGATGATTACCTGCACACTATGGTGTCTGTGCTCTTCCAAATTCACTTGGCCAGGGATATAAACCTGTTTTCTGAAATGGGTCTTTTGTTGGCACTAGCTACACCTTCAGACATCTTGTCAATGCCTCCGCTACAAAATAATAAAAATGCGTGAGTGTCTCGCATATATACCTGTTTAAAAAGAGCCATCTATTAATCACACCCTTCACTTCTTGTTTATTATTTTTATTATATAATTATTATATATAATATGATAAAATATATTATTACTATTTATATACTATTATAGTATTTATTTTTAGTTTAGTAATTTTTCAGATATTTCTGTTTATCTTTCATTTTTTATCTAAAATTCTTAATTTTAAATGTAAACTTTTTTTTATCCCATATATATATATATATATATATATATATATATATATATATATATATATATATAAACTTTTTATTTATTTTTTTCAGCTGTATTATTAAAATTGTTATACTTAATAAATGTGTAATACTTTTAGTTAACAATAATAACATATAAGGTTTTTAAGCATAATTCAAATTGTTTAAAACATCTCCGCTCCTCTACTTTTCTTCAGGTTAAGTATCATTAACTTCAGCATAAAAAACCTTTCCCTGGAGCAGCAGCAAGCGTTTGGTCGATGGTTCGGTCAGTCCATGAGCTTGCCTAACATGACAGCCGGCAGCTTATCCTTTATCAGAGACACCGGTAACCTGATCACCTATTTGCCCTTCCAGAGCTTCCAGTTCCTCTCACCTGCTCAGGTAACAGCCCCAACACCTCACCAAGGTACCTGAACCCATCTGGCTCCGGTTCACCCTCAGGCAGCTCAGCTGGGGAAAATGCCAATGCTTGCCACTGGTCCATTGTTACAGCCATGACCTCGTAGTCTGTTTTTAATAAATAAACACTGAAACGCATGAATTAGGAATGGCTGTGTAGTGGACTGTGGTGCTAACATCATAATGAAAGGTTCTTCACTGCTGTATTAATAAGCATCATATGAACAGGACATCTCAGAATACACAAATAAATATACAGTTTGGTAAACAATTTAGGATGTGTAGGATTTACCCTGAAACACATTACAAAGCAACAGAAACAGCAATTAACATTGAATTAAACATGAAAGGTTCAAAGTAGAAAGGACATACTAGTGTTTTCTTGTCCAATTTACTCTAATAATGTTTTATTTAAAACTTAGAAAAATCTGATTTTATAGTGCAGTCATTCCATTTTAAAAATTATACTTTAAGTTCATATTTAAAATAGCCATTTGATAGTTTGAAATGTCTAATAAATAGTCTTAAATTGTCAGATGACATATCTTGACTAATTTAGTTCTCATTGTTGTGTTTTGTTTTCTCAGCTGCTGGATGGTTTGGATGTCCTGAAGAGTAACCCTTTGGGTCGGTTTAAGCAGCAGTTCATTGCTCAGAGTATCACTGGAACCTTTGGGAATCTCACTGTCGACCAGATCAGGAGGTTAGTTTAATACAATGATGTTTTACTCCGTTCAGATCAAATTAATACAATTCCCTGAATGTTCTTTTTTTTTCAGATTTGGGACATGTGTAAAATGTAAATGTAAAAAGTTTCCTCTCGCACCCCTCCAGGTTAGGTAATCTGTCCTGTCTGGCTCACCCCAGCCAGCTGATGGCATATGCAGGAACAGATGCCTTCTCAGTGATCCAGGACAACATCAGGACGTGTGTGGTCCAGGGTTTAAGTGTTCCTAGCAATATGGTCAGTAAACATCAGCTCGTCTAATTTTAATCGTTGTAACTTAAATTCACCCTCTTCGTTAAAGAACAACCCCCACTTGAAAAATATCCCTTACGAAAATGAATTATGGTTTTACAGTAGTAAAAGGGAATTAACCATGTTTTTGTATTGATTGATTGACATATTGATTATCGTTTGTATAACCACAGTTTTAATACAAAAACCGCGGTTGAACTATGGTTAGTGTAGCAAAACCATGATTAATTTGTGGTTACCGCAGTTTAACTACAGTAACCATGTTTTTTTGGTTTTATTTGTGGTAAAACTATGGTTAATTTTTCGTATAGGATTGGTACATATAAAATAGCCTCAAGTTTGTGGTTACTTTTTGTTTTGTGTCCAGATTTCCAGCTTGATCTTGAGATCGTCTGACCTGCAGTCTCCCTCCAGTCTCACTCCTCAGAGAGTCTCTGAGCTTGGCCCTTTTCTGCCCCTGCTGGGATCCAGTGTCCTGCAGCAGCTGACCTCAGCCCAGCTCATGCCTGCCCTCAGCACCCTCGCCTCTGTGCCTTTCACCCCTGTACAGGTATGCACCATTTTTGCCGCACATGCATACATTTGCCACAGAAGACAAATAATTTGCCAAAAGCTGCAGGCCACCAATATTTCTTACAGGTCATGATTTTATTTTGCATTATTTGTTTTTAAAAAAAATGTATATATGTTCTTATGACAGTTTAGTTTTTCCCCTAACGTATTTATGACAAACAGCACAAACAGGTTATTGTGTCAGTCATAAGGAAGGCGATTTTTTTATATAGCACTTTATTTCATACATAGTGCTAATTCAAAGTGCTTTCCAAAAAAAGTATATTTGAAAAAGATATAGTTCCAAAAAGGTTAAAAAAAAAATAATGAAAATACTGTACGATAAAAATTGAAAAGTTGAAGAAAAAGGAAAAAATAAAACAAAAGTAAATGTTAAAAGGAATGTGAGAAACATTTATAGTATCATTCACAAAATTGTCAACAACTGCCAACAAAATCTTACATTTTTGTTTTCGTGTTTTAATTTTGGTAGCATAGTATTGGAAATATTCAACATTGTTTTATTTGAGTCTCTCGTGTTTCATCAGCAAGGTTCAGACGGTAAGATGTCTTACAGTTTGATCTATTCCATGCAATATTACAGTTCTAATATTGCTACCAGACAGCTAATCTGTATTTTTTCACTTGCATTTTGCATTTGCCATGTTAATTTTGTATACGGAGTATACCCAAGTGGGTGGAAAACTGAGTAGAGGTCAGTGGTTACAAGCAGGCAGTGTGGGTTTAGTCTTGAGGGCTCTGCAACAGATGGAAGACTACTGTCAGAGGAGCCATGGTATCTGATATAGGTAGAGGATTGTGTCATTGCTCAACCCTTTTAATCATTTCTGCATGAGCAAACATGAATTCTACTTGTCCATCTCAATGTGAACCCACAACATAAGAAAGGCAGTGGATGGGAGCACGAAATAAAAACAGAAAGCTTCAGATGTCAATAGAATATCTTTATTATAGGTTAAAAGGGGGAATGTCCTTGTATAAGTCAGAAAATGTGTTTTAGTTAAATAAAATAAAAACTACCTAATACCCATATAATTAAACATTAGGCACTTAATCTATCAGAATATTTATTCTTCATCTTGTTTCATTGTTTTCTAATTATTTACTGCCTTATTCACTGCCTATTAATAAGTATAGTTTTTTTTCTTCCATAAAGGCACGTATCATCTTCGACAAGATCTCAGCCAATTTTAGTGTGAGTATATCTTGAGGAAAGCTGTGCTTGCTCTGATATTTTTCTTCTTACATGTTTGAAAAGTCAGCCATTGTCTCGGTGAACCTACATGTGTGAGTGTTTGTGTCTGTGTTAGAGATGTCAGCACTTTTGCACAGCCAGCTGGTCCACAACTCCGGGGTATTTCAAGGACAATTGCATTGGCCTTTCACACACTCACCCATCAGTTACTCTTTATAGATTTACTTTGCATGTTTGAAAGTGCATGTAACATTTACTCATATGTTCTGTGTGATTTCGCAGTTCCTCAAGGTATAGGATTGCACCAGGCACAAGGAAGTTGTCAAGCTGCCTTTTGTATTTTGTGTCTTGGGTTTAAAGGAACATTGTAATGTAGGTCAGAGAGAGTGTCACTAGTGAGCTAGCTCACAAAAGGCTGCATTTATTTGTTCAAACATTCTTACTGTAAAATGTGTGTCATTTATTCCTGTAATTGTAAAGTTGAATTTTCAGCAGCCTTTTCTCCAGACTTCAGTGTCACATGATCCTGCAGAAATCATTCTAATATACTGATTTTCTGCTTTGTTTTCTAAATTTCTTTTAAGTATCTGTGACAACATTGATTTTATATGCTGCTAACTCTACATTTAAAATTAACACAACATTGTATATGCTACTAAATGTTTTTGTGGAAACTGTGTTTTTTCTTCTTTGATGTATTAACTAGTTGCTTATTAACATTCCTATTATTAACATATTGGCTGTTTATTAATACTTATAAAACACATTTTCTACATGACCATATTCTACATCCCTAATCCTGCCCAATACCTAAACTTAACAACTACCTTACTCACTATTAATAAGCATCAAATTAGGAGTTTACTTAGGTGAAAGCAGTAGTTCATAGTTTGTTAATAGCGAGAATTGGATTTTAAAATAAAGCGTGACCGAACATTTATATGAATATTACTTTTTTTTTAACAATGTAATGTAATAGTCTTTACTGTCACTTTTTCAGTTTTTTTGGAAATTAAAAAAAAATTATTTAAAGAAAATAATTTTCTTATTAAGTTGGCGGCGTTAACTTATATTTCTTTTTAGGTGGATTTAAGGGGGAAAAAAATGCATTTGTTATATATTTTTTTAACTAGATTGTGGTCTCAGACCCCAGTTTGCTATGATAAATTCTCAAATATACTGAATGTCATTTTGAATGATACAGAATATCGTATTTTGGAAATCTACAGTAAGTGTGATATTTGTGCTCTCTCTTAGCTGGCTCTCCCAGGCTCTGAGCATTTGTCTAGGCTGGGATCTCTTGTGAGTGGAGTAAAGGTGGAGACTCTGTGGACTTTACCAACTGATATTCTGCTAGAAGCGTTACCTGCTATGAGCCTTCAGACACCTGGGCTCACCCCCCCACAGGTCAACACTATCATCTCCAAACTCTGGGTAAGAAACTCCACTCTTTTTCTCTTTAGGCCTCTGAACATGAATATCTCATATTGGAGTATCAGTTGAGAGAAACAGCTGTAAATCCATAATTAAAAGAGCTTCAAGTATTAACACCAAGACTGGATATACATAACCATATGTAAATCAAATTCCATTGTTGGACAAGATGAGAAGCAAAAGCACCCCTTCAGTGGAATAGAAGAATTTCTGGGTTTGAATATCTCTTTAAGTGTCACATAATATTACAAAAATGGATAGTCATTTCACCAGATGCATGCTGATCTTGAATATGCAACTGCTCAGGAAATGAATGTGAATTTCTTCTTCCATGCTTTCAGGGTTCTAGTTCTGTGTCCCAGTGGATGGATAAAGTCAATCCTTTGCTCTCTAGCACTCCACTCCTCAGTGTGATCGCCCAAGTCCCTCAGCTGCTGATCAGAGACACTGCTGTACACACTCGCCTCTGGAACACACAGCAGGTATCGTCTAGTCCAGCCATACACACTTCATTTATCAACCACAATAACAGTACAATTATAGTTTTTTGATAATATTATATACTTATTTGCATACTGATACCTATTTTCTCCATTGTACATATTCATTTAGACTTACATTCATAATTTTGGGGTCAATTGGAACTTTTAATATTTTTGAAAAAAGCCTTTTGTGCTCACCAAGGCTGCAAAATACAGTAAAACTATTACAATAGATTATTCGATTATTAAATATGATTTATTCCTTTGGTGGCAAAGCTGAATTTTCAGCCATAACTCCAGTTTTCAGTTTCATATTCTTCAGAAATCATTCTAATATTCAGATTTGCTGCTCAATAAACATTTCTCTTTATTAGCAATGTTGAAAACTGTTTGCTGCTTGATTTGATATGTCAAAATCGTTTCAGGTTTTTGATGAACGGAAATTTCCAAAGAACAGCATTTATTTGAAATATAAGTATTTTGTGACAATTCTAAATGTGTTTTTTTTTTTATCAATTTACTTTTGTCCTGTAAAAAAAAAAAAAAAAAAAAAACCTTAACTGACCCCATACTAGTGTATGTCTGTTCTTACACTGCAAAAACCATGTAGCGTTTCATCAGCGCATAATCAAAACCTAAAATATAACATTATGTAAAACATTTACACTATTCATATGCTGCCTTTCAAGTATTGGTATTTCTTTAGGAACTGCAAATCTGGTTAAGACTTTTTTTTTCCAGAGTACAACACAGAACAAACAAATAATATTGTCTCAGACTTCACATGCACTCACAAAGAAATAAAATAAAATAAAAGATAAATAGAAATCAAAACGTAAGTAAAAAAAAAAAAATGTTTACTACCTTAGACACCAATTATAATGCTTACAATAATAAATACAGGTTCAGTAACTAAAGGTACAGTACCATAGAAAAGAGCTGCAAAAGTGTCAATCATTAGAAATGCAGGTAGTGTACAGCTCAACCCACATAGGAAACATTAGACATTGGTTTGGCTGCTAGTTCGTCTAAATATCCAAGAAATTATCCCAAATCTGGGGAAGATCTGATGGGCAAAATATTTATTTTCTCATATAATCTGATTAAATGTGTGTGTTTGAGCAAGAGGTCATAACAAGTGTGTCTTCCATCATGACACTCCCTATTACCACAGAGATCTGTATAATACTACAGAGTCTAATTACTAGTTTAATAATGGATAATGGATCACAACAAAGCTTCTTTGATTTAGCACACTAGACACAGCATCTCATGTTAACTAGCAGAAAATGAGAATAAAACCAACCTGAGTTGCTCTAGTACTGTCAGTGCCTTTTTCCGGGACATTAAGCATGAAAGTGTTTTGTAAATACCCCTTTTCTGTTATAGTTAAGCTTACAGAGCCAAGGAGTCACTGATTTCACTGTTAATGTATGCATAAATATTTACAGTACATTAAAGTTACAGTAATTGTGCCCCCTGACTTCTTTCTTCAGTTAAATAAAATTAGCTATTTTGATGAATACTGGAAACCATTTGCCGGTAGCCATTTAGTTCCATAGTATTTTTTTTCTATAATCTGAATTGTCCAAGTTAAAGCTATGCTAAAATCGAAATCCTTGATTGTTCCAATCACATCATTAAATTGTTTTTTCATTCAACAGGCTAAAGCTCTCTTTAAACAGGCTGTCATCTCTCACCCAAGTCTCTCACTACAAGAATTTCTGTAAGTTTGGCCTTTATGGATTTGTGAGTTCATTTTGTGATTATAAACCAGGTCTACAAAATGTATCATGACAGTGCTCAGTGAAGTACTTAAGCATGATCATGTTTTCTCTTTCTCTGACATGACAGATCTCTGGGGACACTGGCTACAGGAGTGAATTGCTTGGACCTTAGACGATTGTTCCAGAATCTGGCATCTCTATCTCCTCTACGTGACATTATGACATTTCTGAGAGAGCAGTCTGTGCCACTCCACCCCTCGCTGGTATCTAGCAAACCTACATTCAAATTCAGGACCTACATTTGACAGATTACCAGTTTAGTTTAGTTTCATTTTAATTCATAATCTTATTCATAGTTCACTGAATTAATCAATAAACTTTTGCGCAGACCTACCTGTAAATCGAGTGCAGATGTTTAGAATCCTGAATAATGGTTGGAGTATTGCACAAACACTCTCTTGACAGAAGTTTATTTTCCTTTTTCCGTACTACAGAAAAAATGTGTAATTGAGGAATTGTATGAGTTTGGCTTCTTCTCAGATTTACTTGGAGATTTGGGTTCTCAGATTGCCCTGTCACTTCCGTGAGTCAAAATTCAACTCATCAAAATGCATTAACATGTGTATATAAAATTGTCTTCACATGTTAAACTTCATGTTATTGCCTAAAGGCTGAGCACCATTAAGAAATTTCCACAAGATGAGATGGATTCCCTTAGGAAAGTTATAATACAGGACCCATATTACTTCCTACTGCTTCCCAGCACCAAACAAGCTGTCCTGGTGGACAGGATGGTTCAAAGACTGGTAAAGAATATCATTTTACTGTCTACAGGTCATGCACATATTTTCAGTGTGGATCTTTCCAGTTAATGATTGTGACAGGGTTAACAAACCCTGATTCTGTGTAGAAAATACCTTTTTAAAAGGGCTTTAATTTCAAAGTCCCTGTGAATCTCCAACCCCTATATCTTTGATTTTCTCTTCAGAATATGTACACTGGGCTGTACACTGAAGAGGAGTTTCGTTCGCTAGGTGTCATGGCTACATTTGTGACAGATGAAATGTTTTGGAAATTGGATAGGAGCTTTTTTGTTGATGGCCTGGAGTTCCTACAAAGATTCTGCTACAATGCCAATAAACGAGGCCTGGTGGCAGACATGCTACAGGAAAATTGGACATTTGGGTAAGGACAGTTAAAGCTTTGAAGGAATGCTCACTTCAAACCCAACAAGTTGTCAACAAACAGTTTTCTCTGCATAGCCCTGTAAAAAACTGGACATCAGAGACACTGAACCAAGTGGACCGCTTCTTGTTTTTTCTCCCGAAGGACACTATTCAGCTCATCCCCTTAGTGAGTGACCAGAAATGTATTTGTGTCATCTGAGCACATGCCTGTGTTTTGACCTGTCTGCATGTGTGCGTGTGTCTTCAGGGTTTGATGAGCTTAGAGCGCATCGAGAGGCTGTTCCTGAGTCAGCAGAAGTGGGAGAGGGGAGAGTTTGGTTCTCTGTGTCAGAAACCCTCAGAGCTCTTTGACAAGAAACAGTTTGTGCTTCAGTTCTTCCTCGGCTTCCTCAGAATAGGACATGCCCCTTGTAAGCACAATTCTCTGTCTTGACAGAATGTCATCTGTTAAAATCTTTCTGTTTACTTAAAATAAATAACAGATTGTGAAGGGGTATAATACAGCCGTATGGCTGTCACTTCATACTTTTGACCGCTCAACCCTTTTCATTTCATCTCTCCATCTCTGTGTCTTAGATACTGGACTGATCCCCACTTGTGAGAGCCTGCATGTGACACAACCTGCTGCCTGGACTATTGACAGCCTTAGAAACATGCCACAAGCTTCATTTCGGAGGTGCTTGGAGCTCATTGGCCAGGATCCATTTTTCAGTGCATTCGAGCTGTCAGTGCTTCTTACAAAAACCAAAGAGGTGCCTGAATTTCTCCATCAGCTCATATGCTCCTAAATAACATTCTCACAAGTGTTTTGCCATTTTTAGATATTATATTTTGTTGGTGCACGTAAGACATATGCTCCTTTTAAGTTTTCCACTTGTTGGAAATCCCATTAATATGTTGAGGATGTCCTGTGAATACCTGCATATCTGTGGCATAATAATAGTGGTGATTTTTTTTTGTCTGTGCTTAGGTGTATGGGATGCCTTCCTCTTTTAACTCTTCAGTGATCCCTCAGTTGGGTCGCATTGCCACTCAGCTTTCACTTGAAGAATTGGGCTCTCTAAGACTCTCTGAAATTCAGTCAATTTCAGCTATGGGGAATCTCAACACATGGACCAGCAGACAGGTGAAATGTTGATGAGCACATGTAAAAGTGAGCTGGAATGGCTGGTAAAATTGTAATTTGAAAAACACAATATACCACTAATCAATGAAAATACACTGATTGATTTGAACAAAAATACAGTAAAAACACAATAATATTGTAAAATATAATTGCAATTTAAAATCATTGCATTTATTACTTAATGCAATTTGAAATTATTATTTCTATATTTTAAAATGTAATATAGGCCTATTCATATAATGGCAAAGCTGAACTTACTCCAGCCATTACTATTTGAATTTAAAAAAATTGTGTAAAAATGTGAGAAAAATACTGTTACTACTGTTTTATATACATGTTGTAAATGACCTCTGTTTGCAATTGCAGCTAAAATCAGTATTCTCCACGGTTCTGAACTCAACCAGAAAGACTCCTAGCCAGTTAGACTCCAGCACTTTTGTGGCATTGGGGCACATTGTGTGTGGGATTGATGCACCAATCATGCGCATCCTGAATCCAGTAGAGTTCAGGTTGAATTATATAAAATAATCAAGTTAATTGCATGTGTGTTTCCTCCTATTAAATTGAATCTTGTGCTAAATGTGAAATGTGGTGTTTTTCTTATTCCAGTAAAGCAGTTTTGTGGCTTGGCCGTTTGTATCTGTCGTGCTCTGAGGAGCAGTTGCAGGCTTTGATAGGGCTGCTCAGTAATAGCTTGGCGTTTGGACCAGTCAGCTCCTGGGGATCAGAGGTCTTCATTGAGATCGGAGCGATTGCAGGTACAGCTCAGAGCTTGTAATCAGAAGGCTGATGGTTAGATTTCCACAGATATCCCCATCAGGACCTTGAGCTAGGGCACTTTAACCAAAAGTTATCAAAGATGGGAATTTTCCCCACAAGAAGTGTACTTTATGTCACTCTATTAACAGATATAGTTTGTAGCAGATAATTAGTATTAGTACTGTAGCTAAACTAGCTTGTTTATGATTTAATAATTGATGTTTTTTTTTGTCTATACATGGTGTTTTCGTGAATTTTCCCCTTTCTGTAGCGGGCCTGCCTGACATAGCCATGTCTGCATTAGTGAGGGAACAGATAGAAGGAATCACCCCACTTGCCATCTCTCTCATCCCAGCAGGCAAATTTGCAGTTAGTATCTGTTTTTTCTAGCCTCTTTTAGTGCCTTGCGCTGAAATGTATGATATATGCATGTGGTTATTTGACTGTGTTCATAACTATTAATGGCACGTCAAGTAGGAATATCCTTTGTCTTTTCTAGTTCCTGCCACCAATTTGACCAAAAATTATAAAAATCTGTTAATGTCATACCTAAATTGCAAGATATCAAAACACTCTTATGATGTCCTTTATTTTTTTAAATGAAAAGTATTTTGAAGTTACTTTATTACCGAGTGTTTCTATGTTCTCTCTTCACAGGTTGTGTTTAACCAGGCCCAGATTCGTATGTTCACGTATGATCAGGCCATTGCTGTGACTGAGGCCCAGCGCTCTGCTCTGTCTCCAGTACAGCAGACGGCCCTGTCCATGGTGCTCAACCCCTGGGAGGACAAACCTGTTGATTTCAGAGGTAAAACACTTTACCTATACTTTAATTTCAAACATATTGGTTATAGTTAAACGTGTGAGCAATCTCAAACCAGAATGAACGATTGATATTAGGACATTTTGGGTTTTTAAATGTTCTTTATTTTGTCTCACAATTGTTTTTGTGTATCTTTCAGGCAGGTCACTTGGAGTTGTAGTGCATCCCTGTCCTTTCTTCTACCTATCCAGCATCCTGATAATGCTGCTGTTTTCTCTTGGATGAGTTAGGTCTGTCGCTGCTGTATTGCTGCTATACTGAACTGACCTTTTCTTTTTAAATATGTGCACTTTAATGCTGTATATATAAGACTTATACAGCAAGAAATTACAAGAACAATAACTCATGAAATATTTATTTCGGCACTTTATAGTAGTTAGTGAAAATGTGGTTTTGTTTGACTGTTTTTGAATAATTGCTTGCTTGGAGAATAGTGTACCAACCTAGGTCTGTAATTGCCTAAACTGATTTGTTTTGACTTGTGATTTATATTCGACTTATTGTTCTGTTTTTATTAGTATTATTTATTTACTTTTTTAACTGCTTTAACAGCCTTCATACACTATTAGAATGATTTCTGAAGGATCATGTGACTGGAGTAATGATGCTGAAAATGTAGCTTTGATCACAGGAATAAATTACATTTTGAAATATATTCAAAGAGAAAGCAGTTATTTTAAATAGTAAAAATATTTCACAATATTAATGTTTTGCTGTATTTTGGATCAAATAAATGCAGCTTGGTGGGCAGAAGAGAATTAAAAAAAAAACATAAATATCTTACTGTTGAAAAACGTTTGTCTAGTAGTGTACATTGAAAGGGTTTGATTGTGAATTTTTATTTTTATTTCATTTGTAAATTCACTCATGTATTTATTCTGGCTTCTTATGTAACTATCTATATGCTCTAATACTTCATGTTGCTTGCAGTCAGACTGTATTTTAATTTTGTATTGTTGTGCATAAACCAGTGCATATATCCTTGGAAATAAAGTATTACAAGAAACATTATAAGGGGACTTATAATTATAAAACAACAACAACAACAACAACAATTATTATTGCTAAGTCTAATGATAAAAAAATATGATGATTATTGTTATTATAAATATGAAATAATGTGCAACAGTAATGGCTCGTGCTCTTTTGCGCCACACGGGGGCGTTGAGTCCTGTATCCCGTCAGCATGAAGACAGACGGATCAGAATCAGATCAGAGCAGTGCACATGCTTTCTATCAGCTACTACTTTAACTAACTTACACTTAGCCAAGATGGCGGATTCCGACGACTGGGGTAAGGATTACTTCCATATTTTAGATTCAAGTGTGTGACAGAATGTCGGTCAAGGTTTTAACAACCGTATCATTTTGTTTTTCGAAAGACGCTGATAACTTCGATCCGAGCGAGCCGATCCGAGCTGTCGCCGGGAGGCTGGATAGATGGGAAGGCGAGGACGAGGAGGAAGACGTGAAGGTAGAATGCTGATGGCCATGTTATCAAACTTTATCACTAAAGAGTCTCAGACCTTTTAATTCGTTCTTATCGCGTGATATGTGGCTAAAGGTATCAACGCTAATATGGACGACCGTGCAGTATTTTTTAGCAGTTTTGATAGCCTTCAGTGGACACGTTTTTTTTTTAGGGATTCCCCAGCTGTATCCAGTTGCGTGTTCATAGTTTACTAGTACTACTGTTACACTGACAGTTTCTGTGTTTACGTCAGCAAACGTCCCATCTTCCAGCTTGACGGATCTGTTATCTGACAGTTTCTCTTTTAGCAATAATAAGCTGCCAATACTTTACAGATTAATCAAACTAATATAGCAGGTGTGACAGCACATCGATTACATCATGTGAGTGTCATTCGTTGAAATTTATTGACTTGATATGAAACCAGTTTCGACAGCGAGCAAGGAACAGCCAATGTGGAGCTTCTTTAGTAGCTTTTTCATTTGTTTTATTGGTTAATTGTAACGTTACTGACTCCGTTTGAAAATACGCTGCTCGTCCTAGTTATTACAACTGTTTCTGCTACTTTAGCTTGTAATGTAACGTTAATGTGCTAGCGTAGTTAGCAAAGAATGTGGTACGCCTCACTCGACAATTTGCAAACAAGGTTTAGTGAATGTCAAAAGTTTTAAAACTCATTTATTTTTATTTTTTGACGGGTTTGAATTCCACACCTTAACAGTCGCTGTCATATGGATGCTGTATTTTTGCCCGGCAGCAGCAGCTGGTAGAGTTCCTGTTGACGTCATGACGCGTGTCTTGTTGACGCGCAGATCTAGAATTCTCTCACGCGCCCTCCTCTTTTGGAAATGAGAGAGAGATCATGCACAGCATGAGCTCCTGAACTTTCTAGAGCTTCTTGCTTCTAATATGAGGTAAACCAGAGATTAAAAACATAAAATTAATAAAAGATGGGATTAGGAACATGTTCACTCTATATATATATATATATATATATATATATATATATATATATATATATATATATATATATATATATTGTAGCAAAATGTTTTGCTAGAAATTAGGAGAAAATCTCACCATGCCAACACCAGCAATGGGGACTGGAGATCACATAATTTCCTACCTCCCATCTGAGAGGAGCAGACAACAACACTATCTCAAAACACAGAATGACTCTGTCAGTATCAATGTGGAATATTCAAGGCTTGAATTCAGAAGCCTTTGGGCTAAAGAGTTCCAACAAAGAATTCCAGAAGAGCTTCAAGGAGATGGATATTATAATTCTACAGGAGACATGGAGCAGGGCAGCAACCATCACCCACTGCCCACCCAACTATAGAGAAAGTGTCCTACCGTCACAAAAACTCAACACATTCTGACAAGGAAGAGACTAATAATCTGGTATATTAAATTCCCTCAACCACATGAATGCAATTTCTACTACGGTCTTAAAATCCCCAAGGAACTGCTTCCATCCATAAAATATATATTCCTGTGTGCCAGATACATCTTGCCATCAGAGTCCCTCTACTACAGCGAAGACATGTTTTCCACATTGGAGGAAGAGACAAGCCACTTCCAGGCCCAGGGAAATGTGCTCATCTGTGGGGACCTGAACGCAAGAACAGGACTACAGCTGGACTTCACCGACGCACAAGGGAGCAAATATATCAACAACAAACTGACTATTATTAATAACACATTTTCTCATATCCACAGAAATATCCATGATCATATAGTAAATAAGAATGGGAAAAACCTCCAGCAGCTCTGGCGAAGCCTGGGTCTGAATATCATCAACGGTAGGTTACGAGGAGACACTTGAGGGAGATTCACATTTTGCTCACCTCTTGGGAATAACACAGTTGATTATATGATAACAGACATTGATCCTTCATCTCTTAGATCATTCACTGTTAGAGAACTAACCCCTCTGTCTGATCACAGTCAAATCACTGTGTATCTCAAAAAGACAGAAAATAACACTAACACAAAGCCCAGTAAGCTGTACAACATCTGAAAACCATACAGATGGGCTGAAAACAGTGATTATCAGAAAAGCATTTAGCAGCCAAAAAATACAGGCTCTGGTAGATAACTTTCTAAATAACACCTACGCTCACACTAATGAAGGTGTGAATCTTGCGGTCAAAGATATAAATTACATATTTGAAAATTCAGCAAAACAATACAAATAAAAAAATAAAAAAAATGGGTAAAAGATCAAATACCCAAAAATTGGTTTGATCAAGGCTGCCAAAAAATGGAAAATATTGTCAAATCAGAAACACAGAGATCCAAATAATCCAGAGATCCACCTTCTTCACAGTGAAACACCTAAACAAAACAAACATACACTCAGATATTTGGTTATCCAAAATGGAGAAATATGGGAAAGTAATTTCAAAACATTGTTTAATAAAGTACAAACAGACACAAACTGTAACTGTAAAAAAAAATAGAATTAGCATTCAAAGATGACCAAAACCCATTACATTTCCCAAGAACTGATAAAGAACTTAAAGAAAAAAATCTAAAACCTCATTAAAGAATCTGGACCTGATGGTATATTAAACAAAATGATAAAACACACAGGCAGTAAATTCCAATTGGTCATTTTAAAACTATTCAAAGTGGTTCTGAGTGTAGACATTCCTTCCCTGACACCTGGAATCAAGGCTTGATAACACCAATCTTTAAAAATAGAGATCAAATTGATCCTAACAGCTACAGAGGCATCTGTCTGAGCAGAAACCTGGGACAGAAATTCTGTAGCATAATAAATGCTCAACTATTAGATTTCATCACCGCACACAATGTACTGAGCAGAAGTCAAATCGGATATTCACCAAATTACAGTACATCTGATCACATCTATACTTCACATACTCTAATTGAAAAATGTTAACCAAGATAAAGATAAAATATATGCATGCTTTGACTTAAAAAATAAATAAATCAATAAAAGCTTTTAACTCAATTTGGCACCAATGACTATTTTACAAACTTATTGAAAGTGGCATAGGAGGTTAAACCTATGACCATATCAAAGCAATGTACACTAAAGTGTAATGTCGGGTAAAAACAGCACCAAATGTACAAGGAATCTTTCTCAGGTGCATGGAGTTAGACGGCTGCTGTTTAAGCCTAATGTTGTTTAACATTTAAATAAATGAACTGGCAAGCAGTCTGGAGCAATCTACTTCCCCCTGGCCTCACCCTACACAACTCACAGGTCAAATGCCTGCTGTATGCAGATGATCTGGTTCTGCTGTCTCCCTCTCATCATGGTTTACAGCTGAACCTGGACCTGCTAGAGCAGTACTGCCAGCTCTGGGCCCTCACAGTCAACCTGTATGAATCCAAAATTATGATATTTCAGAAAAGATTCAGATCCCAGGGAACACAACACACGTTTATGTTTACTAACCAGATTACATACACATCACACCCCAACAACCTGGGTTTGAAAATCACATCCACAGGAAACTTGAATCATGCTGTGAAAGAACTGACAGATAAAGCATGTAGGGCGTGCTATGCCATAAAACGGAGAAATAATAATATGTCCTATAGAAATCACTATTAGAATTTTGCTGAAAATATTAGAATCAGTAATTGAGCCCATAGCCCTCTATGTGGGGTGTGGGGTCCACTGACAAATCCAAATCAAGATATCACCAAATGGGGAAAAACATCCAATTGAGACCCTGCATGCAGAACTCTGTAAAAATGTATTACACGTGCACCAGCAAACAACATATAACGCATGCAGGGCAGAATTAGGCAAATATTCTCTAATCATAAAGATACAAAAAAAGAGCAATTAAATTCTGGAAACATCTGAAAGTGACCCCCAATCATATCATTATAAAGCACTGCAACACCAAGAGATGAGCAAAGAAAACAAGCCCCTCCCTCAGCTGATCCAGAGCTTCAGTCCTGATGCTTCACTAACATCTACTGATGCTCTGAATCACAACATCAGAATCAATCAGATTACTGCACAAATCAAATAAGAACTACATCACTCATTGGCAAACCCCAAACACAACAATAGAGTTAAATGCATTGATATTCAGATAAGAAACTGAGAAGCACGTTGACCAGATAAAGACTCAGCAGACACAAGCTGATGATAAAGACAGGCAGGCACAGAAAAACATGGCTGCCACCGGAGCAGAGATTGTGTTCACACTGTGATTTGAATGTGATAGAAACAAAGCTGCACTTCTTAACAGAACGCTCCAAATCCACAGATATACGGACAGTGTTTTATGATAAAATACAGCAGATCAATCAGACATTTAAAACTCTTTGAAACCAGGAGAAACTGCCGTATCTTGTTAGGAGAACACAAGAACTGCTTTGTGTTTGCTGCTCAATAAGTGTCTGCCTGTCACGATAGAAGAGAAAGCATTCAATCTGCCATGATCTGATGTTTCCAGCACATGTAGATTATTTTATTATTACTCTGTTGCAATATTTAGATGTATATTTTTCTTCTGTAAATCCGTCTAATCCCTTATTTTATTTTATTTCTAGTTTACATTAGTAATTAATTTTGCTCTATATTTTTAATACTTTTTATATATTACTATTATTATTATTATTATTTTTTTTGTTTGTTTTTGTTTTTTTCTGTTAATAGATATGTGCACTATTTGTAAGCAGCCCAGCTGCAGTTGCTTTGGCAATACAAATGTATAGTTTTTGTCATGCCAATAAAGCATAATTAAATTAAAATTGAAATTCTGTGTGTGTGTGTACTGGTATATATGGTTTATGAGGACACATGTGTATAATGGCATGGGTACTACTACGTAAACATGGTTTATGAGGACACTTCCTGTGTCCCCATAAAACAAAATGCTTAAAAAAAATAAATAAAAAATAAAAAATGTTTAAATTGCCAGTAATTTTCTGTAAGGGGTAGGTGTAGGATGATAGAAAATACAGTTTGTACAGTATAAAATCCATTACGCCTATGGTGAACGCCTATGGTGAGTCCCAAATGCTGCAAGCACGTGTGTGTTATTGTCACATATGCAAGTTATTTTGTTTGAAAGGCAGCTCTGGAAAAAAAAACTCCCCGAATGAACCCACTAACCTGGGCTTCAAGAGTTCAAAAAACTTTTCTGGAATGACAGACGAAAACCTGTAAATGTCACTCGGGAAATTTCTAAATGATTGTTTATGTGTTTTCAAATCTTTTAAAATTAGTTTTATTTTAAATTGCTTCATAACCATTTCTGCCAGTTCACTCACTGTTCAGTTCAACCATTCACTGTTAACAAAGGAATTTATGAAAAACAATCATTTATAATCTTTTATAATCAAGTTTATAATTTTTGTTTTATTAGTTTACATATGATAACCATCCATTTTCTTTCTGCAGGATAACTGGGATGATGAGGAGGAAGAGAAAAAGGAAGAAGAGATGAAAGTTGAACAGAAAAAAGCAGGTATTGTTCTCTGTTGAGTGGGCAGATTTTACAGTGTAGACATGTTGTAGGCAGAGCATATTTGTAAAACTTGCCAGTATGTCTGTCTTTGGGGTGTGTATTGTTTTATTACTGTTTTTCTTTAAAGTGGAAAGTACTCTTATGGTTTGATTTACATTTCTTATAGAGGTGAAACCCCCTGAGAAGAAAAAAATAACTGATAAAATAAAAGAAAAAGAAAATTTGCAAAAGAAAAAACAAGATGAGTTGAGAAAGAAAG
This sequence comes from Carassius auratus, assembly GCF_003368295.1. NCBI lineage: Eukaryota > Metazoa > Chordata > Actinopteri > Cypriniformes > Cyprinidae > Carassius > Carassius auratus. The sequence continues at coordinate 12,575,760 of NC_039249.1, forward strand.
TAAGAAAAATATTATTACTTCTATAATTACTCATTAATGGATTCATCCTTTTCTTTCTAGTTACTTACTAGTTTTAACCATTTAACATTTGATTTTGAATCATGTGAATAGATGGACAAAACAGCAAAAAGTAAGACTCTATCTCCAGAGGAGCAGCATGCAGAGAAGCTGCGACTGAAAAAACTGCAGGAGGAGGCAGACATGGAATTGGCCCGTGAGTCGTTTGGTAAGAACTGCACCATATGTGAGGTCCTCCAAGTCCAAATTTGAACAGTTAATCACTGAACAATCCCTCTGATTTCAGGTGTTGATCCTGCAGCTGCAAATGCCTCTACTACTGTTATCACAACAAACAATGCCTCCGGAATTGAAGCCATGTGCCCTTCATCCAAAGATGACTTTGTTGCATTTGAAAAATTACTGAAAGATAAGATAACACAGTTTGAAAAATCAGTGCATTATTCCAGCTTTTTGGAGTCACTGTTTCGAGAGCTGTGTATTTCATGTAAGTTAATGTAAATATTATTTTTTATTTGTATGTGGATATTTGTCCTTTTTTTATGCAAATGCAAATTAGTAATGCAAATTACTGTTATTTCCCCAGCTTTTTAGATTAAATGGTAGATCTCTTAAACATAAAACCTTGCATGTCTTTAGACTAATGTTGTAATATTTACCCCTCTGTGCAGTGGAAGTAGATGACCTGAAAAAAATAAGTAATTCTTTATCTGTTCTGCTCAGTGAAAAACAAAGGCAAGAAAAGGTGAGTTGATTTTGCTCCGTTTTAGAGGAACTTCTCAAAACCTCTTTTGAGTGCAAATAAGTTGATTCATACTTAGTTGAAGATCTTATTTACAGGCACAGACACGCTTGTTATTTATACCAATTTTGTTTTGTTCATTATAATCAAAATATCAACAGCAAAATACTGTATATTCATTTGTTCCTGTTATTTACAGGAAAAGAAGGCAAATAAGAAAAAGAAGAAAGGTGTACTCCCTGGTGGTGGATTGAAAGCAAACATTAAAGATGACTTTGGTGATTATGGTGGTTTTGACGACGGCTATGGCAATGATTATGATGACTTCATGTGACGAAGGTTGATCGTCCCCCTTCCCATTCCCTCTCTGCCCAGATGCCCTTGCAGACATGCCACATAACAATTTCATGCTTCTCAGTGCCTTCTTGGACACTGAACAATGTGTCAACCCTTTGCTTGGTTCCAGTGGTGACAGATTCCTCATAAAGCTGCTATCAGCGCATGGCACCTCAGCGGCAAATGGGGGAAAAGTACATTTATTCAGATGGCCTTTGAAATCTCAGTTTTATTTCGAAAACAGTGTATGATGAGGGACATTTTTAATGGAGGTGTTTCCTCTGATTGGCTTAAATAAGCATTTCAATGCCTTCTAGAAAACATGCAGACAATATCTTTTTTGTTTTCCTTGAAAATGACTTATGTTTATAAACTGTGTGATTTCAGTTACACAGAAGTAAATGTGATGCTCTATGCAAATTAATTTCTTCTAACAATGTCCTTATTGAAAATATGGTTGTACTTTTCTTGCATATTTATGCACAATTGGAAACTGTTTTCCAGATGTGAACCATTCAACATTTAAAATAATAGGACTTTGTCAGTGCTTTGAGTCAACACTACATAATGAACAGAGGAGGCACACTGACTAAATGAAAGAATGGAAACAATGAAAGTAAAACAAAACTGAATCCAAGCATCATCTTGAATCTATTGACACTGCTTTCATATGAATGCAGAACAGACTACTTACGATGCAGTGGTTTCTCTGCCAAAGTATATTTTGAATTAACTCAGTATTGCTGCACATTTGATCGATTGATGTTCCTTCGTGTTGCTCATATGACAATATATGATGGGGTTTAATCATCACTAGTTGAAGCAACAGATCCATGGGGTTTGTGCTTTTGTGTGACCCATTGTTACTACACCGTAAGCTTCTACAGGCGTGAATGAAGTAAAATGAAATGCAAACTTGTTATTGGCAAAAAATATTTATAAAACAGCTTGGAGGATTTTCTCATACATTGTTAAATTTGGGCAATGATAACAAAGACACAAAGGCATTGTTTTTTTAAAGCTCTAATTTAATAAACTCATTGGACTAAAGGAATCACTTGGTATTTTTGTAAAGGGTTTGGACAACTTCAGTTTTTTAATTAATGAGTTATAAATGGCATACATGTTTATTTGAGTGGAAATGTGACGTTCTACTGCCTTGTTTTTGATAACCTGAAGTATGCAATAAATATTTGAGTATTTACAGTTTCAAGTAGTAAAATATTTACCACAGTACAAGTCAATAGAAAATATAAAAATATGGTGATTTTTAGTTAGGTTTTGGTAGGCTTTTAATAAAGCACTCTAATCTTCACTTTAATATTTGAGTTGCAATTCATGAAATCTGTAATATTGTTTGCCAGTTGTTTTATCAAAAATACTAAACTGTTTGGGACTTTGCCCAAGCCATGTTCAAATACAACCTTAATTTACTTATTCTGTCAAGTTTTAAAATGGCTTAAATCCAGTAACTGGGTAAAACATGAGCGCAGCCCCCATAGGGAATGGTCTTGTCTTTTAACTTTTTGGAATATCAACCAATGGTCTGGGCACGTGTGTAGGAATTACGAGTACTCCTCCTCCTACTATTTCGAGGCACTGTTGAATCAACTCTCTGCCTCCGGTTTCCTCTTGACGGCCGTGCACTTCCAGCTGTGGCCTGACCCAGTGAATTCTGTATCTGTTGAAACATACTTTGCCTAGTGACCTCTTTATCACCACAGGTGAATGTTAATGCCACTCCTTCGTTGCTCTTCATGACTCGAGAGGTGCCATCTGAAGTACCATCAAAGCAACGGCCAAGCGCAATTTCTTTGGCTGTCCGCGGATCTTGGTCAGTCACTGTATATATACCGTAGTTGTGGCCCAGTGGGTCTAGAGGTGCAAGCATAGTGAACTCATTTGTGTCATTGTTGACAGCCAGTGGAAGGTGGTTCACCAAGTATTCCTGTAGCATGCTGTTTACACTGTCTCGCTTACAGCTGCCCTGAGGCATTACTTTCACAAGAGTCCGATCCACTCGGTCTTGGTCATACAGCATCCCACTGCACTTGAACTCCAGACACACTGCTGAAACAGTTGATTGGTCCATGTCTCGGATGCTTCTTGTGTCACGAATGCCATACAGTTGGCCAACAGTTTTAGGATGGGTGCCTCCCATATTGCGAGACCGAACGTTGAGCTCATGGACACTGTTAAGTTTTACTTTAATGTAGCAAGCCCTGTATTCCATGGGTTTTGGCCACCAACTCAAATAGTCTTCAGTCCAGCTCATGGGGTCATCCTCATTAAAAGGCACTGTGTTGTAATCGTACCGATCTCCTTCAACTCTTGAGAAACGGAAGTGAGCTGCACTGAATGGAGCTTCCTCACACTCTTTAAGTTTGTCAAATGAATAAACTGGACCATTGGCTTCCTCAGCCACGTTTGACCGGGGTTTGGCCACATTGATGCTGAATGCTGTCTTTTTTATTCTGGGATCATCGTGGTCCGTGCGTCTGTAGTTTAGTTTATTCAGATAGGGTTGTGGAACGCCAATGGTGTTAGGATTCAACTTTGGAGAGGATGCTACTGCATCTAGCTCTTCTCCGCCCAGGTTGGCCATGATGTAGGCTGAATATGCATCTGATTTCTGTTCATCACAGAAGGCTGGAAGACATGCACCATTTGGGCCAGTGATGACGCTATCAAATCTACCCCAAGCCCGAGGGTTGGTTGAAAACCCTGGCGTGGGCTCCATATTTATTAAAGTCATCACGACTCCTTCACTTTGCTCACTAGGCATGTACCGTTCACTACGAAAAGCCCTCACTTTCACATAACATCTCCTGTTCTCAGGTACATCTAAGTTAAACAGCCGTCTCTCACGGATTTCCATGTTACCTATGAGGAAGGTCCTCTCCTCTCGTTTCCCCCTTTGTTTCTTCTCAGCATGGAACTGGCCCTCCTCCTCCCATAAACCTGTATCAGGATTAAGGGACCATAATTTCATGGTCTTCAAGTGCTCGGGCATCTTCACTTGTGCTGCATCGAGACGCACTTTCACTTCTCCGGCATTGAGCGACTCACCTCCTTCTTCATCCCTGAAGTCCACAGAGAACATTCCATAGGTTCTCAAGGGCATAGTGTCACCTTCATCACCAATGAAGTTGAGATCACTTTGGGCAGCTGCTGCTGTTGATACATCCCTGGGGTCGAGGAAAGTCACACTGGCCTTGACATTTCCCATGAACACCTCTCCATTTTCTTTATAGAATGCATTTGGAGGGATCTCGATCTCAGCAATGGGATCCTGACCTTCTAACTCACCTAGATCTAGCTTATTAGTCTCTCTTGAGCTAATAATCACAGCTGGCTTTTTCCTCAACAGCTTGATCTCGTAAAACACAGCTCCACCTTTTGGATTGAATGGTAGCACTTTTGTGGTATTCACAAACTTCTGCATGTTGTCTACAAAGGTGAGGACCAGACGCTCTGTATTTGTTGGTACCTGGATAGAGAATGTGCCTTTGTATCCGGTTCGACTTATTCTTGTGCCATCCATGTAGATGTGTCCAAACCTCATGGGCTCACCAGTGTCTGCTGCGATAGCACGTCCACGAACAATAGCCTTTGTGTCCACACATGTTTTACAACCACACTGAGTCACTACCATGATGGGCAACTGATATCCCTGACATGTAATCTCTTTCTCCTCCATGTTTGAAATTCCACAGCAATAGGAAACTGAGTCTTTGCATCTGATGCCATTATCCAGCTTCCCTGTGCATGTAGATGTTGGGCATCTCCCCACATCATAGTAGATAGAGTTGGTCTCATTTTGAATGCAGTCATGTGGTAGTCGAATCAAATGGGAATAAGGCTTAGGGTTGCATGATGGTGCTTTTTGACCTTAACATAGAAATGGATAGAAAACATATAAATATCAAACTGAGACCAGACTACATGTAAAGTATTATAGGTTAATATGAAATATATGTAGTTAAAAGAGTATGACAGGGCACACCAATAACTGTGAGGGTGGCTGCCTTAGATTTGATTGCTCCGTTCTCATTACTGGCTCTGCAGTAGTATTCTCCTATATGGTCCAAACTGACATTCCTCAAAACCAGTGTCTCGTCATATTGATATTGACTCCTGTCCAGCAGAGTACCGTTGTGGAACCTGAAGATAGATAATAGCGATTGTCAAAGTTTTTCTCACATTTAGGATAATTGTTGCCAATTATCCTAAATGTGGATGAAGAAATGAATTGGTTTGTCTGAACTGTCCTTTTTATGTATGTATTTATTTTAACACTTTATTCAAGGAACATAACACATGAGGGCTTTGACTTTCGAATATCTTTGTCATTTTTTTCCTCATTTAATACCATCAGAAAAAAAATTCCTTGTAATTTGCCGAAATTTCATAGTGAACATACATTTTTTATCTGAAAGCTTACCATTCATACTGGTTTGGTTCAGGTGTCCCATCAACCTTACAACAGAAGGCAGCTGTCTGACCTTCCCTTCTGGCCTTGCTCTCAGGGTTTTTCAACACATACAGTTTTTCTGAGGAACACATTGATATTGCATTAGACTTTGTACATCCATTTTAATGCTTTTAAACTTAAATGTTTTAGTTCAACTTAAATGTCCTGTGACATTGTATTACTATTTTTCACCAACACTATAAAGCTAGCTAACATTAATGAGGATTCATTGAAATTGTCAAAATGATTTTTGATAGTATTGGAAGCATCAATACAAATGTTTTACATTGTATGCCACTGTTTCCCAGCAAAATTTCTGGGTTTACATCATACAGTAGCTATATACTTAAATTATTTTTTTTGTAAAGAGAAATTATTTTAGTAAAAAAATAAAATTATTTTAAAAAATTCTAATGCATAAAATAGATAATTCTTTTGAAGTCGAGCCATCAAAAACGTAAGGCCTGACTTATATATTCTTGACCCCTGAAATGAATTTAACTTTTAAACTGATCTTCAGAAAGGCTTTTTCCGATAGTATTCTAATGCTTATACAGATTCACACAGTTCATAGGTCAAATGGATTCAAGGTCTTTAAAGAAGCATTACTTGCTCTCTCTAGCTTCAAAAGGAGAACGGAGGTGCGTTCAGTGCTCAAGGGAACAGTGACTTGGAGTGGAGCATGGTTTTTTAGCTTGATCATTAGCGTTGTGTTGGCATCAGGGCAGATTCCAGGGACTTGAAAATGGCCATTGTGATCAGTTACAGTGAAGAATTTGGGCCTAGGACCAGCACGGAGGATGGCAGCTCCAGGTGCAGGGAGACCCCCGGCACTACGTACTGATCCTAAAACTGTATGATCCTGGCACATACAGCCATCGCACTCATCATTTACCTTGCCCATCACACAGTGCAGTTCACAGCCTAAGAAAAAGAAGAAACAGAGATATTTCAACAAATGTAAGGTAAGCTGAATAAATTATTTTGGTTTGGTTTTGACTAAATATGGATGACAATAAAAATTGTTAGAAATTTTAACTGACAAGACATTATCATTTTAAAACTGTAGGAAACAGTAGATGCATTACGTGGGCAAGGTGGCCCTTGGCATGACCTGGCTTCGACAGTTTGGCCATTGCATTGTTTGAAATTGGATTTGCAGCTTCTAGAGCGATGCTGTATTGCAACCTGATCACACTGTGATGGACACAGACTCCAGTCTGACCATGGACCCCATATCACTTCTTCAACATCTGAAACAATTTCTGAATGGTGAGAGATAGAGAGATTCTGCTAAATATCTAGGGTGTCATCAAAAATCAAAATCACAATGTTAACTCATGGTAAATTAAAAATAATACATTTGTGAAAAATAATTCCTGTATAACATCAACAAATCCTCATTAAACATATTTAATTTGCATATTTAATCAGAAAAAATTTACACAATAGCACTGAGCTGATGGAATGGAAACATCATTTGTCTTTTACAGCTCATTTACTTACCTTTAGGACACAGGAAACGTACAGCATAGTTTGAGCAGTTTCTCCCAAAATGCTGTTCATCATTGACACACCAGAAGCCCACAGCTGGGTCAGCATGTACTCTTTCCCCAGTGCTGCGAGCTGGGATCCACTCAGTAGTACGTGCCTCTAGAGCTCGAGGAACCTCACAAACACGAGCTCGATAATAAAAACGAATGGCATTCAGCTTCTCATAGTCTCCTTTCCCTCCAGGGTGATCTACATTGAACCATGTGGTCCACTCATAATTATCTGCGGAAAGTTTTGAGAGGAGTTTTGAAGAGTTTTGAGGAGAGGAGTTTAACAGTTTGACTCACTTTTAAAAATATTTTATTGATTATGTATTTTCAGAATAATACCAACCTACCTTCATTATGGTACACAGCTGGGTTTGGTCTCAATGATGTCCCCATGATGCTTCTCCATGTCCCTAATAAGGAAAGTAAATTAGTTTCTTCATATAGTTTTACAATGATGCAAGCCACTGATGGGTTTTACATGAGGTAAAAAATAAAATAAAGTACATTATAGGTTATTTAGGGCTCTTTATCATAGTTTTGTTTTTGTTTTTTGTCTTTAAGATTACTTCAGAGAGAGATTTCCGCTAGTTGTTCACACACAGAGTAGAACCAATTGCTAGCAGGTGGCCTTCTGCTGCTGGCTCGCAAAACACCTCAGCTTCTGGATATACTGGGAACACTAGAACAATGTTGCCTTCAGTAATGGGTTTGCTGAAGAGCGGTTTGGGGGTTGGGGTATTGGAAGAGTCATGTTTCTAAGAGCCAGCTGTCAATATCCTGTTTAAATCTTTCAGCCTCTCCCATGAGCAATGACATGCAATGACTCTTAGCAATAATTTGCATTAAAAATTCATTGTGAAATGTGCTGATTAAAATTCAAATGCAAACAAACCTTGAGAAAAGGTTTTTGTTATTCCCAACAGAAGCAGAAGAAAGGTCCAGGTTGAGAGACAGCCCATCTTTGCTCCTGTTAATGACCTCCAGCCTCAGATAAAGGGGTTCTGCCCTCTCACACACTGAGAATAGTGCTGCCACAGATACTGTGCCGATCAGATATAAATATGAAGACGATTAGTAAATTGCACACAGGGAAATGGACCATATTTTTTTCATTTCAATAACTCATACAGGAAATTCCCATATCCCTGTTTAACTAGTTATGCACTCATTTCAACCTTTCAAAATTGACCTGAGAAGAATTCTAAAATTAGTTTACCTAAAAAGTTATATTTTAAAGAAATCGCTGAAAATGAACAGAATCTTTGAAAACGCACACCGGAACAAAGACAAGCTGCTGAGAAAGAGCTTAAGTACTTAGAATTTTAGCTGCTCTCAAATATCACATCTGTGCGAGCCATCACTGCGTGTCAAGGGAATGCACAAATGTTTTTACCTCTAGCCAAAAAGACCGAAGTACACATTCCATATGCACATACAATTATATTTTCAATGCAGTCAGTTTTAACGGTTGCTGTCTGTATTCACATTTATTTTAAAAGACCAGGCTCAATATGACTACTTCAATACAAAAAATACTACAAAAAATGCAATAGCTCTTCAACTAAAACTTGAAGCATTGTTTTAATGTCACAATCAGTCTATGAGGTATTATATTACAAACTGATATATAGATAAATATAATTTGTACACGTGAAGCAGATAGCAAAAAACATGAACAGGTAATTTTGCTCAGAATCAGTCTATGAGGTATTATATTACAAACTGATATATAGATAAATATAATTTGTACACGTGAAGCAGATAGCAAAAAACATGAACAGGTAATTTTGCTCAGAAATCAGTATGATAAATACAAAATCTACAACATTTATTGCTACAGAAAACAATTTAGCAACCATCAGTGTCTGAATCCAAATCCACAAAATGTGCTTAAAATAAAAAAAAGATAAAAAGCTTGAGACCTTACCAAAGGTTTCTTGTGAAATTGAAAGCTTTTGTACTCCTGCTTGTTTCTGTGGTATATTTACAGAGCAGCTGCTAAATAGTTGGAATGAGGAGGAGAGAGAGTGAATGTGAAGTCCACGTCTGTGTCCGGTACTTATATAGCTCAGCCCAGAGCCATAGGGTCGGCTCTCTGCCATAAAACAACAGCATGGGTTCGGCACCATCTACCGCTCCTGTACAGTGGACTGCATTGCTGGTTTTCAGTCACAACAATAATCTCAAAGAAAGAGAAGAATATCTTTTGTTAAATATTTGGGGAATGAAAAAAATGGATCCTGTGACAATTTATTCAGATAAGGTTGTACAAAAGTATACACACAATAAGAAGATTTTTTTCTTTCTTTCTTTTTTCTTCTTTTTCCATAATGATTCATAGTTGTGTCAGCTCTGTGGTGAGATATTCGTTGCTGGGAGTATGTTTAGTTATGCAATGTTCACAAGAAAGCCATTCAAGAATGAAATCCATGTATTTCAAACACATGAAAGCCATTATGTGACTATTTCTTAAACACATTAGAATGCTCTTTCCCATCTGTCCCTCTGAATGTGTTGATAAACAATATGAATGATTTGTAACACACGAGAGCCAACAGCAATACACTGTGGCTTTTCAGTCATGATGTCAGAATCTGCAGAACAAATCTACTGTATCAGCAGAACATAAACCTGTGTGATTAAAATCTGTAAAGAATAACAGATCCTAGGGTCAATGGGAAGTCAGATCAAAACAGGTCTAAAATAGTGAAATATGGAAGAACAGGTCTTGTATTAGATACAAAAAAAGTGTTACTTGGACTGGGGCCCTTTAAGATCTAACGTTCATATAACTGACCTACTCAACTGAAATCAGTAAAGCAGCTGCAGACTTTGAACAGAGTAATGAACCAGTTTCTGTGGTTCAAAACAGCTGTGATTAGTTTCAGTCCAGCAGTCCAGTTGAAATTCAGTATTTAATAAGTGCTTCCTGTGAAGGAGCTTTACATGCTTCAGTGCATTTTTTTCTAGAGCTACAGTATAAGAGATTTAAGATATATAACAGAATGGCATTTGATAACATTCATTTGAAGTCCAATGGTCTGCCAAAAAAATCTAGTTATTGGTGTCATTTTTATGGAACTTTACTCTAAAGACAAAAAAAAAGACATTTTAACTTACTGTCCTAAAATCTAGGGGTCATTTTTTAAGAAATGTTCTTCATTGTCTATATGTGGAGCATTATGGGATACCGTTGACATGATGACTTAGTTGTTGGAAACTGAAGAATGAGAAACACCAGATGTTCTGGGACTTAGAGCATATTCTAAAAATATGTTCATCTGCATCCCTTAAAATTCAAACGACCTTCATTAACATGTCTCTTAATTTTAATAAGGAAAAGCAAAATGCATGGAAGGGCAATGTGGAGCTAAGTAACTCTGAAAAAGACATCGCAATTCTATGGCTAGTGCTCTTGTATTTTTCTGTCTGTAGAATTATTCCAATAGCTGTATTTGTTTAAGACATTTCAACAGTGCTGGTGTTGTTTTGCTAAATTTCAGAATGGCTATGATTGGGCTACAGATAATCACAAGCATCCTGATATCCAGTTCTACAGCAGGCCAAACACAAACAGAGTCATACAGTGGGCAATTCCTTTTTATGGGCAACGTTTAAGCCCAGCACGCACGAATGTAAAAGTAGACCGCATCAATAATATCTTACCTCAGGTTTTCTGGACACTCAGTGTCGCATAAGCCTCCTGTTTTAGGGCAGTTTATTGGAGTGTGAGGTCATTAGAACAGTATAAACACAGGAAGTATAGATGAGATACCAGTTTTCACAAAGGTAAATTCAGTAAGAATTGAGACAATATTATTATTTTCTTGGAGATAGAAGTACACTGTTGGTTAGAGGTTCTTCTTGTACCCTACTCATATAATTTACACACACACAAACACACTCTTTTCCTCTTTTCCTTTCCTTACTAAATGAACTGTGGTACTATAGTAGTGGAGTGATTCCAGATGTTAATACCATGGCTCTGAATGATTACCATGCACTGCGATGCTTCAAGATGCTTTAAAAAATACCATGGTACCACCATGTTCATGCAACCCCCCATAAAAAAAAAAAAAAAAAAAAAAAAAACACCTGTTAAATAACCGTACTGCACTGTAAACTTTTGTGAGGTTTCTTTAAAGAGGACTGCTGTTCTCTCTAATTGAGCAGGACAGGGCCTGTAGGGTGGGCTCTCAGAGACACACTGGAAATACAAACAAAAACAGACAAACACACAAGGTTTGCCAGTTGCCTAGCTACAGGCAAAGACTCAAGACAAGTGATGGCACACATCAGGACCTCAGTAATGAACACGTGGTTTGCAGGTGTCTAGTGGTTTGACGCTGGAGGAAAATAAAGTTTCTGTAGTCTGGGTAAAGTTTGCTTCATCATTTCTCTTTAGACTGCACTCTTCTGGTAGCAAGTGCAATGTTTCCGGTCAAACAGATTTTAGAATTAGTGTTGTGCAAGGTCTCTGTGGCCATCCAAGCATGACTAATCTTGACCAGCAGATACAAGTAATGGAAACTGAATCATACAGAGATAGTGTGCTGGGATTCTTGACTTAATGACTACACCAGTGAAAGTATGCAGAGCAGCTTCTGGTAGGGTCATTAAGGGGCCTGGACCCCAGGAAGAGCACGTTTACCTCTTTCCTCTTGCCATTCTGAATGATACACACATTCCCTGAAGTGGCTAAAAGCATTACACATGATTCACTATGAGAGGTAAATCAGATGTGGCTGAGCATGTTGATAAAGAACATATGAAACAGATTTGATGGACATTGTCTTGTGTCTTTTTTTGAGTTTAAGTTAAGTAGCACTGATATTCAAGTAAGAGTTTTGTACCAGACTTGCTTGGGAGTGTTTGAAATATTCCCGAGATCAGACACATTGCCATATAAACATTTAAAGATCATGTTCAACGTTTACACACAAGCATATTACCTGAGGCTTTCAGCATGAAGCTGCCCTGCAGCTATAAAACACAAAGACATGCAGAATGGTCCATGAGATTGAAAACATGTGGGAGACCTGCAAGATGGATGAGATGTGCTTTGGCCATGCTGAGGAGTTGAAATCTTCCAACTTTCTAACGTCCATTTGTTTATTCTGACTCAGTCTCTCTTACCCTCAAAAGTCAAAAAAGAATACTTCAAGGAAAATATGCTTTAAATATTCCTGTCTTCACATAAGGGAATAAAATTATACAACTCAATTGGTTTGAAGAGTCAGGGGGTGCCTTTTGAACTACCTTTTGAATTGTGGTCCAAGAATATGTCATTTTGTGAACATCAGTATGCATCAGTGTTCCCAGTTAATGGCAGATGAATTTCCATGACTTTTCAATAACCTTTCCATCATGTTATTGCTGGACAAAAAATAAATAAAAAATCATGTTTATTCAGGCAAGTTGACTAATGAATAATTAAGAATATTTAGCAAAACGATTCCCTGCAAAAAAGAAGAAAAACAATCCATAACACATACATTTCCAAAGCTTGCAAGAAGATTTTACTCTGTACAAAAGCAATGCAATTTTCAAATTCCATGATATTTCCATAAGTGTGGAAACCCTGAAAAATTAGGTTTTGGGAAATTTTAATAAACCCTGTCAAGTTCAATACACTCACACAAGTTCACTCTGCAGTTTGAACAAGTGAAGAAAAGAATTCGAAACTAAATGAGCAATAAAATGTTGCTGTTTGTAACACTTCTTCTTCTCATGTTTAATACTATAAGAATGAAGGCAGTGTTCCAAGACAGAACAATAGCGACAAATGTTTTGAGAAGAAATGCCAATGTAAGAAACATAAAACCTCTGTTGATAAACAGCCTTCATGAAAAATGTCAAGATGTGTGAACGAAAAATGAAGAGCTGTTGATAGCTGTCTGGTCCTTTTTCAGGACTTTTTTTTTTTTTGTTAGTTTACGAAATGCTCTTTTGTGATGTGATTTAAAAGATGTGTTGAAATATGTGATTTGAATTTCTCTTTTTGCACATTTCCAGCACTGTTGATGGCTGTTTTCGGGCCATGAAAATCCTTAGAAGATGTGTTTATGCTGCTGGTCTGTTTAGTCACAGCACCATTCTCAAACACTGCTAACAGTGGCCACAAATCTGCTCACATCCTCTGGATTTCTGCATGAGGATAAGGACATTCTGCACTTTCACATTTATCATGGGAAAAGAAGTAAGAAAAGCCAGACTTTCTGGAGTCCAAGATTTTTGGTAAATAATGCAATGTGTGCGTGTGTGTGTGGGTGTGTGTGTGTAAGTGAAAGTGAGTGAGATAGAAACACAGAGAGGGGGAGAAGAGAGGAACACCAAACAGTGTGAAGGGTCTGGTGAGTCAGTCTGTCTCTTGCCAAACTTAAAGTGACCCTCTTAAGATGTGGCTGTTACAATCACATTTTGAGAGTGTTTTTCACAAACAGATTACATCACTGTCTGGGAGCTCCAGGCCATTCTGCTTCCTTCTTTTCCTGTGTTCACCTTATCAAAACACAACAACCTGGAAAAAGAACACTGAGAGTGAGACGCATGAAAGAAAGAAAAAAAGACAAGAAAGCCTCTAGGCCTCCAGGAGGTAAACATCTGTTTCTCATTCTCGATTAATGTTTGGGCTTCTGAACTAAAACAACTTCAGGCTGCTTTTAAAAACTGTTTCACCAGTCTCGCTACAACACTGACATTCTCTCAAGACCTTATTAGTAAAATTCATTGACTTGATGAAAAAGTCTCAGTATCGACTGACAAATATTGTAATGGGTCATTTATTAGCATCCACCACATTAATCCTGTTTCATTTCTCTATCAACCTTCTAGAAGTTTCGAAAGCCGCAACATAGTCTATCCCAAAGCCCTCAAGTAATTTTTGGCAGTGTGCAACAGAGTTACATCTGAAACCTTATGTGTTTACGATTTAGCCTCTTGACTAAGTCCATGCTCATCTCTCACATTAAGACCAGATGTACAAATGAAGCCTACTGCATGCTCCATGGATCTTGTTCTCCACAGCCTCATAAAAACTTACTGGAACCTATTCTTCCTTGTGCTCTGTCCATAAAATCTATCAGCCTAATAAACACCATTGTTTCAGCATTGTTCATCACTCTGGTGATGGTATTATCTCAGTTCTGAGGATACTGTACACCGGAAAAAGTGAAATCACAATAAAAAAAAAATGTACAGTATAAAAACCCTTACGACTATTCCCATAAAACATTGATACACAACGTGTGTGTTTGAGCAAAATGAGAAAAGAGGAGACTTGAATGTTTAATGTTCAGTCATGTTGGGATTAAGAACTGTTTCAATTAAACTGAAAACTTTGGCAGTGACAAATTAGTGTAAATGAAAATCTTCCCCTGATCCCCTCTGTCAAAACAAGTCATGTCTCAAACAAAAAGATACAAACAAACTCTGGCATATCTAAATTGGTCAAAAGACATGTGAGAGCTGATTTCTTCATTGCTTGACTGCCTGCCCGTTGAGGTCTGCACACTAGCTATCATTCATCCCTGTCTTGCCTGTAGTCTGTCCAATTTCCACAACACTGTGGCTGTGGCAAAAACCTCCTTGAACCAGGTCACAGCAAGCAGAGCTAGATAATCATGAGGACAATACACAAATAAAGTGTCAAAAACATAAAATAGGTTCAAACAACTGATGGAGGCAAGATACAACAATGACAAAGAGAAAAGAAACTTTCCATATTCATTTTGTGTCCGAGCTGTAATGTTTTTATGCATATAGTTGGTGTTGTTTTTAGAACAGTGATTTTAATCTGACCTTGTCAAAAACACTGCTCAACTTTTCCTGCATTGAAATAAAATCCACAAAAAAAACTGTCCAGAGCAGGTGCTGAAAGGGTTCTTTTTTAGGCAGGGGATTTTAATACAGCACAATTTATTCTCATAATGGTCTGTGTAATTGGGGTGAAAGGTGGGATTAGAGTGCTTGGCAAAGTATGCCTCTATGTCAGTTAAAATTGAAGGGCCCTATCATTTGCTCCTATATATAAATGGACACATATATGCAAACAGACACGTATTCACAAACAGAGCCCTGTAAAATCCATCAGAGCCAGTGAAATCCCCAAGATTTCCTCCTCCACAGAACAGAGACACACACACACATTAACACATACCTCCTTCCTCTGGAGAGGATATCCAAGAACAAAGAAAACCACAAGCCTCAGTACAGAACCAACTGTGTAACATGACTGGTCCAAACATTTCTCATGTTTACATGCCTGTTTTGCTCTTGCATGGACGTACTGCATTTTATGTGTGAACAGAGGATATCTGGAAAGTATTTGTTCCTGTATCATGAGGCACTGGGAGGTAGAAAGAGTGCTGTCCAACTGCATTACTGTCTGGTATCGGAACTGCCGTTTCTGACCGCAAGTTGTTGCAGATGATAGTTAAAACAGCTGAGAACATCAGTGGGGCTTTGCTAACTTCCATCTAAGAAGCATCCAAGACTGTCATCAAAGTCCAAGACTTTTCTCATCATGTTTGCCCATTTGCCATCTGGAAAAGGATACTGTGACAATCGGGCTACATGAGCCAGACAGCTGTACAACAGGCCGAAAGACTCATGAACACCCAATACTCAAAAAGGAAAATCAATAAGGTGTCACAAATCTTTTGTATGCATAATGGTATCATTATGTCAGCTAGCATAAGCAAATTATGCAAATTATAAATAGTTAATAGTAAACATTTATGATGGAAGTTCTTTCAGCCAAAATAAAAGCTTTGAGGTCTTAAAGTGGACAGGAAATTAAAAGGGATTAAAGGGATACTCCACTCCAAAATGAAAATTTTGTCATTAAAGGGGGGGTGAAATGCTCGTTTTCACTCAATATCCTGTTAATCTTGAGTACCTATAGAGTAGTACTGCACCCTTCATAACTCCAAAAAGTCTCTATTTTTATTATATTTATAAGAGAAAGATAGTCTGTACCGATTTTTCCCGGAAAAACACGAGTGGCTGGAGGCGTGACGTGTGGGCGGAGCTAAAGAATCACGAGCGCCAGTAGGCTTTTGAGTTGAGAGCATGTGGAAGCTGTGACACAGATCCAGAGGCTGAAATTTAACAAGAGCAGCATCAGCAAATGCGTCTCTATGTGGTATGTACTGAAACTGTATATATTTGCTTAGCGGTTTTGGAAAATGACTAAGTTCCACTTTGTGTCGTCTTTTTTTTTTTTTTTTTTTTTTTTTAAGCTGTACATGTGGAAAGTGCTGTTTGATGTCAACATCGCATGTTGTTTACTTGATGTGCTTACACGCCGATAGCTAAGTTCACAACACAGAGATATTTGAAGCAGTTTTACTCACCACCTGCGGTTCCAACACACGATCGTGACCCTTTTTCGTTGCGACTGCATTATCCTTAAGAAATAAACGATGTTCAAATCCGTCGTCAAACTTGGCCTTGTTTGTAAAACAAGCATCTTCGAAATGCAGGGAACAAACACAAACACTTGCACAACTCCGTTGATGCTCTGTAAAAATAAACTCCATCCACTGGTCCCTTAATGCTGTTTCTCTTTTGATAATCTGTGCAGGGTTATCTTGCCCTGGCAACCAAAAACACACTTCTTTTGTGACTTTTCGCAACGCTCTCGCTCTGATCAGTGAATCGCTCTGATCAGTGAATGTCTCTGCTCTCAGTGCTCTGCTATACGGGAGCACGCGCTCTTCCGGCAGAAGTGCCTTAGGACTCATATAAGGAAATTCCGCTCCATCTAACGTCACACAGAGCCATACTCTAAAAAAACTTTCCGAAACTTGTGACAAACCGGAAGAGGTTTTTTTGGAACAAAAATACTCCTTCAAACATACAACTTAATTTTTTAAACTTTGTCCATGTTTAGCATGGGAATCCAACTCTTTAACAGTGTAAAAAACTCAGTATGCATGAAATACATTTCACCACCCCTTTAATCACTTACCCCCATGTTATTCCATTCGTGTAAAAGCTTAATTCGTCTTCAGAATACAATTTAAGATCATTTGGATGAAAAGCAGGAGGCTTGCGACTGTCCCATAGACTGCCAAATAAATAACAGAGTCAAGGTCCAGAAAAGAATGAAAAGCACCATCAGAATAGTCCATCTGTCATCAGTGGTTCAGCCGTAACATTACTTTTTGTACAAGAAGAAAACTAAAATAATGACTTTATTCAACAATCCCTCTCCCCCACAAATAGTGTTATTTTGTAAAACACCTGCTGAACGCAATCTGTGTATGCTCAGGAAATGCAGACGCGCCACAAGGATATGCTGTTTTCTTTCAAATCTAAGTGTAAATACAGTACACATAGAAAAAATATCCTTGTGGTGAGGCTGCATATCCTGAGCATACACAGATGTAATGTAACAATGTAACCTACAGGTTTTGTACAAAAAGAATTCTCGTCACTTCATGATGTTACGGTTGAATTACTGATGGCAGAGGGACTATTCTGACAAATGCTTTTCATATTTTTCCGACCTTGACAGTGTATTTTTCTTGGCAGTCAAGGGGAGAGTCACAAGTTCAAGTCACAAGCCTCCTGGTTTTCATCCAAAATATCTTAAATTGTATTCCGAAGACGAACAAAGCTTTTACGGGTTTGGAAGGACATGGGGATAAGTGATTAATGACAAAAAAATTATTTTGGGGTGGAGTATCCCTTTAAAATCTTACAGGATACTTAGCTACATCGAACTTCTTAAGAATCAACACTATGTGGCACTGTAATGATGTATCGAGCAGGTACTCTTTTCATCAAACAATTCAAACAAGTTCTTAAATGTAAAACAAAAGAAAAAAAATTCCACAGCGCTCTATACAAACAGAAAAATAAGAAACAGGTAATCAAAATGACAGTCAAAATTAGCAAGTTTCAAGAAGCTGAATTCACTTCATCAGGTGTGGATCTCCTTTTAATCCGAACGATTTCTCCTGATCATCGGCATTACAACACGCAGGCTACTTCTGCCAAAGGTTATTAAAATGTCAGTGTAAAGTGAGCTCACTGTTGTGTAATATTATTTTGTGAAATACAAATGTTCCCTGTTATTTTTCTCTTTCTGATCCTGCTCTGTCATCAATCTTAAATTAAGTCATCTCTTTATTACAGCATGGGTTCGATGGGAATTTGTTATTGTGATATAGACGTAATGTCAGCCATCTGGAGTTTCACATGGAGGACTGTATAAACAAAAACACATCATCATATGGAGATTGTCTGAAATTCCCCAGGAGGACGTCTATTACGAACAGATGATAACAGTGTTCAGATGAGTGTAATTTCAGCAGCCTCTCTGTACACTCACTAGCTCGTTTCTCATTCTCTTCAGATCACTATCTGTCGACAAGGCTTAGTTCAAATGTGTAATCTTATCACTCACCACTGGGTGGCAGTCTGAGGTGGTGTATGGACGATGTCTAGAGTGAGTGCCAGAGGCAGCATCTGCACCTGTGGAAAATGACAAATGCCTTATTAGATGAGAGCCATCAATCAAACAAAAATCATTTTTTACCCATAGCTCTCTCTAGGGAGCTCTAAGAAAAAAACAATGAACAGGAACACTGGCAAGATCTCATATCGCTTGAAAATGAAGCCCATCAGCAGAGACAGCATTGCGTTAAAAGTAATAGGTTTTAAGGAAAAGGCTGTTTGGGATTTAAAGGTCAAGATGAAAGCTGAGGAAGAAAAAGCACCCATGCGTTCCAATACAAGAGATCATTAAACATTTGGATTAAATATAACAGCTAACTCTCAGGGCCAGGCCATAATTAAAAAGCCATGATTAATATTCCTCCCCTAAATAAGCACATAGCGTGTGGCCATAAAAGGAACATTAATTCCAAAGCACTATATTCCAGTGATTTGTGTCATTTGTTGTCTATGGTTGTTTCTACAGGTATGGAGTCCCATGTTAACAAGGAATAATGGGGCTAATTTATGGATCTGAACTCCAGTATATGATGGTGTCGTTGTAAAATCTGAATCTGAGCACTTGGCAATACGATAAAAAAAGGACAATCACAGGATAATGGGCAATTCGCCTTCCATTTAAACCTCTAAATGCTTCATTCTCACTTTGTGTAATTACCCAATTAAAGCTTATTCTGTAGATTTGTCTCTCTGGCACGCTCTCCTTCGTTCTCCAGACCATCATATTGATGCTCCAGCAGCAGACCTTCAATATGAATGTTTCTCACTGAGAAACATTTAAACAGGCACTTGGTTTTGGTACCTGATTAGCATGTCATTAGCATGAACATGCCTATAATTGCATCCGGAATTTGAATGTGAACGCTCTGGCCCACAAGGCTTTTGTGGTTTGAGCATAATTAACCAGGCCTGATCGACCTATACTTCATGTTGAGAGAAGAACAGGAGACCACATACTTACAGAAATAATGCATTTTGTTTTCTCTCATGCTACAAACGCAAGCACATCTAATATTTTACGTTATGCATGCTATTGTAAATAAATTTATTGTATAATAATAGTGGTTAGAAAAAAAAGTAGATTTTACGTCAGCATTCACAACTGAGAAAGTCTCAATGTACATGAATTTCGTATTATTTGGAATACAAGATGAGGATGGAATAAGCCAAATAAAAAACAGGCTGCATGTCTATATACATGACATAATATAACTAAGGCTCATTTAGTCAAATTTGTCATTTTCTTTTCTTTATGACTGTGAGCTTGTGTGGGAGGAAAAAGCGGTAAGTGAGATATTGTAGAAGTGTAAGTGGGAGAGCATGATTGTGTGTGCTTGAGTAGTGTTATTAAAAAAAAAAAAAATTCAACACTTTTTGATGTTGGTTTGCTAAGTGAGTAGCAGGTGTTATAACACCTGCTTAGCATACAGCACTGTAAAAAATATCTTGGTAAATTTATGGTGTATATATATATATAAAAAAATAAAATAAAAAAAACACTGCCATCTGTGGTATACAGAAATTTGCTGGGATTTTTTCTGTAATGATGTCTTTGTTAACATACTTATGTTAAAAAACCACTATAAAAACCTTCAAATAAACAATGTAACCTACAGGTTGTAAAATAGAAAGACACAAGTTCATCATACAAATTGTATGTTGCCAATTCATAAAGAATGGTCAGTACTTGTATACATCCAATACACAATAGCTGAATAGGATAAAATGTAACACACAATTCCCTAAAGAACAGAATGAGAAAGATGAGAAAAAAAAACAAAAACAAACAAAAAAAAAACACTATAAATATTTTTTGCCCCATTTAGCACATGTGCAGCTCATTAATTAACGATATTAACTGGCACAGTCATTATAACTTTCAATTTCGAAACCCAAAATATTGCTCCAGAATGAACTTCCTTTTGAAAGCCACCTGATATCAGAGCTTGGCATCCATTCTGTGTGGAGCTTGGTGGCTTACACACCACTGAATGAGGCTCGCCTTGTGCAGTGAGCTGATTGCTTTTAAGGTGGGTGGCTGATGCAGAGGGTTTGCTCTGCCGTGCAGGATTTTTTAATGACGATCTAGAGAGGTGTGCAGCCTGCATGTGATAATGGAGGAAGCACAGAGCAGCTGGAAGTGGATTATCAGAAGCGAGTGGGAGACTGTATGTGTGTGTGTCTGAAAGAAATGAGAGCTGGCCTGTGTGTGTGATTACACAGTGAAGGAGGGGCAACACCCTGGACCTTGAGACCTGCCTCACAGCTGCAGTGCCCTGGAGAGATGGATGCACAGCAGGCAGGCAGGCAGAGATCTGGATGCCTGCTAGGGTTCCTAGCCGCTCAGTGAGCTCCAGAAGCACTATACAGACTGCAGGGAGAGTGGGCCATCTGTAGACTTGAGCAGAGCCTGCCGCAGGGGCCTGATTTTACTCCCATGATCAAACGTAATACAACAGCATGGATGAAAAATAAGAAAGAGATGCAAAATTGATTGGGTGTGTAGGAGATAGGGGTCTCTCTTCCCTTTCATTCTCTGTTTTCTCTGTGCAATATCCCTTTTCTTTTGTTTTTAGACAGCTTATTTTTTCCTTGCATTTGCTTTTTCCATGCTGATGGCCTTGCTTGATTTAAAAGAAGAGAAGTGGGTGTTTAGAGAGGAGAGAGAAATGAGGGTCTTTTGAAATTAGCTAGAATAAAAACAGATACTCAGATAGACACAAAACTGAAAATGTAATTAAAGCAGAGATAGTGATTCTGTTCATTAAAAAAAGAAGATATTTAAAAAGTTGGGCTATGAGGGCCAAATAACACCGAACCAAACTGACTCAAACACTAAATAACGTCCATTAAAGTAAGACAGTCCTACATATTTACAGTTGAGGGTGACTAATTTACCAGGTTTACTTCTATTTTGAAACTGATATGAACCTACACAACTTCCAATGCAACACAAGATAATGCAGAAATCATCAAGATCCCTGACAGGACAGTCTGGCAAGCCTGGCTTCTCTCTTCAGCTATTTCCATTACAGTGAAACAGTTGCCAGCACAATACTCCTCTCTCGACATTCCATTCCCTATTCCTCCCCATTCTTTGCAAAAGTAAATGAAAGTATTCTGTTAGCACAAGTTGCTGGTGTATAGTGTATCCGATGCTCTTGACCTGTGTAGTTTCCCTGTACTTTTGTCCCATTACCCCTCTCTACTACAATGAAGACTCAATTCTCTTTCCACAGACTCCCATCTGGCCCCAGTCTCTCTATAGCCTCTATAGAGAACATGATTCCCTGGATCTCCTCAATCTATTGTTTAGTAAAAGAAACTCTGGGAATGGAGAGGACATTTTAAACAGCAAGTGAAACCATCGTTTCTCAATTGAGTCCCATTTGTACGTTCTCATTGGCCTCATTGATCCTGTCTTTGAGGCTGCTTTATATACTAATATTGTGAAGGCACACCATTGTTGCTTGTATTCTTTACAGTATCAGATGTTATTGGTGACCTGTTGAATGAGTATTGTGTTGTTTTTTTACAGACAGGTGGAAGCAAGAGTTTCTCTCAGGCTGCAGGTGTGTGAAAAAAGACCAGGACAGTGTGTCCTCCTAAACACAGAATGGCATTATGAAGAGAAATCAGAGTGGATTAACACACATAACTTATGTGTATACTGTATAATTATCCTTCTGTTTTATAAATATCTGCATATCTGTCGATCTGGAATCCAAGTGGGAATTCATAGAGTTCCTCTGTAATTTACAGTGATGTGTAACAAAATATAAATACTTGATCTGCAGTTAGGTGACTCTCAGTTTATCATTTCCCCTGCCATGGTCTCTAACATAATGTCTAGTTGCTGAATTTCTCTCTTTCTAAGAGCTGACTGGCTGATAAGGTAAAAATGTTAAACATTTATCCACATGAATATGTGCTATCATGTTGTCCAGATGTCAAAAGAAATATGTGCATGTAACCGTACATTTGCATGGGTAAAGAAACTCAAACGTGCTTAGACCAGATGTGTATGAGTATGTGCAGACATATGATTATAAATAACACAGTCTTTGCCCTAAGGTTTGGCCAAGGCTGATGAAGCAAGGAGAAATGACTCTTTTTCATTTAGCCAGACCTGACCCCAGCATTGATTCCAGACCAGTTCCAACAGGAGTCCATTATCTATGAGATTACTTCTTCAGGTCTTTTATTTTGTCCTTCGGCTCCTAATGTAGACCCAACACATGGAGTTGATTGAGTAACTCCTCTGACCTGCTCTGACTGTATTCTTTGACCTCTAAGAAGATCACAGCATCATTCTACTAACACCGCAGCATTTACTCGCTTCTCTCACAGCTCATTTATGCTCTTTGCTTTGTTTATCTCCTTCTCTCTCATCATTTTACCTACCCATATCTATGTATCTATCTATCTATCTATCTATCTCTTTCTTTCAGTCTTTCTTTCAACATGCTTGTGCAGTGAGATGTAATGAGAGGTAGGGTTACAATAACTCCAGTGACCATCCCATCATTACACCATCACTAAAATGAGGACATAATTAATACACGCCACTTTCCTCCATTTAGTCTGATGCCTTTTCTGTTTTTCTAATTGATCTCAATGCCATTTCAGTAACTACAGGTTCAGAGGCCAGAACTATGGTTGTCAATTCGAAGACTTGGTCCTGCATGCTAATTGATCTCACAACAAGGTTATATTCCCTGAACAACTTGCGACTGCGCCGTAACGATCTATTAATTATGATGGATTTTACAGAGGCATGTTTTCACAGGCCCTCTGTCTGCTGTCACGGACACTAATGATATGACCTTTGGATACTGACAAGGACTATCACCATAGTAAAAATACAGCAGATTACTGTGGAACGAAACAAAAACAATAATGCAGTACTGCTGATATCTTTACTAAATAAAGTACTTATGTATAATGTTTATTACTAGTTGCAGTTTGTGGTTTAATGGGATGATATTAATAATGTTTAATAAGAATTTCAATTTTTATTAAATTGCACTTTATTCTCTTTGTCAGAAGAATGAAAACCAGAGTGGTCGTCTCTCTAAGGGTGTGCACTGCTCAGCCTTTTGATTTATGTCAAAATCATTCAGATAGAGGGCAGAAGGTGAATTGATTGGAGGAGTGGCTTATTCCTCTGTCGGTTATGTGATGAAAAGCACAGGGGAAGTCAGGTGACACAGAGCATGCTGGGAAAAATGACATTGATTCTTTCTCTAGAGAGCAGGAATTAGAGGAATATGGGACAGTCTGGAGCTGATCTGCCCTTGAGAAAAAATAATGACATTTTTGTCACACCTCCCTCATCTTCCTCACTCTGTGTAAGTTTTTTTTTCCAATTAACATGGCACGTGCTTGTGAATCATACCAATGACATTTTATTAAGTCTACATGTCCTTTGTGGGAGCACTGGGACTAATGGAAAGGAAATTAGCTATTGACATCCCTCATACAATTTTACTGCAAATAAGTGTCTTTGGAATGTTTAATTCATTGTCACAGATTTTAAAGGCCTTCACTGCAAAAATCATTATCCTAATCAGTATTTTATGGCATTTCCAGTAATAATATCTTCATCCCAAATAAAAAGATACCTTTATTTTAGAAGCAGATGTGCATAAAACATTAGGACTGTTTAATTGAGGTTTAAATTCCTAGCCCCAGTGGCAAATAGTATGTTTCTTGTTATACGTCTACAAATACGTTTGGGAGGTTTATGCTCAATTTGCCAAAAAAAACAAAAAAAAAAAAAAAAAAAACATTATCCTACATTATCAGCATTTGTGATCTAATTTGCAGGACGAATATATATATATATATATATATATATATATATATATATATATATATATATATATATATATATACATTTACTTTCGAAGCAGCACTGGATAAGATATGATAAACTGATTATATCATGAATACTGAATTAAATACAAATTTAAATTTGGCAAAAAGTATTTTTCTTGTTTTACACATACATATTTTAGGGAGGTTAATACTTAACAAACAAATCCAAACGGGTAAGAAAAATTAAATTAAAAGATAAACTGAAAACAAGCCTTATTACAGTATGTGCAATGTGCTAACACACAGTTCTCAAAACAGTTCTCAAAATATTTTTAGTCTAAATTAATTCTTGCGAATGTTACCTTGGCATTGATTCCTCATCCTCATCATCCTTTGTGCGTCATGGGTGCTCATTTATTATACAGAAATATCAATGAAAATCGAACCTATAGTTTTCAGCCCATCAAGCTTGTTTACTGCCTTATGCATCAAGTCTGCAATAAAAAGAGCGATGGGACATGTCAGAGTATCAGGATAAACAGGATAGAAATGACAGTTCATTAATTAGACAAAACAGGCAACTTCATCCCAAAATAATGTTATTGCATTGATACTTTCATGCATTCATAAGCAAAAACATGTTTACACACATATTGACATGCATATGTATAAATGTCGGTCCACAAACAATTACATCTGTGTGATATTTCAAACATGACCATAAAATAGGTCAGAAGTGTTTTGCTAATTTAAGGGGGTCATATTTATTCAGACCCACACTGCAGATAATCCAATGCTTTTAATGACAACATATGGGTTCAATAGTTGCTGTCATCCATTAAAGGGAATGAGATTCTGAAATGTATCGATACTTTCCTTGCTTCACGGTTCACTTTTTTAAGCATTTGACAGACATTATTCTCCCAGCAACACACTGAACCATGCTTATTGAAATGCAAATGGAAAAATAATTAAGATGTGGGCAGATATCAGCAGTTTATCAGCAGTAAAGATGTTTTATGATTGAGAAGCCATTTGGAGAGTGACATGCTATTTCTCTAAGAGCTAAGGGTGAGATGTGAAGAAAAGTAATGCATAGTATACATCACACATACAATGTTCATATTTTTAAACTGTACTTAGTACAAATGCTAGGCTGCTGAGTGGGTTTGCGATTGTAGCAACATGTAGCTTAGTTTTAAATCGGGTGTTGCGACTGTGTATGGTTATATTTTCTGATTCAAGTATAATTTAAGTAATGGTACTTTATATAACATCTAGTGTAGGTGTCCATGATAAACTCCTTTTGACATTCGTACTGTCTACTGTAGACTTGACACCAGCGCATTATACAGACTTTATCGAATAATTTGCTGTTTTTTATCAGTTAGTGCTGGCTGAAGATAAAAGTCTTTGGCATTTGTTGGCAGTTTTAATATACATGTTAGGGCTGCACAATTAAAAGAATTTCTAATTGCGATTACAATTATGTATGCCACAATTATTCTGTTATTCTGGACACTTAAGATGTTTTTTTTTTTCATTTCTACATGTTATCTTAAGGGTTTTTCCATTGTTTAAGTTCTAGTATAAGATTATAATACCATTCACCATTTTACCTTTTTTATAATTTAAAGAAAAAACCAATCTGATGTATAGTTGACATTTAAGGGCATAAAAGTATAGAAAAGTACAAAATGTTTTTCAGTTGGAGTGTTTTTAGTGTGTTTATATTCATATAAAATATGGCATGTAGATGCATCGAACAATGGTATAAACATCATTCAATGTAAAGCTGATATTCATAATAATTGCAATTACAATTTTACATACATAATCGTGCAGCCCTAATCCATATACATAATTTAAAAAGCATTGAGATTAGTATTTATAGATATTTTAAACTTTACTGGAGCTAGACAATACGTGACAGGACTCACTCATTGTCGTAAATCATACTTTAAATTCAATATTATCACATGGAATTCATGACAATGGCATTTATATTCTGCATCCAAGCGATGAAATCTCAGATCATTATCTAGTTAAGTGTATAATACATTTAGCAAAAGCTGCCAATTCAACTCCTTGTTACATGTATGGTTAAAAAAAAATCACTTCTACCACCAACTACTTCTACTTTTGAAAGTAATATTATATTTTTACTTTTGACTATTTCAATTAGTAATATTTCCCATATTACTTTCTGGAAACAGTAATTAGTTACACCACTAGTTACAATAAATTTTATTTCACCAAATCCACATTACCGTACCAGTTACTGGAAAAAGTAATATTACTGTAACTACAAATAGTACTGTTACTAGTTACTGCCCAACACTGTTTGAAATATAAAAAATAATCTTCCTGTCTTCCTGACTCAATTCCTTAACATCTCAACAATCTCATAGTTCAGAAAAACTTGATGTTGTAACAGAAATCATGAACTCTCACAGTTGCTTCTTTACATTTAAAGAAGATTAAGGAAAACAGTCAGACACCGGGGTATAACAACGGGGTAGTTCCCTAAAGAGATAAGCCTGGAAAATGGAAAATGGAATAAAACAAAATTTCAGAGATATTTTGTATTGCATGGAGGGAAAGTGCTTCTACCTACAGAAAAGCTGCTATATCTGCTTACTTATTGTCGCTTTCAGAAGAAAACAAAAACAACCCCAGGTATTTATACAATACAGTGGCTAAATTAATGAAAGAAAGGAATAAACAGGCGCAGACATTTCCTAACAGCACAGTAATGACTTGATGAATTTATGAAATCCATTAAAGAATTGTTAGACTGCATTAATTAGGTCAACTGGAACATTGAACACTTCCCATAACACCTGATGTAACTGTTACATAACATATACTAAAGTCAGTTTCATTCTTATTCCGAGGTCACCATAGCCACCAGAATCCAGTCTGTATCCAAATCAGATGATCACTGTAGTAACCCACATCCAGATGTTGGATTAGCACCTAAAGACAGACGTTCACAACAGCCATGAATGCCTGTTAGATGAGGAACAAGATGAGCCCTGGAGACAGATCACCAGCAAAGACCTTGTTTGCCATTGGCATACATACTCTGCAAAGACTACAAGTATTTGACCAGACAAGTATTTTGCACAGCCTGACTTGTGTTGCATCCTGGAATTAAACAACACCATGTGGTTTTGTCTGGCCAGAGGAGAACTGGCTCCCCGACTGAGCCTGGTTTCTCCCAAGGTTTTTTCTTTTTTCCATTCTGTCACTGATGGAGTTTGGGTTCTTTGTCACTGTAGCCTTTGACTTGCTTATTTGGAGATACTTAAGTTTTTGCAATATTATCAACTTGATTTCACAGACACTACTGGAAGAGATCTGAACTGAGCTGGACGATGACATCACTCAATCAACAATGAACTGACTTTAACTGGAAAATTTACCGTTTACTATTGTCGTCTTTTTAGAGCTGACAGCAGAATTTAATTTTGTTTTAATTTTTGACACAATATTTTTTTAACACTGTAAATATTCTTTGACACAATCTGTATTGTATATAGCAATATATAAATAAAGGTGATTAGAGTTGACCTGAATTACACGTCTTTAACTAAAGAATGTTTTTGTGTTTGACTGCTTGTGCATGACTGCCAAAAGTGAGTAGTTGTTTTGCTAGATGTTCTTTGAGTATGAACCCAGTGAAAGCTAAGGGGGTGCACTGAGACACTAAACACAGCACTTTTTTGCATCCTTTCCAGAAATTCATATCTGCTTTTCATCCAATTTATTCCAGAGGCAATCAGTGAGTAATGATCACGCGTGTTTTGGTTTTGAACAGTCTCTTCAAATAAGTACCTGTTTTTTATTCTCATTCCATGCATGACCTCAAACACACATGCACACAACCCTCCACATGAATATACAAATCACACCATCCTAATGAACAAGGACAAAGCAAAGACTTTTTCATTACATGTAAACACTTTGACACAGGCACAAATCAAGGTGTGCATACAACCATAAAAACACGATGGAAAAGTCTCCCTTGCCCTTTCATTAAAGCTCATGGGGAGACACAGTGCAAATCAGACTAAGATGAGCTGCAATACTGTGCAATCCAGCACAAGGACATACAACTACATCTTCACACACATATTTCTCCCAAGGGTTGTGACAGATTAGTGGCTTATTGATCTACAGGGAGTGCTGGGTATGAAGCAAAAACATGCCTGAAATATTTTACACCATATAACCTCACACATGGGATGCTGATATGAACACAGCAGAATTTAGTGGCATAATGCTTTATGTGTGTGTAAGTGATAGACATAATATACACAATGTCAACATTTATAGCAACCAGCAACATAACTCAAAAATTTAAAATGACTGTGACTGTGTCTGCGACATTGCTTTTATACAACAGTTCAGTATATAAAGTTAATATTGATGATCACAAATTGATGATATAATATTTCCTGTTACTTTATATATTTTTCTCTGCACCAAAGAAAACAGTCCCACGGGAAGCTACAGCCTAAGTAACTGCTAAGAGTCTCCTTGACTATGTTTTAAATGAGTCAGTGGAATAAATGACAGACCCACTCATAAAGACAGTCAGGGTTTCAAAGAAATCGGTTGATTGCTTTTGCTCAATCACTCACCTTTCAAGGGATTGGCCACCAGTCCATGCTTTACTCACCCTCAAGGCATCATATGTGTACTGTATATGACTTTCTTTTTTCAGACCAATCAAACTTGGCTTATGTAAAAAACATTCCTGGCTCTTCCCAGCTTTAAAATGGCAGTGGGTAGGTGTTTCTGTTTAACAGTCCATAAGAAGTGCAGTAAAGCGCATCAATCCAATAACAAAACTTGCCTCACATGGCTCTGGGGGATGAATAAAGGCCTACTGTAGTGAATTGATGTGTTTTTGTAAGAAAAATATCCAAAATATCCATATTTCAAATGTTCTCAACACTTTTCTCTCACTTCCACTAACAAACGTCATATGAGCAAGCCATTTGGGCAGATGACGTAGGAAGTATGTGCAGCGCATGCGCGAGTGAGAGTATGCTAGTCTCACGAGTTTGTTAAGAGGAGCAAATGAAGAAAAGTTTCCTTACTTTAGCAAAGGAAGACCATTCTCCACTTGGCTCATATTGAAATACTCTGACATTTTTCTTTAAAAATCCTCATTTTATCTCATCCGTGACATTTCGTTCTGCATTTAGTCTTGCTCTCTCTCCTCCGTGCTAATCATTTTTCACTGGAGCTTATGCTACTCATACGTCCTACGTCAACCACCCAGAAATGATTTCGCATATGACAGTTATTGGAAGTTAAAGAAAAGTGTTTATAACATTTTAAATATGGATATTTTTCTTACAAAGACAAATTGATTAGCTACAGGAGGCCTTTATTCACCCCCCGGAGCCATGTGAGGCATTGTTTATTATGGATGGATGCACTTTATTATATATTATATACTGAAGCCCAAGTTGCTTTGATAGCAACCTTCAGCTCCTCTGTATTGTTTGTCAGATGTTATTTATCTTCCTCTTCACAATACCCCATAGATTCTCTGTGAGGTTCAGGTCAGGTGAGTTGGCTGGCCAATCAAGCACAGTAATACCATGGTCAACAAACCACTTGGAACTTTTTGGGCACTGTGGGCAGGTGCTAAAGTCCTGCTGGAAAATGAAATCAGCATCTCCATAAAGCTTGTCAGCAGATGGAAGCATAAAGTGCTCAAAAATCTCCTGGTAGATGGCTGCATTGACTTTGGACTTAAAAACACGATGGGCCAACATCAGCAGACGTCACAGCTCCCCAAATCATAACCGACTTCAGGATTGTGAAAGCTGTAGCCGTTTTCCTGAAGATGTCGGAGTGTGGTGACTCTTGATGCGCTGACTCCAGTTTCAGTCAACTCCTTATGAAGCTCTCCCAAGTTCTTGAATCGAAACTTGAAGTTTCCTGACAATCTTCCCAAGGCTGTGGTTATCCATGTTGCTTGTGCACCTTTTCCTACCACACTTTTTCCTTCCAGTCAACTTTCTATGAATATATTTTGATACAGCACTCTGTGAACGGCCAGCCCTTTCAGCAATGACCTTTTGTGGCTTACCCTCCTTATGGAGGGTGTTGATGATTGTCTTCTGGACAACTGTCAAGTCAGTAGTCTTTCCCATAATTGTTGTTGCATGTTAGCCTGGTAATACCAGACTCTGCTACTTCACTTTGCTTAGTAGACAGAGTCTGGAATGGCATAATAGAGAAGTGTTTTCTCTCTCGCTAGGGGGCGCTTGTCTGAAGTTTAAAATCATTGGTTACCCGTAAGCCAATCAGATAAGTTTAGTTATGACGTATGTTATGCGCCTGTACAGCTGCATCGAAACACAGACATCATGCATCGAACTCAAATCTATGATTGAACTTCCACTGTAAACCTGTTGTTAAACACTCTTCTTGTTCTGGCTTCAGTCTGAAAAAGTGTTGAATGTTCTCCATAACGGAGCGAATTGCATCCCGTGTCTCGTTTCCCATTTCCGCGGTCGTTTCGGTTTTCGATTTCTCTAACCTACAATTTAAAACTCGGTGCTTAGCATCTACGTCACGGCTCTCAGCCCGCCCTCTGCTCGTTGATTGGCCCGGCTGTTTTCAGACCGGTGGCAAACAGAAAGCTCTGACGCTGTATCAGACTGAATACAGAAGCGAAATGAAATTGAGCAGAAGTAGGAAGTCTGACGTAGTCAGGCTAGTTGCATGTACCAAGAGGTACCCAGTATTTATACTCAAAATTAATCAAACTTATCAAGCTCAAAATGGAATATTACATTTTTTTTGAGATCCTTTATTTTAAGTTTTCCAAAGCTGTAAGTTGTAACCATCAGAATTAAAAAAAAAAAACTCTTGAAATATTTCAGTTTGCTTTTTTAAAATTAAATTACAAAAAATACCTTTTCCATGATATAAACTTTTTTTTTTAGATGCACCTGTATTATTATATAAAACAACACCATGCTTTATGTACAGCTTTACACTAAACTAGCCTTGCATATTATTGCTTTTTTGTTGGTTTTGATAGATTCTATTGTCATCATTTGTAAGTCGCTTTTGATAAAAGTTCTGCTAAATTACTAAAGTAAATGTAATACTAATAGCAATAATATAAGATTCAACATTACCTCTGACTGGTACGTTCTCTCAATGCTTAAAGAGCCAGTAAGATGAAAATTCTAAGCTTCCAATCACTGTTTATAAGTCCTGTACATTAGATTTAAATCCATCCAAGGTTAAAAAACATTGTCATTTTGTCAAAATATCATTTTAAAATTACCTCAATTCTCAGAGATCCCCAAATGGTTCGCGCAAAGCTGTTCAAATTAAGATTCAGTTTCCTTAAACCCCACCTTTCGGTAGCATACTGTGTTCTGATTGGTCAACTAACATAACCAGTTTGGATTGGTTGTTCCCGCACACACCACCACGGTAAACTATGCGTTAGCATCTGTTTGGGGTGAATTATGTCTTATTCCTCTCATCGCAAAGCAAACAGTAAAATAAAAAACTTGAACAGTCTCGCTGGTTTTTCTTCTGTGTGGGTGTATTCAAGCCGCGCGCTTCAGTTTGAATCTGAATAGCTCGTTCATCGCGGGGGCGTGGTCACATTGGATATAACGAAGGAGACATGAAAAACAGACATCGCGTTGTTTTCATATGGATTACTTTATCACAGAATATCTGTTAGCAGCACTTGTTTAGTTTTAAAGTAGACATGTCAAGCTTTCTATAGATATCTCTCTCCATAGCTGTCAACCCTCCCGTTTTTTCCGGGTTTCTCACGTATTTTAGGTCTTTTCCCGCTGTCTTCCCGTTTTAGTATTTTCCCGTTAAATATCCCGTAATTTTACACTATGTGTTAACTCAGAACACGCATCTATCTGTGTCTGTGAAGTGGCTTGCACTTGGGTTGCTTGACCTCCAGTACAGCAGGTGGCAGTAGCTTAGGCTACCATCGAAGAAGAAGACAGTTGCAGCGGCGCCAGCGGGCGGGAGGAAGAGGGAAAAAGTAGCGGGAAGTGAACTTCGAAAGAGTAGATGAGTGTGATGTGCGATGATGGATTAGGACGCCGAATGCCAAAATCACTGAATTAATCACCAACCAAAATTATGCCGATATTTGAGTAAATGGGAGTCCACCTTCCACTACCTGACAAGCAGCCATGTAGGTCCAAATTATGCCTACTGCAAAATTTGTCGTTGTCAGGAAAAACGACGTTTCTCAGCACGAAATTATTATTAATATTAAATTATTATTAATATTACCTTGTTCATAAATAAATCACTTTTAACATATCAATTGGTCTGTCATTCTTTAATATATATTGTGTAGTTATAAACTCTTTGGACTGTTAATGATTAGTGCTTTTTATTTTAGTTTGTGGATAAGAATCGTGTAAAAAAAAAAATCCCTTATTTTGGGGATGGATTCCGGGAAATGTCCCTTATTTTCAATGTTCAATGTTGACAGCTATGATCTCTCTCATGTCTCTTCGTTGAGTATTCACGGAGTTACACTTCATTTTAATGACGTGTTTGTACATGACGATCAGCACAAAGAAAAGCTGCAGACAGCACACATACCGATAAGACGCTCGGGAGAAAACAGACAGCTCAGAGTTCCGTTTCTCCCAAGACGGTAGGCGGAGATTAGTACATAGAGATAGAGATGGGCAAAATATTTGAAATCTATAAGGATTCGTTTCAGCGATTCAGAGTCGACTCCTTACTTTAGAAGCCAATAACTTTATAAATCGTGTACTTTTTGGTTTAATTATTTGCACATTGTTTACACAGATGGACAGCTACATCATAAACTGTAATACAGGTAATTTTTGATTTCCCATCTGTGTGGCTCTTTAATATGCAATGAACTTATATTAAATTAGTTTCTACATTAGAAAACAACAACAACAAATAATAATTCATTCAGTCCGTTATTCATGCCCTTCCTTAAGTTTGAAGAGAAGAGAAGAGAAGAGAAGAGAAGAGAAGAGAAGAGAAGAGAAGAGAAGAGAAGAGAAGGATACTGAGGTGTTGTGATGTGTTGTGTAGAAGAGCACCAGGCTGTGGCTCCCTGGAAAGTGAGTGACTGCTGGCTTTAATGATGTTGGCTTCCAGTGCAGCCTG
The DNA here is from genome assembly GCF_003368295.1 of Carassius auratus. Taxonomy (NCBI): domain Eukaryota; kingdom Metazoa; phylum Chordata; class Actinopteri; order Cypriniformes; family Cyprinidae; genus Carassius; species Carassius auratus. The sequence goes on from NC_039249.1 coordinate 12,609,340, forward strand.
GAGCTTCTCTGCATGTCTAAATAAACCCAGTGCCCACTCCGTCTCAAACACACCGTGGGCACAATGGCCTGAATTTGAGTTTAAACAGGGAGGAGAGGAGTTGAAACGAATGAGACAGTGTCGGACCCGTGTTAGCATGACCTGAATATGACTCATATGATTAGGCACGACCTTTACTTGGCCTGAATATGACTTATATTGAAAAAATAAATGCAGAAGACACATAGTAAAATACTCTAAACTACTGCTGATATTGTTGGCTCCTGAATGATAAATTGCTTGTGTTTTGACTCATTTGTAAGTTGCTTTGGACAAAAGTATCTTCTGTATGTAAAACCCCAAAAGAGAATTCCAAAAGAGACCATAGCAAGGGGGAAAAACACTAATGGGTGCAGGTAGGATGAGGAAAGAAACCTAGGAAAATCCAAGATTTAACATGGAACACATATCTTACTCTGGCTGGCGTATATTAAAAATGAATAAAAAAGGCCTGATATAATCTGGTCAGTTACTAAATATTATATTAATATTATATTGATTTTGTATGAGAAAATGTAATGATGAACTATGCATGAAGTATTTCATCCTGAGGCAATATGAGTGATGGTGTGTTGTATAACAGTCATTGGTTGTGACAGACATGGGTGAGATATGTGATGTGTGTTTGGTGACAGGTCAGTTTCATCTGCGTGTGAACTAGTGAACTTCTAGTGAACCTCGGTATGGATGTTCCACAACATCCACAGAGAAATCTATTTAAAATAATGAATGTTTCTAACAAAGAAAAAAGTAAATCTTTAAACAATAACAGCTAATGTCTATTTGCCCAGATAAAAACTTTAATCTTTGGTTGATGGAAGCCTAATTTGCTCAAGTATTGGGACCTTAAAGGGGTCATATGATGATGCTAAAAAGAACATTATTTCGTGAATTTGGTGTTGTGAAATGCGTTAATAAAAGTTACGCCTTGTTTCTTTGCGAGAACATTTGGGCGATGTTATTCAAACCTTCCCACACAATGATGTAGACATGGGGGCGTGTTTAAACGAGCCGTTTTAGGAGGGTGTGGCTGACTCTTTACTTTTATAGACCAATCCAACTTTAACGATTTTCTTTATGCACCAAGAGCTCATAACACTCCAAAGAGAAAGGAAAACTTGAAAATACATCATACTGTATGACCCCTTTAATTGTCATGAGAGATAGTCAGGAAGCTGAAGATGTACACAGTAAGTGTTTACATTTCCTTTTTTGTATATGTTTGACTACTGTGGTGAAGAAGAATCCTTACCTCATACTGACAGCACTAAGAGCTTTTACATCTCTTTGTTATTCAGCAGGTTTGTGCACTCACTAATGACAGCAATTCAGTTCAGCGCAACCACAAAGAGAAGAGGAAAGGGATCAATTTTAATATTTGCCTCCTATACTTTTTGATCTTATGACTTGATGTAAAATGAGGGAGTTATTATTAACTGTAACAATGAGACCAAAAGGGACAAACTAGACAATTCTCATTGTGGGGATAGAAATAGACATCATATGTGTACTAAGATGAATCTGTTTATTATATGCTGATTTCTAAGGATATAATATGATATAATTTATATTTCTGAATAAATGATATAGTTCTTCATGAATGAGAAAATATGTTCGCCTCATAATGTCATCATGTAAATTGTGGAAAATAACTGTTTTGTATGCTAAAGGATTTTGCTTTTCGCCAGCAGGTGGCAGTACGATTTAGCTAACTGTTTTGTTTTGAATAGTTTGATATCTTTCTTCAAGAAAAATATTGGTTACTTTATGTTCAGCAAAAGCTTACAAAAAACAACAAAAAAAAAAAAACAACAACAACAACAAAAAAAAAAAAAACACAAACTCATTGACCTGACAAGTAAGTACAACTACAATAAACAAATACATAATTAAACAACAGTTTGACATGAACATGTTGGACTGAACATGCCCCGACTAGGAGTTAAAAACAAAAATTTTACATGCTCGGGATGAGGAGCCATTCCATATAACATGATTCACTGATTAAAGCACAAAAGCAGTAAACCTTTATTTTCCATCATCAAGACCTAGTTATTTAAAGACTTGATATTGATTCAGTGATTAACAGCCAAACCTGATCTTCATTACAGCCCCCTCACCCACCATGACGAGTTAATCACCATTGACCTGCATGTTAATATAAAATCAGAATCACTGACAGGTGGAAACAGGTCACACATTTACTCATGCTGACCTTATGATCCCATCTTGAACCTCAGTAGAGAATAGATACTCATACAAGAGATCCTTGTTGAGAAATGTCACAGTATTTCTGCATAAAAGCAGCATCTATAAAACTACCACAGAGGATGATGCAATGGGGTGCAATAAATCCTCTAGATTCATACAGAAATCCACGGATTGACTGACCACAAGTCTCTTCGTGTGGGACTTACAGTATATACAGTACTTTGGCAAAAGCCTCCTCTCGCTCTCTGTCTCTCTATCCTTGTGCCTTTTATCTTTCTTTATCATGCTCATGTTTTTACAGCATCAATCTATATCTACTGTAAGATATTGAATTTTGCTTCAAATACACATGGATCACAACAAAAGGACTCTTTGTCTTCACCTGATGAATAAAGGACAAATTGAAAATGTTTCGTTCCTTAAGGCATCCTGTTCCCAAGTACATATTTCCAGTGGGCTGGATGAGTTTAATTATAGATATGAGTCACATCCTTTTAACATCAGCATTAAGTAAATTAATTACATATAATTGCTGGTGAGTTTGCTAACACACTTTTGAGTGAGCGACCAAGTGAGGTGCTTCTGTAGCACATGTAAGAATACCTAAAGTGCACAGTTGTTTATTCTGGAGATGTGGCTTAAAATGCAAACACAAGAGACAGGAGGGATTTGCAGACAAAGAGGGACAAGGAGGAATGCCATTCCTGTGGGACGGCAAGGCTTTGAGAGGATTAGTTTGTCTATGGATGAGAATGGTATTAGAGGAGACGAGACAACGAGGAGGACGTTGACGAGTAGAGGATGAGAAGAGAGATGGAGACCTGCTGCTTGTGAAAACAATACCACACCGCCTCATCTCATCCTGTATGAGGGAGGCTGACAGTGTCCCCCTCTCTTTTCTCTCTCTCATAAACCCCCTCCAGTGTATGATGTAAGAGGAATCCTTTGTTCAGTCTTTGTTTTGCTTCATGAAGAAGGTCATAGCTACTCCCACCAAATCCAGCACTTATCACATGTCCTTCTCAAATTCAGCAGACAGCTGGGCAAACAATCATATCCCTCTCTTCTTCACCACGACCTCTGGAGTCTGTACCCAGGCCTCAGCTCTTAAACTAGTGACGGGGCCCCTCAGAGTGATGCCCACCCAATTTGAGCACTCAGTCTGCTTATATATGACACAAGGTCTGTTAGTCTCGCAGACATTTGAGTATCAACAAAAAGTCTGAATCACATTTCATGGTTTTCCACATTATAGCTGTAGTGTTTTCAGCTTGTTGGAAATGTTATATTTGTAAAGAAAAAAAATAAAATAAAGTTAAAATCTCTCTCTCTCTCTCTCTAAATATATATATATATGCATTTTCTTTAAAAAAATGTTTTTCTTTTGTATTGAGTAGAGTGAAAACATTGTCAGGGCAAGTAAAACTGGAACCAGACTGAAATTCTCGAGTTAAACTTATTAAACCATTTAAGTCACCATGAAATCAAAACTGATGATTATTTATTTGTTTTAATGGATACTGTTTATTTTAAATAATTTATCCATAATTTATTTATTTTTTTATTCATGTGCCCTTGTATCTTTAATCAAAATAGTTATACTTTAGCAAAGGAAAACCAGTCTCCCCTTGGCTTATTTCGAAATCCCCAGACGCTTTTCTTAACAAATCCTTATTTTGTGCTTCTATTTTATCACCAACGTTTTGTTTTCTCTGTGCTCATCACTAACCATGCAGCGCTGAAGAACTACATCCGCCTGCCCGTCTTTTGTTTATTATGTTTAAAATCTTGATATTTAACTTACAAAAACACATGGATTTGCTAAAGGGGGAATTAATTCACCCCCGGAGCCATTAAGGGACGTTTTATTACAGATGTGCACACTTTATTTCATGTCTTCTGAACAGTTGACAACAAACACCGCATACTCTTATTGAAAGCCTTTGAAGAGCAAGGACAATTTTGTATTTAACTTCGATTGGATTATTCTGAAAGAGGCAAGTCACATTCACCTAGGATGTTCGAGAGTGAACAGAAGATGGACAAATTTTCATTCTCGGGTGAACTAACCATTTAAGACAAAATTGTAATAGATGTTCTTATAAATGGCTCTTTGTAACAGCCTTAAACGTGTATACAACTTTGTTTCCTATAAGGTATTGTATATCTGTCAGCCAATCAGGTGAGAATGCTCCTGGCATTGTTGTGTACATCATGCATCAGATAATCTATGAATGGTCTGTGTCCTCATCGAGGCAGGCACTAGGCAAAAGCATTTGGCAGAGATCTAATTAAAGGGATAAAGAGAAAAAGAAAATGAAGTTTCAGTCAAATTAATTTGGAGATCAGAGGGTTTTCAGGAGCTTTTGCTACCTGTCTAAGTTGTGTCTGAGCAGTTTGAAGAGACATCTCGTCGTTGTGCTCTCCTGGGAAACACAATTCTCATCACAGTAAAGCTGTTTTTCAGGAAACAGATGCTCTCTCCAGGCGACTCTTATGTAGATTTGTGTAGCTTTGCATCCCAGTGGAGGAAACAAGGACCTGGTTACAAAAATAAAGAGAATATCCATAAATTCTGAACACAGTTTTTCATAATGCTTTCTCTTTCTTTTCCTTACCATTTTAGTTCTGCTGTGAAAAGCATTATTGGAAAGCTTTTTTTGTTCTTGTGTCTCTGTGCTTGATTTTCATGTACCCGGGTATATACTGTAAGTCTCTATCTATTACTTAAAGGAAGTTCAGGTATATGTCAAACATAATGTAAAAAGAAAAAATCAAAAGACGCATTGTCTTTGAATTTGTAGGAACATCAAGAGCCATTTATACCTCCCTCAAACCTGCCTGTTTTGTTTTTAGTTTAATTTACAGGCAAAAGTTGGCGTTTGACTTGAGAAACATTGCTTCTTTGTATCTATCATGTAGAACAACACAGGGGACGTGAATCTTTCTAACCTATTTTAACCCAATCTAGGTCACCAGTGTTTACTGTGAACATTTCCAAAGCCCTTGTTTCAAAACCAGTGCTGCATATTTACATAAACTGCAGCCATTTAACACATACTGACTGTGTTATAGTGTACATTGAGAAAACATACGTCTTCAACAAACAAACTGAGTGGTGTGATGTTTTGGAGCATTGCCGACAACAGGCGCACACTCACAGTAAGATAGTTCTTCAGTCAGTATGTGGCAGTCATGATCTCTCAGGAGGGATTGTGGGCTGTTCTGGTTGGACAGGAGGTCACCTCCTGCATCTTCTCTCTGGAGATATAAACCCAGTTAGAGTAACAGCTGGACATGGTGTGAAAGGGAAAAGAGCTGGGCAGATGCACTCTGGGAGTTCATTCAGCATTTTGTGTATCCGTATTGATATGAGGTTTACACAGTGGAAATGGATTTGCTGTTTTTTCCACCTTTCTCACACTATTTTTTTTCTCTCTCGCTGCATCCCTGCAGTGTTCTTCTAAAGCTTTCCATTGATGTGCTCCACACTGCAGTCAAACCTTCATTCTCTGTACAGCAGGAACAGAGGCCAGGAAAAGCAATTTGACTTGCACACAAAGGAGTAAGATTAGCCCTGCAGGAATGAATTGGAAAAATATTACTGACACTCCAATAAAGAAAAAATAAAATAAATAGGTACCATGTTACTGTGTGAAGGCAACTTTTTACTCCTTGGTCTTAAACTGGACTTTCTTCACAGTTACACATCTCACACATTTCGTTGTAGACTCGGTTCTATGTTGTGCCACAGACTGGCCTCTTTTCCGTGGATTTTCACATCTGTAGATACTGTATGAATGCCAGTGAATTTGACTTTATATTTCCTCTCTTTTTCATTGTCCTGTTTCGCACACAGCTGCTGTCAGGTGCTCAGGGGAGGGTCTTCTCCTCTCCTGCCTCATCTCTGCTCCTTGTCCTCTCCTGAGGGGCTAGCAGAGAAGAAGTGCATGGGTTTACATTGTGTTTATGTGCTGGGATTTGATCACACTGCGTTAGTATGTGTGGACACGTGGATCTCTGTGGAATCAGCACTCTATATCTCTGCTCATGTAAGACACTCTCTCACAGCCGCAATAAAGGTCAGTGGATTTATTTCTGGCAAATATATATAATAGTATTTCTGGAGTGGCCCAAAGCGATTCCCTGGACTCATTCTTCACTTCCTTTATATTCTTGTCTGAATGCTCCTTTTGCTAATGTTTAGGTGTTGCATCACATCCTACTGTGCAGTACTAATGTAGGCTACATGCACATGTAAATACAAATGACTCGCCCAAAACAAATGTAAGCTTAGAGGTCTCTTCAGCACAGAGGGCAGCAAACATCGACTCAAATGGGAACACATGCTACATGAAACTTCCACATGGAATTTGGTACACAGTGTGTCCTAAATGGACATCTTCATGTTTTCAAGTGAAGCCAAACACAAAGATGCCTTCGCATATACGGACAACACTCACTATCAGAGCAAAGCAGCAGGAACCGCCTGGCTGATTCTGATTACAGCAACACGTTAGGAGGATGTTTTTCCTCCACACCACCACCTGGGAGCCATGCTACGGTTGAGAGATCTGGAAGCTGAGAGAGAGAGAGAGTGCCAGAGAGAGAGAAAGAAAGGACAAATGAAAAAAAAAATAATTATAAAAGAAATGACAAAAAAATAAATTAAAGAGAGAAAGAAAAGATTGAAAAATTTAAGTACAAAAGAAGTCATAAAGAAAACAAAGGAATAAAAGTCACAAAACAAAGAAATAACAAAGGTATAAGAAAGATAGAAATATAGAAAGGAAAAATGACAAAAATAAATTATAAAAGAAAGAAACGACAGAAAAATAAATTATGAAAGAAAGGAAAATAGAAACAAATAACAAAGGAAGGAATGGTAAAATAAAGGACAAAACATTACAAAAGAAAGAAAGAAAGAAAGAGAGAAAAAAGAAAAGATGGAAGAGTAAAAGTTCAACAGAAATCGTAAAGAAATAAGAAATAAATGAATAGAGAGAAAGGGAGGGAGGAAGGAAGGGTGAAAGCCAGCATCAGGTGGGCATGAAGGGGGTCTGCTGTGAGTCCGAGGGGTCGGTGGAGGAGGGCAGCAGTGTTGGGTTTCACTGGTTTATTTGGACAGTCTGGGTGTTTGCGCTTTAGGAACAGACTTTCTAATTATGAAAACAACTTCAGTTTTCTCTGATTTACAGCAAAAAGATAATGAAGAAAGCAGCACAACAGTCTGAAACAGATAACACACATCTTTCACTCACACTCACACACACACAAAAGAGGGAAATAAGAGAAGATATAAAAGCAATGAGAACAGTCAGATTTATTGAGGGCATGCCTTAAATAGTGTTGGACCTTATTCATGATACATTTTCTATTAAACATTATTCAGTGTGGAATATTAATTAGAACAGGAAGTGATTTCTGTGTTCAGTTCAGAGTTTGTCGCCCACTTTCCTTGTCATTACCATCCACTGTTTGTTCCCTAATCCATTCATTTCCATTAGATCAATAGAAACAGAACACTAAATAAATATAACAAATTTAAAATTCTAAGTTTAATTTAACGGTTTAAAGCAGAAACATCAATGAATCTGGTATTGACTAAGTACCTTACCATGAAAATCAGAGCCCAAATAAATCATTGTTTGCACAGGTTTGAATACTGATTGGAATCCTTCTGCAGGAGAAAGCAATGATTGAAAATAAAGGCAACTCCAGCAGTCTGGCACACCCACAGAAGAATCGAACATTACATCAAAGAATCACACATTCAATTTCCAAACTGTGAAGAAATAAACAAAACCAAAATATCTTTTGACTGGATGTTTTAGTTAGGGATATTGCATGACAAAGTTGCAATTGCTGTGAACTATTAGTCTGATAAATGTTTATGCCTGTGTATCTGGATAAATAATTCATGCATTTCCACACGCAGTGCAATCAATCCATGTGCATTATACTGAACACTGTAGCTAGTCAATTAGCAGAGAGCTGACGAGGGAAATTCAGATGGCAAAATACAGACACACACGTTTGCAAACACACTGTGTGTAAACACAACTGTTCAAACATATTAGGTTCTAAGATTAAAAAAAATATTTTTTTTTTTATTCAGCAAGGATGCATTAAACTGATTGAAGAATCATACAAAAGTATGTTTCCACAAAAATATTTTTAATATTTATAATATATGTTACTTCAGCATTAAATAAATGACAGTATTTTATGTAATATTTCACAAAATTACTGTTTTTTTATGGAAAAATGCAGCCTTGCTGAGACTGCTTTAATAGATAATAATAATAATAATAATAATAATAATAATAATAATAATAATAATAATAATCTTACTGACCCCTAGCTATTTATCAGTAATGCTTACAGGCACAAATTTGACAAAACACTTATGGAAAGCTGAACTGTGAATAAATACAGGAAAATGAAAGATGCGTTGACAAAGAAAGGAATCATTTTTTAAAACTAGAACTAGTTTATTGTCATCATTGTTATTGACTTTAAACAGTGTTTCACAATGAAGCCTAAAACAATACAAACCACTAAAAACGGTCTAGTATTCTTTCTTTATATAAATATACACATACAAATATATGCATATGTACATACACAGCACTGACCGTTTGTGGTCAGAGGGGGTTACAGACATCAAATTTGGAGAAGACACACTAGTAGAAACATTTTCCAATGTTATTTCACCTGGACCTGAATTACAGAGAGTGAGTTACATGAAGAACTGAACGGTGAAAACGGAACATCTCACACCTGCTCAGTTGAGCGTCATCTCTTGTGCTCTCTTTATTTCATCTAAAATGACAGTCTTTCTGTGAAGAGAAATGGCTGAACGGCAAAATGGTTTGCTGAAGGGTCACACGCAACACAAAGCCCGTGTTTGTCCCCAGGCATTGCTGTCGTTCCTGTTTTCCTGCAGCTCTGATGGTTCTTAAACAGCTATACACAGATACATTAATGCATAATTTCCTTCATTTCCATTAATTGAACAAAACACACTTTGACAGTAAATCAATCGGTCACGTCTTCACAAAGTGTTACACAGGTCTTTAACCCAGAACTTTACAGTGCAGTTGTGAATGCAAGGTGAAATTCAATCTTTTGTGTTAGAGGAGATGAATATGTCCAAACAGAAGAACAAGCTGAACATGAAAACGCTAAAAATGGACAAGAACGTCTTGTGATTTGCAGAAATAGCACCATATTAGGAGATTTTCAGTGTTTCAGTCATGAACACAGCTTTACAGATGTGACGGTCATCTTCACATTCACTGTACTAGAACCAAAACTGAGAACTGCTTTATATTTAAATGAGCTGAGATGAGGTTAAAAACCAGAAATGCAGGTGTGCCATCCAATGTGTGCTTGCCAACTAGCCTTAATCTAATCTGTAAAATATTAATTTTTTATCACTATGAATTTTTCAACAGTACAAACAAGTCTGTGGAAACAGCACAGGATTAATCCTTTTGAACTTCACAATGACCATGATGAATATTCCAGTTTTTTTGTCTGTCATGCTGTCGATTACCACACACAATAAATAAAAACAACCAGGAAACACCAACACAGCAATAAACTTACAATGGAAGCCTAAAAGTCAAGTGGGAATAAATATTTAAAATACAGATGTGTCACACTGTATCAAAAGCATAACTATAATTTGTTTTAGCTTGAGACCATCACAATGTGTTTAGTTAGAAGTAACTAACTGCAAAGCACATTCAATTGATTCTTCAACATCCATCCAAAATAATTCCATTGGTTCTACTAGAAAAGTAGAAATATTAAGAGCTACGGTATTTCACCAATAATTTTATGCTGTGAAAAACAATCTATTTTTAAACCCCACACTACAGGCTGTTTTTCTGCTTCCATTGTAAGAGCATCGCTATAAATATTTCCCATTTATTTTTATGAACAGTACAGCACTAAGATTTTACTAACAGTAACAGACATCATGACAGGATCAGATTTTCACATGGTAACATCAGGAATCCCCAGGCGCTTCTATAAACCTCATGCTGCGATTGCTTCAAATACACAAGTTTAAAGTCTCTGTGTGAGTGCAACTGTAAAAGCGAGGATATCAATTCAGTTGGGCTGCTATTGGTCCCCTCACCAAAAGTGCACACCCATGTAATCCCAGGTCCTGAAAGGGGCTTAACAGAGTGAAACTGGTACATATTATCCTCAACAAAAAGCGGTTTGTTTTACAGATTTCAAAGTTTGAACGTCTTTCTGCTGCTGTGAATAGGTTGGTGTTGCCATAGTGCTGGCGGGAGCTGAGGCTTCTACATGTTCATGCCTCATCCCTGAGACTCCCCGGGGAAATCTGGGACACGGGACTAATGCTGACACAAACATGTCTTTCTATACAGGGATGTGACTGCATGTGCGTGTGTGTATATACGTGACGAGGGGCCATTTTGGTAACATGTTCTTTGTTCTTTCATGGATTCGAGCCAGAAACGATACTAAATATTGAATGGAAATAAAGCACTCAGAGCCGTCAGAAAGCCTGAGGATCTAATGCTTTATCACAGTAATAGTTTTCAGCATGAGGATAACCAGCACAGGTTCAACGAATGCAAAATGGCCCTTGATTTGAAACAGGTCTAAATACCTCTGTAAAAAGTTCAAAGATGAATCTCTAGATCTGAAAAAGTGATTGGATCATGCCATCAGTCTGAGCTAGCACAGATACGAACGACATGAACTGATCAACTGAAAACAGCTGTCTGTTTGTGGTCAAACAACCACCCTAATTCAACCAAATCTGTGTCTAGAGACCACACTGGAATCCTGAAGCCCGTTGATGCTCATTACTGTTGTAAATGTTTTGATCTGCACACTAGCAGTTTACAAAGCTCACAAGACCAAATCTATCAGAAAACATGCAAAAAAAAAAAAAAAAAAAAAAAAAAAACTGCAGATGACTTTTGGAAATGTAACAGCATTGAGAATTGCTTGTATCGCATTACACAACAGATGAAACCATTTCGTCTTATTACAGGAATGCCAAGAGCACAAAGACTTTACAACAGATATTATTTCATAGACTTTCATTATTAGGGACAAAGTTTTACAGCACAGCGTATCACATTCCTTTCGTTGTTCAGACTCTTTTCCATTAACTCTATTTAACACAGTCAGAGAACTGTGCACTTATCTGTATACAGACAACACAAAAGCTTCTACAGTCTCCATTGACAACACTACAATGCAATCGGTACAATAAATATACAGCACATTGTCTGAGTCTTTTCTACACTGTAATATACTGTGCAATTCTGTTCCAGAACCGGTATTTGAAGGAATATACCTTAAATGAATAGGATTTTTTTGATTATCTAGGCTTACTTCGTCCATTTCTTAAAAAAAAAGGATTAATTACAGTTCAGAATATTTGTGGGCGTTATGAAAATATGCAAATCTGACTCATTATTTACACACACTGATGATGATGTTTACACTTTTAAATTAAGAAAAGACCAGTCACCTGAACCAGCCGGAAAAAAGTAAACATGACTATTTTTTGATACAGACAAACATAACATGAAAAAAATAACACTATACATTCAATAAAATGAAAGCACATGAAAAGCTAATGCACTGCACTGATCTGCTAAAGGATCTAAAGGAGATGTTCTCCTCTGATGTGTGTATGCATGTGTACTATACAAGTAATACAATCTCCCCATTAGAGTAGGAGGAGCGACCTGAGTGTATGACTGCCGTGTCGAGGTAGGTTAATAAAAAAATATATACTGTAAGTACCATAGTACTGGGACACCAGAGGAGAAAGAACATTTTGCTGGTACTTTCAACTCTCCCTCCCCATTAAAAGAAACAGCTGGTCTTGGATTGGGTGGCTGAGCACACAGTGAAAAGCAACTGAAAAGCGATTCAATAGCTGGCCAGACATATGAAGTGATGACTGGCAGTAGCTCAGGCATCATCCTCCAGTCTAACGCCAACAGATGTTATGTGTGCGTATGTCTGATGCACTTTGTGCTCCCTGATCAATGTGGTACTAAAAACATGGACGAGGGGCATGGGATATTAAAAAAAAAATAAAAGTGATGGAACTCCACATAGAAGCCATGAGAATCTCCAGTGGCTTTGGCTTCTAATGGAATGTTCCTGGAGAGTTCTAGAATGCCCAGTTCTTCCATAGTTTGGCGTTCACATCATAACATGCAGCAGAGTATCTGAACAGCCTCAACAGTATCAAAGGGTGCCTGAGCTTCGGAAATGATCACGTCTAGTAATTACAACCCAGGCAAAGCTCATTTCAGCTCTTCACGAAATATCACAACACGTGATAATTAATCTATATCACGATTTACTTCTATCAGCACCCATAGAAACAGTATATGTGCCTACTTCTGTAAAGAACACTTCACACACTTGTCGATCTTCCCAGTTCTTTTGTGACATGCAAAACACATGAACTCCAACTAGTCAAATACCTACACATCATTTGAATGCTTACATCCAGTGTTGCGTATGCTGGCCTCCCTTCTTCCAACGGTTCATCTGAGAGCAGTATTGTTGTATCCTGAAGACATTAGTAACAGTGCAGTTTATCTTAAAAAGTCTTTTCCATTTTACTGCGTCGACTACGATTCAAATAAAAAATACTCTTGATCAGGAAACATAGAACCCAAAAAAATCCTATGTGAATACAAGGAAACTATCAAAACATCTTTACAAGTAGAATTCATAGAACAATGTCATCTGTCAACTGGCATGAGGTACTGACATATCAAAACACAGCAATTCATCAACATAGTGAAGCCAGGATCTCACAAACAAGAGGCTATGTTTCAATACGTGAAAATAACCACAACGACAAGAACAACATTGTTATTTTGAGGTAGAACATTGACTTCAACATTTGGAAGTGCTATATGTTGGATTTTTTTCTTGTTTTGCTTCAACGAGCAGGAGAGCGGCAGTCCTTGAAATCTGAGGTAGAGAAGCACCTTCATCTCTTTTGACTGAATGCTTGATGTGTATAAAAACAGAACAGACAGCAATATGCAGATCTCAAAGACTTCCTACAAGACATTCATTCCAGCTGAGGTAGGTTTTTTGTTGCAAAATCTAAGGTTCACATAGCCGAGCCTAAAGTCTTCATGGAGGCTAAGACCTACTTAAAAAACAAAACATTGATATCAGTGGGGGAAAAAAAAAGTCCTGAGAATAATTAGAAATTCCTGGAAGAAGGTCTTGGTCTCTGATGGATGGGCTTCTGAAATCATTGGTAGGTTAAGAGAAGGCAGCAAGTCGAATATGTTTTAGTAGGAATAATACTTCTCTGTTGTGCAGAAGAAGCCAAGTGAAATCAATTATAGATACTAGTGACTGGAGACTTCCGCTGTATACTGCCAGCTCTAACTGCAAGAGTGTATTTGTTCACCTACCAATGAGAAATAATAGATTTCCATCACAGAACCTCACCTACCATGAAGCCACAGGGACCCCGTGGCATTACAGTCCAGTGATTCCCACAAAGGGAACTTAACTTGCGAATAATATATTCTTTGCACGATCAAAACAGAACTAAAAAGACGAACACTTCAGTTGACCTGAGTCGGACAGGAGTCTGAGTAGAGGATATTCTTGGCCTTCATTTCTTCATCAGTCTTCATCCTGTTGGCCCTCTGCTGGGTGTAGCCGGAACTGCACTTCGCACTCCTCCATCAGGCTGAAGTCATCAAGGGGAAGTGTGGATATCTGGGTTTCGTTCAACGGACAAGAGACCAAAGAGCTCTCAATCTGAAATGTAACACACACAAATACGTGGTAAAGAATCACATTGCCAAACTCTACAGTACTTTTCAGTTATTGTGGGGTCAAGGAATCTCATCAGAGCTCACAGGGTTATGGTTTTACTTTGATTCCTTTCAATACGTTCAGGCAAATGCATCTCTTTCCATTCCACTTTTACATGCATTTATAAGTTGTTCTCCGCGAAGAACTATAACCATGCAATCCACATATCTAATAATGTATGCATTTCCCCCAAGGCTCACTGTGTGGGTGGTGTCAGGTGGATGGGAGAAGTGGGATGGTCCTGAGAAGAGTCTCTCCATCTCGTTGGAGTCGGTGCAGCTCTTTGCAGTGTGGGTTCCTCCATTCCCGTCTGAGCTGAACCTGTGGGGGCCGTTGAGGGCCAGAGCCCCCTGTGAGGAAGAGGAGGATTCGAGCACAACTCCTGCTGCTGGGTTACGGCCCGCCTGTCGGGTGGCCTGCACAGTTTTACACATCATCAACCTGCGAAAAAAAAACCTTTTAACTTTGCATCTAAAGAAAGAGTTTGACCTTTATTTAAAGCAAAACTATTTTCAGCCCATGCTTACTGCAACTGCATTCACTATAAAAAATGATACCACACATAGTCAGCATTGATTCCTCACCTGCCCCTGTAGCTAAACATGAGGAAAAGGACACAGAAAATGATGCAAGTGACTCCAATATGGATGCCGATGATAATGCCTGTGGTGGAGCTTTTATTCTGTTCATCTTTTACACAGTTGCAAGGGGTATTTAGCACTGCAGGACCAGAACACACACATATATAGTCAGTGTGAGTGAGTTATTATGCTTGCATGTGTGGGAGTGAACACGTGTGTTGCATCAGGCACCTGATTTCTCCACTGCCTCTTTGAGCGACACAAAGCGCAGGGTGGCATTGCCCTCTCCATGTTGGTTAAAAGCCAGAATCTTAATTTCATACACAAAAGAGGGATCTGTTGAAACATAGGAAAAAAGATTTGGAATTCAGTTTTGGAATACTGAAAAAAAAAACACACAAAAAACAACCTCAAATTATGTTTTTATACAGTTTTTATTGTAATAATATGTATTAATATGTGCATTAAAAATATAATAATAAATTAATCTTTAACTTGGCTATAAAGCAAAACAGGATAAATGTTTAATAATTTCGATAAGTTTGCTTCAACATCAACTCTAAAAAAATAAATGTATTAATTGTGTTTTGCTGTAAACCAAAGGCTTATATCAGGCTAAATGGTAAACAACAACAACAACTCAATATTGGGTCTTGATAATACAAGCATACAATTTATTAATTTCTAAGTATATACATTTACACAGAAATACTTTCTGCTCATATTTTTTGGTTTATGAATTAAGGCCGCTATGGCCAGACTCACCCAGCTGAGTGATGTTGTACTGGGTCACATTACGTGGGAAGGTAAGCGGTCCAGTGAAGATGGGGACAGGAACTTTACGGTAGTAGAGACTGAATCCTTCCTGTTGGCCCATCTTAGTGGAGGGTTCCCATGTGGCCTGAACCACCGTCAAATTAATCACCTTCGTGAACAAGGCTGGTGGAGCAGGTACTGTAGGCAATGCAATCACAAAGGTTCAGGTGTAATGCATTTCAAAAGCAAGAGAGTCTATAACAGGTGGGAACTTTACCCTGAAAAACCTTGAATTAAAGACTGTGCTGTGCCAAAAACTCCTCTGAGGGACTGCTTTATTGTTAAGAAGTTTCAAGAGAAGGGGATATGTTTTTCCAGTTAATTACTGCCGGCACAATTAACAACTTAAAATAACTGGGAATTCTACAACTATGCATGAAAAAGAAGCCTGTGTTTGCATGATTGTTTAAATATGTTTTTATACCTTCTCCCAGTGTGCTCTCCACAGCCGTCTCAGAGGCTTTGCTGGCTCCGCGGGACGTGTAAGCCTTCACATAGAAGCTGTAGCTGGTGGAAGGCTCCAGATCTCCGATTATTTGCTGCAGGGTCATTTTACTCACAGCCTCCTGGTACTCCATCTCCACTGGGTCTGATGGGAAAGTGTGAAGGTTGAAAGAAGGAAAGAAAGAATCCATGAGAGACTATCATTATTCACCCAAAATGGTACGAGAGAGAACAACAAACAGAGAAAAATGCAGCGTGTCAAAGTAAAATTAAGGGTTAAATGCAACAATTTCCCAGCTCTTAATGTTGGCAGCTCTCTAAGTCACATTTATGGATGGAGTAAATGTTACACTTCCTCATTACTTATTCATGCCAAACTGCTGTAAGTGATCATATACATTATAAATGGCTCACACTCCAAAACATATCTCAGTAGGGCAGTGAGGCTTCCAGCTGATGAGAGATGCTACAGACATATCAGAAATCTAAACTGCAGTGGCTAATAGTCATGCTAACACCACAGTGAGAGAATGAGAGAGAAAAGAAAAAAGTGGAGCAGAGAACACTTAAGAGCACTTCAGCATAGGTCTTATATCAGCTGTTCAGCTGTATGTGCACCAGCACACACACACACACACACACACACACAAAACATCAACATGCAATTTTAAAGCTACCCAGGAGAGTGGGACTGATATGTGAATACACTTCTATCCTCATGCTGAGCTTTCAGGAAAATGCTACAGGCTTCTCTCTTCACCAACAAGTATGCTTAGAGGTTTGATTTCATTTGGGCTAAAACAGCTATTTTAAAATGCATTTTAAAATATCACATAATTATTTATATAATTGTATAATTACAGGGTTAAAATCTATCAATATACAATCAAAGATAACGCCACTGTAGCTCAGCTTCATCAAGCATGCATGCATGTTGATCAGACTACAATTGGCCTAGACCTCGTGCTCGTGACATGCATTTAATTCTTTAAACATTAGATTGCAAATTGTGTCATGTACATTCTGACAGAGAGAAAACAGCAAAAAAACATCTTTAGCTCGATTATAATGGCACACATAAACGTGTCTCTTTCCATCATGCTGTGTAGATATAAAATTCAACTCCAGCTGCTGGCAACAGGAAGAAAGCGTCGATTTGTTATCGACTCTAAATCTCGATGATTTCCATAATGAGAGAGCCTGGAGTGAAGACTGAATAAAATATGTATTTCATAACATTTGTGGAACTCTACATTTACACTTTAAATAAAGTATTGATTTGCTGAGGAGCGTTTTACATTCAATGTTGAAGAAAAGCTGAGTAAATTAGATTTGATTTGATTCTTGCATGCTTGTGCGTGTGTTTAGGTTCATAAGCAGTTTTCCTACCAGCAGTCTTGCGGATATGCAATACGTATCCAATTATGTCCTGAGTGTTTTGGGTGGGCTCTTTCCAGGACACCTGAATGGAAGTTGGAGAAAGGACTTCTGCACGTACACCCGTGGGCATACCCGGCAACCCGTCAGCCCACAGCACAGTCAGACGGGCACTGGCCTGTGTGGAGCCAGCACTGTTCTCTGCAATACACTGATATATGGCCTCATCGTCCTGGGTCACTCCATAGATGGCCAGAGTACTAGAAGAAAAGAAAGAAAGACTTTTAACCTGAGCATTGTTAATTAAATGTCAGAAAGCAGGAGTACATTCCAGGGCCCAGTTTATGGCGGAGCCCCTCTCTTTTCACAATAGTGGACAAAGGTTTGCTTTGCTACATTTTGATTGGATCTTGGTGGACTAATATAAGGAAACTGTCATCGCCATCAGATAAAGATGCCAGGACAACAGCCAGACACCTCTTAGAAGGCAAGAAGAAGACCTTTGGTACAAAGCCCGGAAGGACAGGACTTCTCAATGGTCAGAATGCAGTTTCTGCCCTTCACCCACCAACAGACCTGTGACCGCCATAAAAATATCGTAGGACCTCTGGACGCAGCAGCGGTGGGTGAAACAAAGAGAGATCACAGAAATACATCTAAATCCATCCATAATTATGTTCTCAAACCTGAAAATGCATGCAAATTCAATTCCCCTCTATCATGTTTGGACTTAATGTGTTTGTAACATTGCAAAATGTATTCTGGTTATGGTTTGGTAGATGAAAATGCACTGGTAAAACTTTAGTGACACTTTTCTAAATTTTGTTTTGGACAATGCAAATAAGTTCCCCAGAAAGAAAGAAGGGTGGGCCACACGTGCTCCCCCACAATGACGAAAACAGCCAATTTCAGCCTGGAAATGGCCAGATTGCGCCAGATTGCAATCATCTCCTCTTCGTTTAAGAGATAAAGGCACCTTACCAATAGACACTCCTTGTTCCGAGTCTGAGTCCCAAAAGGGAAGGGATACTAACAGATCAACAAGTTCTGAGTCTGAGCCCCTCAAGGGTGAGACAATAACAGATCCCCTCATTCTGAGTTTCCCATTCTGAGAGACTGAAACATCAACGTTCTGAGCCTCTGGCCAGTGGGAGTCTCCAGCTCGAGGCAGTAACAGATATGATCACGTTCTGAGCCTCCAGCCTGTAAAGAAAGAGATATTCTACGTTTAGAGTCTTCGTCCAGCGAGACAACAGCAGATGCGGCACGTCCTGGGTCTCCATCCTAGAGAGACAAGGCAGATTGACCAAGTTCTAAGTCTCTAGCCCAGAGAGGCAGAAGACACTCCAAAGAAGCTCCGGAGAGCAACCCTTCACTTCAAGGTACTTTTGTTTGCGAGTTCAAAGCAAAGACCTTCTGCACCTACTCCAGGGGCACATCTACGTGTTCCAGATTTTAGGACCCTTTGGTGTTCCAGGAGATCAGCACACTCCAGCGCTTCGTGTTCAAGGCTGTTGATACGGATTCCTGCTCCACTCCCCGCTGATTGTTACCAGCACAACCAGTGGAAGAAGTCACCGCCACCAGACTGCTCACTCGATCGCAGAGAACGTAAATATCCCTTTTCCAAACCCTTTCTAGAGACCTTGGCATTGTTGTGTGTTTACTCAGTATATGAAATTCTAATTTACATTAGATGTTATATAGGTGATGTCAGTTGATAACAAATGATTCATTTATTTGTTTGATACGTAATAAGGTTCTTCACCTTATTTGTTTCAGAGTAGCAACAGTTTATCTTTCCAGATAACATAGTAATATATCAACACACAACATAATCACTTGCTATTCCAATTTCATTTATGGTATTTATTTAATAGTTGTTGATATCTCTTTTCTATCAATTGTTAATAAAATCTATTTAATTACACTTGTGTCGTTCTTGTGTGAAAGAGGTTCTACATGTTGGAGATCCCACCGAATTCTTAGCAGAAAGTCCCACATAATAGGTCTCACCCATGCACACTGACATGAGTGTCTAACCTTGTTCCCAGCGCAAATGATGTAACTGGTATGAATAAAACAGAGGCTACAAACAAACCATATGCATCCACCATCTCTGGGTGCTCATTAACATGAAGCAAACCCAACCATCTGTCAAACTCCTCCCTCCTGAATCCTCCTCTCCACTTTCCATTCTTTCTCACTAGTCCTTATTTTCCCACTCTCACTCTTTCAGTGTAGTTTTTTTTTCTTTTAACACCTTCTCTTTTGTGCTCCCCTTCATTGCTGGGGGATACGTTGATGGTGGAAGGGGGGAGCATTATTAGTGCTGAATATATAATCAGCTGTTTTTTTATCTCCCATAATCCCGAGGCCCTAAGAAAAAAAAATGAATTTTTACCACTTAAAGGGCCAGGATATGGAAATGAGAGTCTTCAGCCTACTGTGACTTTTTTTTCTAAGCTCCACCTTCTATTTTATGGTATATTTTCATGCGGTTTGTGTTCTTGGACAAATGGTAGGGGTGTTATGATATTGTTGGGATATTATTCAGAGTGAATGGGAAAACAGAAAGGTGTTAATACATTTTAAAAGCCTGCAGCTTATAAGCGAGGTTTTTTTTTTTTTTTACTTCCCAGAGATTATGGTCCTTTCTTTTATATCCTTCATGTCTCACCACTAACCTGAAGCAACCTGCCACAACTTTTTCCCCCCGACACATACAGCAGACCCTAAATGCAGAATACTACGCAAAATTCAAAACTTGCTTTCCTACATTTACTGTACCAAGGTGTGGACGGAAGCAGATCCATTTCTTTTTTCATCTTGATAGTATGAGATGGGCGCAATCTTAGAAAACAACTAAAGAGATCTCTTTAACTAGGCTTTTGTTAGCAAAGACCTTTCCGCACTTACAATATTGTTTTTTTATTTATGATAAAATTTGATATGGTAGTGCTGCTTATTAGCATATTACATTCTCCCTTAAATTAATCCTTTCTGCTTGTATTATTATCCATTGTAAGTTGCTTTGAATAAAAAAATCTGCTAAATGAATATATGTAAATGCTAATTAGTAAAACAGAGAACACTCTTCTCTGCCAAACTGCGTCTCTGAACCACGTCTTTGGGTGCTACCATGTGCACCAGCTTGAAAGGCTTGCATTCTACGTATTAATGTATGGAGTGTTTAAACCTGTAAAACATGCAAACAGAGCTCCGATGGAAGAATCTATTAAATCTCTATGCGAATGAAGAGGGATGGCTGACAGTTTCAGACCACATCCACTTGTTTTGTGAAATCCCCACACACAAATAGAGCTGCCAATAAAAATCCAGCTGTTTTTGAAATTCCAAACCAGCATGACATGCCTTCACAATATACCCCCCAACCTTGGGCTCTATGGAACAAACTGTCAGGCATAATGTCATAGTGTCATCGTAGCTCTCTGGGGAACAATGTGACAAGTATTAGTCTTCCTTCAATCATCTGAGCAGCACAGTCAATATCTGTTATGTAGCAGCAAAGAATTTGTTATGGCCAATAAATTGCAGATATTAACATTTTATATAATATTTTGAAAAATAAAGTAAGCCGTTTTAAACATGATAACAGTTAATTTAGGAGTTGCAGCATTATAATGCACAGTAAGAAAATAATGGACAATCAGTTTAATATTTACAAAAGATTACTATAAACTAAACTAATATTGTTTCTAAAGATTTTCTTTATTTTAGCACAAAATGATGGCAAAGGTATTTTAAAATAGGGGAGCATGCAAAATTAAATCCAAAACTGGCTGTAACCAATATATTTGAAAAACATTATTGTGCATTCCGATTTGCAATTTATCTGCTTACTACAAAAGTGTTGTTTGAAGATGAAAAGCACACAGTTTGCTGGGACCATTTGCACCCTCTCTATCCATCTATACATTCCAGCCTCTCCTCAGATTGACAGAGAGCATCCTGAGATGGAAGGGCTGCTATTCAGCTCATTGAGAGCATGTTTGCACAGTCATCACAGGGCAGTGCCTCTTGAATGGGGTGGTCACCCTAATTCGCAGGCCCCTGGAGGAGAGAGAGATGGAAAGACGAGAAGGGAGTGGGAAAAGGGAGTGTTAGGTAGGGGAAAGGCATTTGAAGCAGGGGTGCTGAAAGCGTGGTGGAAATAACTGATTGCAGGAGAGGTCAGAGGTCAAGGCCAGAGCTTGCTCGATTGTGCATGGGCTGGAGAGAGGGTCATGACCAAGAAGTGCATAATGGAGTTTAAAAGGGGGCAAAATGAGAAAAAGAGAGGAAAGAAATAAGGGTTTCTTATTAAGGTAATAACTGTTTTTGTCTTCTCAGCTGCAAAACATGGTGAACATTATCAACATAGTTCTTTTAAAAAAATAAGGATAAAAAATATTTTTAAATTCAACTTTGAAGACATTAGAGACTGGACAGAAATGTAGGTGGAAAGTAAGCTAGATTCAAATTTATATCCATGAGCATGTGCATCACCCACTGCACTGTGTCTCATTTTAGCAATGATAAAACATGATGGACCAAACTTGAAACCAGGGCAAAAAAGACCCTCGGTGAACGAACCCCTCTTTGAAGTACACAACACAAGATTACCGATATCAAACACAAACGCAGCTATAATACGCATTCACACATGCATGTATGCGCAGCATGTGAAATACAGACATAATATATAACCACCTTCAAAGTCCTTCTAAGAGCTGGCCGGTGTGGTGTGATTTGACTGCAGGTCACTGTGGCATTTTGATTACTGCTGTAATAGTGTTTTATGTTTATGGAGCAGGCAGTGACCCCACCCTCTGCTCCTGCAGCTACTGAACCGCATGACCTCCGCTCTGCCTGCAGCACACTAACACATGTCTGCAAACCTGCACGGATACAGAGTGCAGACTCACGTTTGACATGTTTGATTCAGTATTACATTATGCAATTATATAATGAAACCAGAATCTTGTTAAGATTCTGTTCAAGGGGTCATCGGATGCATAATTCACTTCACAAGTTGTTTGAACATAAATGTTTGTTGGAAGTGTGTACACACATCCACCCTATAATGATAAAAGTCCACCCAGGCAGAATGAAGTAGTTCTGCAAAGGCCGCTCTCATGATAGCTGATTGACCTTGATCAAATTGCCTTTCCTAATAAGGGGCTAGTTAGCATGTTTTGTGGCTAAACGTGGCTAAAGTTTACCATCTGCTTGTCACCCTAAGGAAGAGAAGGGTGCCGTGAGCAGAGCTCATTAGCATTTAAAGCAACATGCAAGGAAACGGCTTGCTATGAAAAGAGCTGATTTTAACAATTTAAAAGGGGGGTGAAATGCTCGTTTTCAATCAATATCCTGTTAATCTTGAGTACCTATAGAGTAGTACTGCATCCTTCATAACTCCAAAAAGTCTTTAGTTTTATTATATTCATAAGAGAAAGATAGTCTGTACCGCTTTTTCCCGGAAAAACACGACAGGCTGGAGGCATGACGTGTGGGCAGAGCTAAAGAATCACGAGCGCGAGTAGGCTTTTGCGTTGAGAGCGTCTGGAAGCTGTGACACAGATCCAGAGGCTGAAATTTAACAAGAGCAGCATCAGCAAACGACGTCTCTATGTGGTATGTACTAAAACTGTATATATTTGCTTCGCGGTTTTGGAAAATGACTAAGTTCCACTTTATGTAGTCTTTTTTTTTTTTTTAAGCTGTACATGTGGAAAGTGCAGTTTGATGACAACATCGCATGTTGTTTACTTGATGTGCTTACACGCCGATAGCTAGGTTAACAACGCAGAGATATTTGAAGCAGTTTTACTCACCGCCTTCGGTTCCAACACACGATCGTGACCCTTTTCGTTGGGACTGCATTATCCTTAAGAAATAAACGATGTGCAAATCCGGCGTCAAACTGGGCCTTGTTTGTAAAACAAGCATCTTCGAAATGCAGGGAACAAACAAAAACACTTGCACAACTCCGTTGATGCTCTGTAAAAATAAACTCCATCCACTGGTGCCTTAATGCTGTTTTTTTTTTTTTTGGTAATCTGTGCAGGGTTGTCTTGCCCTGACAACCAAAAACACACTTCTGTGATATTTCGCGACGCTCTCGCTCTGATCAGTGAAGTCTGTTGTGCTCTCAGTGCTCTGCTATACGGGAGCGTGCGCTCTTCCGGCAGAAGTGCCCTTAGGACCCATATAAGGAAATTCTGTTCCATCTAACGTCACACAGAGCCATACTCGAAAAAAACTTTCCGAAACTTGTGACAAACCGGAAGGAGTATTTTTGGAACAGAAATACTCCTTGAAACGTACAAATTAATTTTTGAAACTTTGTCCATGTTTAGCATGGGAATCCAACTCTTTAACAGTGTAAAAAACTCAGTATGCATGAAATAGCATTTCATCCCCCCTTTAAAAAGGGTGTTTTTTTATACTACCATTGAGAAATTTTGATCAAAGTATCTTATATACTTTTCATTAAGACGCTAAAGAATCATATCAACTTGTGGGAAATGGGAATCCAATGATCCTTTTAAAATACACTGTAGATGACATTATTTCTGTGAAATTTAGGGATGCACCAATATTGAAATTTAAATACGGATACTGTCCAACAGTTGTTATGGCCAATGACAAATAAGTAGCTGATTATCAAACTAAAGAACGCAAAAAATTCAAACAAACTCGTTCTTGTTCACAAATGCACTAAACTCTACAGTACTCTGTATGTGCAAAAAGACAAGGAGAAGCTAGTGAGTTTGCACATTTCGTATGTGTATGTTTATGTCACTGTAAGCATATGACACATGTTTGGGGAGGCAGCCTATATGTGAGCTCTGGATTAATGTGTGCACATGCAAGTTTGTTAAATGTATAATCAATTGTCTCTCTGAACCTCTTGAAGGTCAACATCTCCCTGTCTGTCTGTGAGGAAGCTGGGTTGCCTGTTGGCAGGCAGAGAATCCCCAAACTGACATTGATAAACACACAACTTCCATTATAAAGGCTGCTTAACATGCTTGTGATGTTTCCACTACGAAAAGCACAAGAGCTGACAATAAAACAACATTAAGGTGAATTGTGTAATTGTTTTCGATACGCTCTCTTACCCTAGTTTAATGTGCAGAGCAATCACATAGATTTATTCAAGAGAGGTGTATTATTACTTTTCAGAATTATGATATTCCAGCGGTGGATGTTGAAACAAGTAAAAGAATCCCACAGAGTGTCATTTAGTAAAGAAGCACATGGCTCATACAGTTGTCCCAGCAACACTAAGATCATGGGTTCGATTCCCAGAGCTAAACTTATAAAATAAATACTTTCAATGTAAGAGACGATATATTCATAATTAAAATTCTATGAGAATAGAGAGATTCACACCACAACTATATATATATATATATATATATATATATATATATATATATATAGAGAGAGAGAGAGAGAGAGAGAGAGAGAGAGAGAGATTTGTTTTATTTTTTTTTAGAGCTTTAAAGGCAGATGACAAAATGACAAAGTACATTTATAATAAACAGAACATTTGTTGGAGTGCGAATGCATTTATCATTATAGTTATCATTCTTGGTGAATAACTCATAACCCTTATAAAACCATAGAACATCATGACATGAGCAACACTCACATAATAATAATTATTATTACTCATTTATAAAATGAGTTTTGCAATTCAGTTTGGTCATGCAAGAGATGCAAGCAAAAATCACACACACTAACATGTACAGTAAAACAAGATTACACAATTTGTGTGTAATCCTTTAAAATCCACAGAACTGATGTTGTGTCGCACGTATGGGCCATCAAGAGGAACAGACGGAATCTCTGCTCACTGCTCCACTTTATGAGTCATTTAGCTAATTGTGCTCCTGCTCAGAATCAGAGATTCCAACTTATCCACTCCTGAGTGCCTTCTCTGCCTCCCTGCTTCTTTTCACTCCAGTTAGGCCATGCCTGTCCAATCCCTTTTGTCTTTCCTGACTGATTTCTTCTAGCAATGAAAAGTAGCTCTCCATCTTTGCCGCTATAAATTTTAACCTCGATGAAATTGATTTTCTCTCACATCGTGAACATGCTTTTTAACCACAACAAAATCCCAGGTAATAAAACATTTATAACGATAGACAAGAAATCACTTTAATTTACAAAGACATAATCATAACCAAAAGAGCAAAGAAAAAGCAAAGATAAACAGAAAGCTGAATGTCTTTCATAGCAGACATAATACGTTCTAGATCAGAAGAAGGTGGGACGATGTGTCCTAATGACCTTGGCAAGTGGCGTCCTAACGTGGTTGTCATAACACTGTAGAAAATGACAACCAGCAACTTTAAAATGTCCTTCGATGACAGAAACAGCGATGGCCTTCACTAAAGCCTTCTGTAAGGTGAATCCAAATGTAATAAATTACATTGTGCAAATAAGTAACTCTGGAATCGATGGACAGCAGCGTACAGCTATGTAAGCAAAACTTTTAGCTTACACAACTCCTGATTATAGATTAGCTTACCGCATTCCTTATACAACATGGAAACAGATCATGCGAACATTTTTTATCTATATTATATTACGGCTTTATCAGTGTTGTTATTATAAACTGAAACTAGATCTCAGAATTGAAATAAAGCTACAATTTCAAATGCTGCCTTAGCAACTAACTGAAATAGGCTTGAAATAGACCAAAACTAAAACTGAAGTAAAAAATTAAGACAAAATAGTTGAAAACAAAGTATATAATTATAGGGAGGGCTTTATTGTCACAATAAGATGACATCCAGTTAATCATTTGAATTAACTGTATAATTCACACTCAATTTGTTGCGTACTGTTTATAAAGTACTACAATACTGAGGTGCAGATAATTGCCACTATTTGCAATAAGTAGGAAAAAATAGCAGAAAAACTTGCTATTTTGAAATAGGTTAAATAGAACTTATAGCTATAGTAGCATATAATTGAAAATACTTCTATTTGCACAGTGTAAAATAGTATCCAATGCTATTTACACTTAGTGCAAATAGCCACTCCCTAAAAGAAAACCAGTTCAAAATATTAATCAATATATCAATAATATATAAATATCTATATAAAATGAGTACATAAATAACACTAGCTCACCTGTTGCTGTTCCTGAGTTTGACATGGCCATCAGGCTCTAAGATTTGTCCATTTTTCAGCCAGGTGATCTGTGGGACTGGCTCACCCTGGGCCAGACAAGTGAAGATGGCAGTGGTGCCCACCGGGCGAGCAATAGACTGAGGGGGCTGCACAAACTCTGCAGGGGCTGTAGACACATACAGAGGAAGAGAAAGCAAGAGATGATTAGAACTCCATTATTGGCAATACAAAACGAGAAATCATTAAATAAAAAGGCTCAACATTTCTGAAACCTGTTGGAATGTGTTGTCTTAGTAAATTCACTAGGTGACTGCACTAATGTTTCCATTTTTACCCATTTCCATATACCACATATATGCTATTAATGACAATAGAAGTATTTGAAGAAGAAAACCATTGTGCACACAATGCCAAGAGAGGGATGGAGGGAGGGAGATTGCCTGCGTGGCTTTGGCTTTATCACATTTATAATGAATGTACTGTGAGAGCAGTGGGTGGTAACAGGAATAAACTTAGAGAAAGCATCAGATTAACTTGATTAGGGCAAAAAAACAAACAAAAAATAACAACAGATTTCACAGGCCCAGGAGAGGAAACTGACAATCCGTTAATGACACGGTGTGAAAATTAAAACTGATTAAGCGCTGCAGAACAGATGTGGGGGGCTTGGAAGGGATACTTGGACCGTATACCTCTTTGAGCCCCCCAGAGCCTCCTGCTACCCCCAACCTCACCAGATACCCTCCTCCTCACTCACCACGCGGCAATGCTGCCAGCTGACACAGAACGCAGCTAATCCAATAGTCATTTACTGCTTAATTAGGACACATTTAATCTGGGAAAATTTGAAATTGCTGACTGATTAGAAGCCGTTTGCTCATTTGCATCCATTTTAATTACCATCTCACCTTCCATATTCGTTCAGGGTGCAATGGCTTTAAATATTAAAGTCCTTTAATCGGCAAGTGTTGATCTTGTTCTCAGTATCTCTCCTTTATTTTCAGTGTTACCAGCTTCTCTCAATAAATAAATGATAAGAGAGGCTCTAACTGCTCTCAGAGGTCCGTCCAATGCATCTCACAGCCCTGCAAATTAGTGCTCGCTTTTTTCTTCTCTTATCCCTGAGAGCACAAGAGAGAGAGCGAAAGAGAGAATGGGGGAAGGGTTGAGGCAGAAAGTATTGATGTACCACTGTGATATATCATCTGAGACATCTCTTCCCTCTTTTCTTATCTCCCCTTTTCTCTCATTTAGTTCTCTCCTGGGATTTTTTTTTTCTTCTTACTACCAATTCTTTACATTACATTTTTTAAAACACCTCTCTTACTCTCTCTCCCTCGATCTCTTTAAGGTAAATGAAGTGTATTGCAGTGAGCAAAAGGCTGCTACACCATCCGGCTACAAAGATCATATCAATTCTCAGCTACACCTACAGCGCAGCTCCTGCCATCACGGTTTACAGCCGCTGAGATTCAGTCACTAACATCAAAGGCACAACCAGTGTGAACATTTGAATGTTGTATGTAGTGTCACTCAGGAGATCGCAGGGAGTTTTTTTCCTCTGTCCACTCAGTCTCTGCAGACACTTTGAGGTCATATAATTCAGTCCCATGCGAATAAATCAAGATATTTGAATCCTAATTTAAACATGGAATGTCATACAGTATATGTGTGTGTGCGTGTGTGTGTGTGTGTGTTTTTAAAAAATTAAAACTTTTTTTTTTTAATTCAATAAAATATGTAAATAATTCCATTCTTAATGCAGTGTAGATACACTTAAAACTTAAACAAGAATATGAACTGTTGCAACTGAAATAAGCTGAAGTACTGCAATTACTAGCACTGAAATAAAGCTATAGAAATAGATTTACAAAAAGCGAATAAAATGACAAAAAGCACAACAAAATTACTTAAACTAAAACAGAAACTATACAAATGAAAAAAATATATATACAAAAGTACATAAATTACATAAATAACAATGGTGTGCAATCTCTCTTGTATTGTTGGTCAATATGATTCTTTTATTGAATAAGTCTGGTTTGAATTCACAAAACTCACAGATTTTAGAGGAACTTTTTTGTAGTATAAATAAAAAGGTATTTTGACTAATTTAAAAGTTATAAAAAGTTTGCAGATTTGGGATGTTTGTTTCAAAGAAAGAGTCACCTTGCACAACCAGGCGTCCCTGAGCAGTTCTGCGTACACGGGTTCCTGGCTTGTTGGCCGCACAGACGTAGACCCCAGAATGCTGAACTCTGACATCAGAGATCATCAGGTTTCCTGTTCCTAGAACCTGGATACCCTCAACTCCTATTGGCCGGCCATCTGAAAGAGAGTTGAAGGCATAGTGTTGACAAAGACAGACAAAAGACAAGAGAATGGGTCATAAAGATCATTTCAAAGAGAATTAAAGAGATCCGTAGAGGGAATAAATAGAAGCATTGGAGAGAAGATAGAATCACATGCTTATCCAGCCATAAAATCATTTCCTGCTCCAGAGGAACTAAAAATAAATTTCACACGACAACAGAAGCATGTGATGAGCCTCAGAATTTAAAAGCACCGGTTAAATGTGACTAATTATGGAGCACAAAGCACCATCCATCGTTCTGCCCTTGGGCGAGGAAAATCTAAAGAGAAAGGAAGAGTCAGAGAGAATGAGAGAGAGAAACTTCTCTCATATATAAAAAGTGTACAGAGATAAAGTAAGGGTCTAGAAAGGGGGGCTTTGGACATACGAGACGACCTATGAACACCAGTGACGCAGGATATACCATGTTACTATGGATATCTGCCATATATGTGTAGAACATGAGCACTGAATCACATCAGCTACTATAAACCATCATCTCACTCACTACAGCTGCAATTGGGCACTCAGTGAGGAAAAGTGAATAATAAAAATGAACAATCCCACTAATCACATCATCCATTCATATAACTGGCCTCTCATTCTGTTTTGTTAATGTGTCTATCAAAATGATATTGCAGACACATTGTTAGGGTGCAGTTCACATATCACCAAATTTAATTGACTGGCATCTGTTGTGAGTTGCACAAA
The DNA here is from genome assembly GCF_003368295.1 of Carassius auratus. Taxonomy (NCBI): domain Eukaryota; kingdom Metazoa; phylum Chordata; class Actinopteri; order Cypriniformes; family Cyprinidae; genus Carassius; species Carassius auratus. The sequence goes on from NC_039249.1 coordinate 12,638,899, forward strand.
CATTTCCACTTTTCAGTCAGCAGCTGTTTGAAGCTTCTCAATCCGGTGTCACACAGTTGATGATAGACATTTATCTGTATTTAGGGATACACACTTTTAGTCTTTCACAAGTTAATTAACATGTTCAATGAAACATCCGAGAGAAACAGACATAAGTGTGTGTGTAGAGCATGTGCCTGACAGACCCTAGTCAGAATAGCAGCATATTTCATTTCTGACAGGAATAAAAATGAGGCTGTGAGAGAGAAGTTAATATACAGTGGATTGTACAATTACATTTAACAACATGCTAACTGATCTGCTGATGAAATATCTTCTAAAAACAAAAACTTGATGAAAATAGTTTCGAAAGTTTTGAAGTGATCTAGAATCTCTATTCAGGGCATGTCATCTGTAAAAACGGTCTAATCTTAGTTTAAGGTGGTTAAGATGGATTTGGAACATGATAGACAGTTTCTGCAGGTCTTCCAGGTCAAAACCATAGTCACTTTCTCAAAAAAACAGATTTCACCTGCTAGTCTTGCGTGAATATCAAGACTGAAAAATGGGTAAAAGGGATACAATTTAATAATAATAACATTTTAATTCTATTCAGCGAAAATACATACAGATATTGAAGAAACTGTGACATTTTTTTTATACATATATATCCTAAAAAATGCTCATATTAAGAAAAGAAGAGGCTGCAACAGTTACAACGAAATCTGCAGCCATTGCACATTATTGGATTGTTGTTGATTTGTGTGAATATTATTGTCCATGTCATTATTCTTACTAATGTTTTGGATCACAGGTCCAAATCAAACTCGACTGTAAGGGTGACCCTGGAATGAAATTAGTAAATGGGGACAGATTTTAGGTTCACAGGCTAATCTATTCCTCCTTGACATGTTTGTATCCTGTTTTACTGGCCAGGCCTTTCGTCCCATAATGTGTGCGCTTACAGTTAGGTGTGAATCAGCTTGGAAGTATGCATTTGAGCAAACTGAACTCAGGAAAACCCCTGGTTCCTAAAGTAGATGACATAAATGCAGAATGGCATTAATCACTAACTGCTGGAGATCTATCACATTCATTACTAAGCTTAGCCATGATTTGCTCCCGTTGTAATCTAATCCAGCAAAATCCCATTGTGTTAGCAGTTAATTCCAGCAACATTGCAGAAGGTAATATCCACAATCTGATTAGCAGCCATCACAGGAAGAGACCATCATTTACATTCTTAATGGGAGAATCACATTAGATAATAGCTGGGAGAAAAGAAGGTGTTGAGAATGGATTATTATACAAGTGTGGGAGTCACCGTGAAATCTTGCTTGAGAGAGAGAGAGAGAGAGAGCGGTTGGTATGAGTCGGAGAATAAATGTAAGTAGGATATGTTAACCTTAAAATACATGAACATGGTTTGAACTGGTTATTTAAATGCAAAGACAAAATGCTACAGGCCTCAAGATGGGATGATTCAGAAGGAAAAAATATTTTCCTCATTTTAATTCAGGGACACACACACACACACAAATGCAGTTATAAACATGTTCCAACAGAAAAATGACATCAATCACTCTAACACCACCTCAGAAGTAAAGATGAGACACTCTTTTTTATCTTCATTAATCCTCATCAAGATAAGACAGACAGATGTGGCAAAGAGCGTTCAATGACCAAAATTGTCTGAAACCATTTTCAAGCGTGTGGCTTCAGAACTCGGAGCACGCTTAAAAATAAATGAGCTATTTTTCATACAGACACCAATCTCACTGTACAGTATCAGCCAATTTGATCTGCGAAATCCATGTCTTAGCAGGAGGGATGACAGAGTTTCTTTCACCATTATAAACCATTTGGCTTCAGTAGATTGGAGTGTAAATTACTTTAATACAGCCAGCTTTTTTAAATAGGGTCATATAATAAAAAAAAAAATGGAATTGTCTGGATCTTTTGAACTAAACAAGACTGATGTACTAAGCCAGTAATGTTCAAAGGTTTGGGGTTGGTAAGATTTCTGTGATGTTGTTGAAAGAAGCCTTTTATGCTCAACAAGGCTGAATTCATTTACCGTATTTTCCGGACTATAAGTCACACTTTTTTTTCATAGTTTGGCTGGTCCTTTGACTTATAGTCAGGTGCGACTTATTTATCAAAATTAATTTGACATGAACCGACAGAAATGAACCAATAGAAAACATACCGTCTACAGCCGCGAGAGGGCGCTCTATGCTGCTCAGTTCTCCTGTACTCTACACTGAAGACATAGAGTGCCCTCTCGCGGCTGTAGACGGTAATGATTTCTCTTGGTTCTTGGTTCTAAATAAATGCGACTTATAGTCCAGTGCGACTTATTTATGGTTTTTTCCTCATCATGACGTATTTTTGGACTGATGCGACTTATACTCAGGTGCGACTTATAGTCCGAAAAATACGGTAATCGAAAACATGGTAAAAACAGTAATTCTGTTAAATATTATTAACATTTAAAACATACATTTCCTATGTCAATATATTTTAAAATATAATTATAATATAATTTTATAATATATAATTTTTTTAAACATTTTTATTATTTTCAGGGTTCAATGTTACATGATCATTCAGAAATCGGTCAAAAAAGCTTGATTTGGTGTTTAAGTAACAAAGTAACATCTGTTATTATGAATGTTTTTTTTTTTTGTTTTTTTTAACAGTGTAGTTTACTCTAACAGTGGTTTTTAAACCATAGGTTGTTGCCCTCGAGTGGGTCACAAGACTTAAAAAATGGGTTTGATAGGTTGTTATGTTTCAACTGTTATGACCTCACAAGCGGTTTTATTGACTATTTAATTCATCGATTTCATGAGACATTTGTTTTTTTTTTACATCTTCTGATATTCATTCATGTTTATTGCATGCTGTAGACAAGAGGAAATGATGACTGATTCACATATGCCGCTTGAACTGAGGTGAATACAGTGATCTCACGCTACATTAAAGAGCAGAAAACATTGTTTGTACTTTGTGACAAAACTGGAAGCATTTAAATGCTAAGATTTGTGTTATATTAAAAGCAGAAACACTACAAAACATGCTGCAAACACGTCTGTGTGCTACAAATAGGCTAATCAACATTATTATTTCCAATCATTTATATTATAATATAAAGGGGGGGGGGCTTGACTTGCTATGCCACTGATTGTGAAGTATGTTTTTGACTGTACAATTAAACAATAGATTCTAAAAGAACATCATGGAATAAAAAAAAACATTTCTTTTAGGTTCCACTGAAGAACGCAAGTCATACAGATTTGAAAAAAAACATAACGGGGAGTAAACTATGACAGAATTTTCAGTTTTGAGTGAACTATGTCTTTAATTGTAACTAAATTATTAAACTAGACACCTTAACTAATACCATTAACAGACTTTAGGGAGAAAAATAAGATATGTCAATAATTTAGTACCTAATTAAGAGAAGGTTTTCTAGATACAGATTTATCGGCTCATTTCTTTTCATCTCTGTCTTGCATCATGTTACATTACCTTGCTGCAATTTCTCTTTTTTAGTTGATTGGGTATTTTATAGTCTAATAGTGTGTAGTGGAGAGCATATTAAAGCTCTCTGCAGCATTCCTTCAGGGGCTGCGCTGGGTTTTGCTCTGAGAGCCACTCGAGGCAATTTAAAGAGAAACTTAAATGAGTCTTACCCAGCCTACTCCACGAAACAATTGGGCGAGGATAACCCGTGGCAACACACTCCAAGATGGCGGTCTGGTGAACTGTGAGAGTGAGGTTTTCAGGGCCCACTAGGATCATGGGTTCTTTGTAAACAGATGACTGGGAGCCTACAGGAAGTAAAAGGTAAAAGAGAGTTACAGAAAGAAAATGATCTGGAAAGACTCAAGTATTTTTGATCATACCTGAGACTGTTAGCTGTGCTCCTGCGCTGTGTTTGACTCCCGCACTGTTGTGTGCGACACAGCAGTACATACCACTGTCCTCAGGGCGAACACCCGTTATCTGCAGCACACCCGTGGGCAGCAGAGTAAACCTGCACAGAAAAGACAAACATAGACAGGCCCACATTGAGAGGGAGACATGTATGTGCCAGTAACACTGGGTACATCCCTTTAAACGCCATTGTGAATAAGCATATGCATTTACAGTAGTACCTGTCATCAGAGGTATCCACGGGACGCCCGTCTCTTTCCCAGCTGATGACTGGCTCAGGCAGACCATGGATTTGGCACTGAAATCGCCCAACACCTCCCAGCTCTGCACGCACTGAACGTGGCTGCACATGAAAATCTGCCATTGCTGAAGACAAAAGAGACAGAGAAAGACAGATTACTTTAACCCTTCAAACACACATTAAGGCCATCCACGTAACTGCAATTCGAAAACACCACCACCTGAACACTTAAAAAGAACAATATGCAAATCCTCACAGAAAGCACAGTTTACAAAAGTGATGAAGTAGAGTAGGACAAAAAAGCTTTCATTTGGGCCTTTCAATCTCCCACCATATCATACTAGAACTCTTCTCTACCTCAACTTCTCAAAACAAAGTGATAGAGTACACAAAGAGCTGGTCCAGATAATGAACTGTACAAGATCCAAAATACAAGATCTGACGTGCTCTGATCTATTCACATATTCAGAAGTACAATGTTCATCTGATGCTGCAGAAATAATGACAACACTGAGAAATATGTGGCAGGTCTTTGAAAATTCCTGTTAAATGTATGTTCAGGCATACGATATAAATCTTCACTTCCAATTTCATTTAGCTTTATGGACTGCTTTTGAAGAATACACTACCCATTCAAAAATGTACGATCAGCAAAATAAATACTTTTATTCAGAAAAGATGCATTCAGTCGATCAAAATGTGACAGTTAAGACTTCTACACTGTTACTAGAGATTTCTATTTCAAATAAAAGCTATTCTTTTGAAAGTTCTATTCAGCAAAGAATCCTATAAATAATAATATTAGGAAATGTTTATTTGCACCAAATCAAGCACACAGTATTATGGTGATTTCTGATGAATCATGTGACACTAGAATAATGGCTGATAAAAAAATAATCTTTATGACAAGAATAAATTGTATTTTAAAGTATATTATACGTATATTACAAATATTTTTAACTGTAATAATATTTCACAATATTACTGTTTTACTGTATATTTGATCAAATAAATGCATCCTTGGTGACTTCTTTAAAAAACATTTAAATTATATATATATATATATATATATTAGGGCTGGGACTTTAACGCGTTAATTGAGATTAATTAATTACACAAAAATAACGCGTTAACTAAGATTAATTTATTACAGAAAAAAAATCCCGCATTTTTAATAACATATTTTTGCACCGCGGAACGTTTCTCATTGGATGAGTTTCGGCGGACCGATTATACTGAAGCACCAACTAGCGTTCGCATATCACCACAGCACATCGAGCCTCAAGTATCACCTCAACGCAAAACATATAGCAGCTAGCGTGGACTTTACACTTTATGTTGAACTATGTATTATTTTGTTGGTGCAACAGTTTATGTTGAACTCTTTATTGTTTTGGCCAAGATTATTGAGAGTTGGACTTAGTATGTTATGGCCTCTGAAGCAACAGAGAGATGTTTTCTAATAGTCAGTGTTTCCAATGTTTTGAATGTAATTGACAGTATTGTGTTTTACTTAAAAAAACACTTTACAGAAGGTTCCAGCACCTATAAGCTTCCTGAATTTCTGAAATGTACTATTTCTAAATTGTTTCTAAATATGCTATTGCTACACTTCATGGCAAAAATTGCACTGATCTGCTAGACTTGGTTGAACAAAAATAAACAATATTTTGTTGCTTAAGCTTATGTATTCAGTCATTATTCAATGGTATACTATAAATCCATGTGAAAAAAAAAATACTTCTCACTGTTCTCAGGTCAAATATTTATATGCGATTAAAATGCTATTAATTTCGATTAATTAATTACATAGCCTCTAATTAATTAGATTAATTTTTTTAATCGAGTCCCGGCCCTAATATATATATATATATATATATATATATATATATATATATATATATATACACCATATAGAGAGTACAGACCAAAAGTTTGGAAACATTACTATTTTTTATGTTTTTGAAAGAAGTTTCTTCTGCTCATCAAACCTGCATTTATTTGATCAAAAATACAGTTTTTTTTTATATTGTGATATATTATATTATACTTTAAATTATAATTTATTTATGTGATGCAAAGCTGAATTTTTAGGATCATTATCACATGATCCTTTAGAAATCATTCTAATATGATTCATTATCAAAGTTGGAAACAGTTCTGCTGCTTCTGATGAGCAGAAGAAACTTCTTTCAAAAACATTAAAAATAGTAATGTTTCCAAACTTTTGGTCTGTACTGTGTGTATATATATATATATATATATATATATATATATACACACACACACACACACACACACACACACGCACACACACACACACACACACACACACACACACACACACACATACTGTATGACATTCCATGTTTAAATTAGGATTCAAATATCTTGATTTATTCGCATGGGACTGAATTATATGACCTCAAAGTGTCTGCAGGGACTGAGTGGACAGAGGAACACAACATTACCCATCAGCGAAAAAAACAAACACAAAAACTCCCTCCGACGAGCCAACAAAAAAAAGAAAGTACACAAACACAAATCTACACTGTTTACTGATTCCATAACCAATCATTTATTCTTACACAGTTTACTTACTTACTTGCATTGCCCAAAGAAATGAAATCAAGCTAAATTGTGCATCTGTGCATGGCCACTGAGTACCAGAAAAAGCTTGTGAGCATTTGAAACAGTGCATACAGATGGATTGTTATTTCAGCAGTCAGATGCCGCTCAATAAAAGTCCAAATATCTTGCAGGAAAAGAAAAGCCAGAAGCAACCAGTTACAGTATGATGATCAGGATTTGGACCCTGGGAGTGAGTTTGCAAAGCCTCTCATTGGGCTGCGGCTCACACAGCGTGTCCCGCAGGAGCTCATACTGAGAGAGGGCTGGAGATGAGGGGAGGAGCTGGAAACACAAACACAATTAGCACGAGGTCTGTCTCTCCCGCAGCCAACCACCGTCCTCAAGACAAGTGCTCTTATTTAAATGTTGGTCGTAATTAACTTGAACCAAGCGGGACCGTTCGGAACACTCTTAGCATAACAAGAGGGCCGGGCCCCTCCTGCGTCCTCTCTCACTTACCCCTCTGTGTTCTTTTTGTGTCCTACTGATATACTTGTTCCAGCTAATCTAGTATCATCGAGCTCAGAAGGATCTCCGGGTGGTGTTTGGCAGCTTAAACTCACACAGTGGTGCTTCTGTAACTGGTCGTTTTGTATTGTGTGAGTCAAAGAAGGCAAGCAGAAGCGAGGGGGAAAAAAAGCATTCTCAGAGAAGGAAGGGAAAAAGGGCTCCCAGAAAGGCATCTTTTCAAGGCTTTCACACATATCTCAATGATTGCCTCTGCAGGAGATGTGAGACGCAGAAAGGAAGGCATAAATCGAATGAAACTCTCTCTATCTGTCTCCACTATTTCTATTTTTCTGCTTTATCACTCCACTGTGATTTCAATCAACTTTCCCATTCCATGTATTATTTACTGTGTCGGTAACATCTCTTTCTCTTTAACAACATCACGTCTAGGTCAGTGTCACTCTTTATGGTGTGGAAATTGCATGCTTCACAAAAAGTCATTGTATTTACTCACAATTAATGACACTGCAAGTCATCTGTTTCACAACCCTGCTGTTAAAACCAAGTCAATATAAGGTCGAACTTGTATTTTTAACATGCTTTATCGCTGGTCAAAGTTGGTCTACAACTACCAAACATAACCAGATTCATCAAGTCTGTGCACTGCTCGAGTCAGGCCCAGCCAGCTGGTAGGGTACTTGTTCAACCATCTAAAAGAGCTTGGTCAAGGTCAAGGTCAAGGTCAAGATTATTTATATAGCCCTTTAAAACAGCATAAATGCTGACCAAAGTGCTGCATAACATACCAAACAAAACATCCTTGTACAATACAGTTTAAACACTAATAATAAAATATGAAAAGAAACCAAAACAAAAGTAATAAAATTAAGACAGGAAACATCATGCAATTTAACACAATATTTAAGACTAAAATTTTTTTAAATTCATTTAATAATTAATATCGAATTACACATATGCCTGAGAAAAAATGTATGTTTTAAGAGAATATTTAAATGTAGAAAGAGTAGGGGAAAGTCTAATAGATAAAGGTAGGGAATTACAGAGCTTAGGACCAAGAACTGAGAATGCTCTGTCACCTTTGGATTTAAGTCGAGATTTTGGAACATGCAGTGCTTAATTTGTAAATTGTGAGGTCCCGGAACAAAACGGGGTAACAAATCCGGCATCTGATTACAGAAAGGAAAGGTAACTGAGCATTCAAGCAATCACATTGGTGTACCAGTGATTAAAGTGATTAAAAGTGTGCATCAGATGCTTTTAGGGTCTGTAACGCCACGAATAACCTGGAAATGCCATGCAATTTTAAAACAGCAAATTCCAGTAGTTTTGTAGTGAAAAAGTCGTTTTTTTTATTTTATTTTAGGAATTTTATTTTACAAATCTCTGTATAGTTATATTTTTTCAGGTCCTAAATTTAGGTGGGGGAGTGTGTTTAGCTATATCGCATGGTTCAAGTTTTTAAGTTCATAATGAGGGAAATCCTGCATTGTTTCAACATAGCATGTAGGTTTGAATAATAGAATAAATCCACACAAACTATAAGATTAATTCAGTCATTCGAAACAGCTTCTCATCAGCGCATCTTGTCTGCAATACAGCGACCTGCTTTCATTTGCATTACGGGACGGCTGAAAGAACTGTCATTTGACTAATCGGGTTATTGTTGCATTGTCACAAAAATATATAATTTGCACTACTTTAAGTATTTAAGCAATTTGGTGCTCGCAAGCTCCAAAGGCTGTATTATGTGCCCTCACAGTCACATCTTATTTGTGCATATAAAGCCCACTCTCAAGTATTATGTAAAAGTTATTTTTTGTAGTTTGTTGTGTTTAAGGAACCAAATACACTCAAAGTATGACACACAAACAGTTTTTTGTCTACCCTTTAACAATTTTTTACCAATTTAATTACAAGTCACTACTGGTAGGCCACAAGTAGCAAATTAATAAATGCTAGTATGTACTGATCCACAGTATCAAAAGCCACACTTAAGTCCAATAATAGAAGAATAGTACAGTTACCAGAGTCTGCAGATAGTAAGAGGTCATTTACTACCTTCAAAAGTGCAGATTCAGTACTGTGTTTAGCTCTGAAGCCAGACTGAAAAGGATCCAGAATGTTGTTTCTTGGACCAACTAAAGTCAACACTCATGCAACATTAAAGTTGTGTCAAAATAGAAGTAGCAACAGATAAGTTGTACCTTTTGATGTACATAAGAGTAAAATGGATAAAAAAAATAAATAAAAAAAATTAGGATGGGGACTGTTCTATGGATGTTCTACCCACTGGAAGCAGATCCATAATTTTTCACCAAAGACTAGAAGATTGAGATATAAACAGGTCAACACTATTCAATATACTATTTGATATAAAAGTATTAACATGCATTTGTTCAGTGTTTAAAATGATGTAAAAACCTTTAAGCCTAAACATTATTTATTACTGTAAGCATAAAATAATAATTTGTCATTTGAGCTGCTGGAATGAATTTCAGATTTGCATCATTTGTCCTTGTGTATTCATTCACATTATGTCTCATACAGCATATTTTTCAAATATATGCAATCAAAGTCTTCTTACTGTCCGGGGTCTTGGTGATCACAGGCAAACACGGGTATAAGATTAACTATCATGTTCTTCTGTGCAAAATAGCATTAAAATATGCATTTAATTTGCAATTTTATGTTTTGACCAGAAATGGCAATAGACAGGCCAAATTGGCACAAAGAGGGGTTCTTCCAGTTTATGTCTTATAAGGTTTGTCTCTTCCTAGGAATCAAACCAATGGCCTCACGCCACTGCTCTTTCAGGTACAGGAACACAGAAGAACAAATTCCCCTGTGAAGAATGTTTCCTCAGTTATGTTTCATCAGGTCTTCTGGTTTGAGCTTTTAGCTTCTCATTAGCAAGCACCCCTGCGTTGCTTCAGCCCCATCACCCTTCCTCACTCTGGCACCGGCACATCACTCAATTTCACATGTAAACACAAACAGTCAGGGCTGAGAGTGTAGCGGCTGAACCAGTGGGGGTACTGGAGCATATTGTATCTCTCTGTGAACTCCTCCTCCCTCCCCGTCCTTCTGTTCTCCTGCACTCTGTCTCTCTCTCCTTGTTTTCATCTCTTTGTCTATTGGTAGTGTTTCAGCATCACTGCTTCTGGGCGGTGTGCTAATGAGAGAAGTGGCATTTCCTGACATGCTCCAACCTCTCTTCTTCACGGATTCACAGCGAGCAGCAAGCTGATTACATTTTAAACAAACATTCCTCACAGCCTCAACCATCAAGGCGTTCTAGTGCTAGAACAAAGCAAACAAAGTATTCAAATCTCAGATTTGTTTTATTGTCGTGCATAAATATGTTATTTATTTACTTTGATACCTGACTGCTACTTTTATCTTTTTATGTAAATGATGTCAAAACAAAACAAAAAAAGCCAGTCACACACACACACACACACCTGTATAAGGTACATCTGAGAAAGAGACTACAATATGATAGTGGGACCCCCTGCGCTGCTCTGTCCTTTACTACGGAGTTCCACAGAGGGTCCAGCTGTAGCCATGGAGCATCTGCCATTAAAACACCACTCTGAGCACCAAGGATTGGTTTCTAATCAACAAAGCCTTGTCTAGAGCAGGTTACTACCGCAGTTATATACTCTTGAGACAATTAGCAGAATAACCGTCACTACTGGTGACCGGCAACCTCCCCCAAACATTCAGTGGTCAAATGGTGGCTTAGAGACACCTGCTAAAACATACATACACCCTGTGATCAAGATCCTATTCTCAAATGCCACCAGTCCAGTTTCAACTTTTACAAACACATAAGATCAGTACATAAAAAATTCATGTTAATTTCTGCTTTTAATAGACTTTGATGTAACTTGATATAGCATCAAAAATGCTATTTAAAGATACTAGTTAAACACATTCTGTTTACTTTTTTTAACTGAGGGAAAATTACTGCATGCACCTGTGAGGTCAACATGAAATTACATTTTCAATTAATTTTACTTCCATATTGTGCCATAATTTATTTACACGTGAAACTGGTAGCCTGACACAACAAATTTGTTTGACAAACAATATCAAATAAACATAAAAATAAATGTACAAAACTAATTAAAGTTTAAATAGCTTTAATTTAAATATAACCATATTTGATTTATTTAAATGTATATAACTAAGTCTATAAACTAATTGTATATAAAAGCATAGTGCTTAAAAAAATAGATGTGGGACTCTGGCAGTTGCTAAAGCAGTTAATAAGACAATAAGAAACAGAAGAAGTCTATATTTTTTTAATAAGTCTATAAAACCATATTTTTCCCTGTCAACTGCTTTTGACATGACAGCTCAGGGTAGTCAATTCTAACAGTGTGGTGCCATTAGCCAATCAGTTTTTTCATGATGTCACCTCCTTGGAATGGAGCAGCACAGCTAAATGGGCAGGGTGTGAGACAGGTGCTTGAGGAGGACTTGAAAAATAGGCCATCAGCCAAAAAGGAAAAATGTTTCAGAGGCAGAGCAAATTATTATATTTTCATTATGAAGGCCTACAAACAACATGCACTGAAGAATCCATTAATATAAGACCAAATGTGTAAAAGATGAAGTTCCAGATATGCAAAAAAAATTGCAGAACCCCCTTAAGGGCCCCTGTCCTCTGCCCTCATACATAAAATTTGGAACTGGCAGAGGCCCCGACTCTCCTGCCACACACAGATACGTTTATTCATGAAAACACACCAACATAAATAGACCTGAGCTTATTTTATCATAAGATGAATCACTCTGCAGAGCACATGCAAATGCACAGGTGAAAAATGTACATATAAACACACAATGTGCCAGGACGAATCTCAATAACACAACCAAGCTAAGAGGATGTAGCAGTAGCAGTTTGGATTCAGCAGTCAAAGCAGAGCCGTTTTATACCCCTCTCCATAATAACCCACTCCACACACACACACACACACACACACACACACACACACACACACATATTATTACAACTTGCCTCTTCCCAGCGCGCCACACAGTGTAAATTAACCAGATCTAATTATGGGGGGAGAGGAGGGAGAAATTGAGAAAAGGAGCGTGAGTGTGTGTGTGCGTGAGAAAAACAGAGAGATTAATTGAAAGGGCTAAGAGGAATATGAAAGAGAAAGAGAGAAAGAGAGAGATCTTTCCCTCCATCCATACATTAAGAGCCTAACTGGATGAAACTCGCTGCTTGGATGCAGTTGGTTTCCCCATGACAATCACTGTGGAAACGGGCAGGAAATCAAAACTCTGGCCTCCTGCTGATGATGATTTAGTAGAACAGGTAACCAGAGCTGACCAGATGATGATTTTTCTCACTATAACATATACAAAGTTTGGGGTCAGTAAGATTTGTATTTATTTATTTATTAAAGAAATTGATGTTATGACTCTGCAAGTATGAATTAAATTGATCGGTAAAAATTTTTCAAAAGAATTCTACCTCAAATAAACGTTGATCTTTTGAGCTGCAGTACACATTTATCAAGAGATCCTAGAAACTGCAGTTCCCACATAAATATTAAACAGCACTACTGTTTTATAGTGTTAACATAATAAAATATTACATTACATCTATAACAACTGTTTCTTGAGCAGCAAATTAGCATACGTGAATGATTTTTGAAGGATCATGTGACACTGACTGAAGACTGAAGTAATGATGCTGAAAATTCAGTTTTATCGTCACGGGAATAAACAGTTAGTTATTGTAATTATATTCCACAAAATTATTATTTTTAGTGTATGTTTGACTAAATGAATGCATCCTTGGTGAGGATAAAATACTTTTTTAATATATAAATATATATATATAGGCATCATATAGACAACGCTCTGCATCTTTCAGACAAGATACTCATGTCAAGATACTAACATGTTATAGTCGAATGGAATAACACTGGAGAAGGCAATGGAGGAAAAGGGGCACTAAGAGAAGACTGCTGTGATTTCCGAGGCAGAACTAGATTCATGTGTCAAGTATAGGGACTATAAAAAGTTCAAGTATGTGATGATGAGGTGTTCTGGTCCACAGTGATGGATTTGAAAGACTTGCAGAGGAGATGACGGATTCTCTCTCTGACACACCAGAACACAATAAGTTACGTACATTTGCAATCATATTTCTAAACACAGTTCCTATTTTAAATACTGTAAAAAAACAGTTCTAACTTCATTAAATACACATTCAGCGAGCTCCACCCCTCTGGGCGGTCCATTAGGCTGCTTTCTCCTCTCTGAGGGAAGCGCTATTATGAAGATGGCGTCCATAAATAATGCATATGGTATATGATGCTTTTGCAGCGCAAAGTAGCATCGCCCCAACAGGCTTTAAATAGTCTCACTGAAATATTATTTTTCCATGCACAGAGATCCCGGGCGGCATTTCAATGCAGATGTGCAGCTTTACAGCAACGCCTGCAGGCACACATACAGTGATCAATCTCCACAGGCCCTCAGTGCACCGAAGGAGCAACCTGTTCCACACGTCATCTTTGAGTAAAATTTCTCTCTGTTAACACAAAGGTAAATAAGTGATATGACTTCAAAAGTCATCCTCCATTTTCTTCTTCACTCTCTCAAAAGGATATGATTGCATTTTTTGTCTCTTGGAAAATGGGGTCATCTTGTTTAAGCGTCTACAAGATTAATTGCTTATAAGCTGCAGGTATGCTGAGAGACATAAAGAAATAGTTCACCCAAAAATAATTTAATTACCCTCACATTGACCAAAACCTGCATGATTTCCCATCACCTTTATGATGCATGCACCACAAAATTGCCTCACAATCTCTCAAAATACACACAAGAACACTTGCTGTATGAAAATGTATGCATCCAAAAAAATTTTTATTCCAAACAGGGCAAGTAAATAATGAGGGAATATTCAATTTATTGTGAACTATGGCTTTAAATGCATTCATGGCCCACTGCAACTGAACTTATTGCAGCTTATTTCTTCATATTTTCAAATCTTTTCATCCTGCGGTCCTCCTGTGTGTCACGCTGAGCTGCTCTGCAGTGCTTCTGAAATCAATTTCTCCACTTAACATCATAATGTTCTCTTTCATTTGGGCCAGCAATTTCCTCTTTGTCTCCTGCAGAGCCCTCCGAGGTCCTGTACAGCTGACCCAAACACACTTTTATTGATTTATCCCATGAGGTGGAAGAACTATGATTAATAGTGTTGGGTGGATGTCAGGTTATGCAAACATTAATGCATACAAACTGTTAATGCCATTTTATGAAACTGGGATTTATGAGGACCTGTATACGTTTAAGTGATGATAACTATGTTTATGTTTATATTGTACTGCTGTACATACTGCTACTGCACAAATAGCATAACCAGTGGCAGATCAGGTGGAGATACTGGTGGAGCTGGGGAAGGTGGAGGGTTTCAGAGGAAGTCTAAAAGCATGCTGCAAAATGCTCTCGTGAATGCTAACCAGCCTTTTAAATGTAAAGCAGAATGCTCAATGTCTGTGTATGCAACATGAACCAATCAGCTTGTGTCAAGTAGTTTAATGCTGTGAATAACATCAGCCTGCGTTAAAACCCATTAGCCTGCGCTATCTATAGTTTCATGACATATCTTAGCAGAAAGTGGTTGGCAAATTGAAATCTAAGGTATAGGCAAACACTAAAGCGTGTAGAGGTCATTTTGAACACTTTTTTTGACAGCATAATTTAAATAATGTTAATGTCCAACGCACTAAACTCAAGCTTCACACCTAATATATATATATAGATATATAGTATATAGTATATAGACATTATAGTAATATATAGTATATAGACATTACATAGATATGGATAATTATTAATTATACTTTTTTTTGTTGCACAAATCAAATCATTGGGTTAAGAAACCAAAGAATATTTTTCCACAGTCTGAATTTAAACTGATGAACAACCTCAACAATGCACACAAAGACTAATTGCACATTGAGGTGTCTGTTATACACACACAGGGCTCCTGTAAATTAGTCTGCCACTATTGAAAAGCTCTGTTGAATTTTTCCTCTATTTAACATGTTATAATGAGCCCTAATCTGCCGGTTTTCTTTGAAGTGAACACTGGTGTGCGTGTGCCAATGTGTGAGTGTGTGACACACACACACACACACACACACACAAAAATTCACACACATTGTGTTATCATAAGAAGAATTTGGATCTTTGAAACACTGTCTAAATGTTGAGCATATTTGTCTTGTTAGAACACAGTCCCCAAACTCATTAACACATCATTGTAGTGCCTTGTTTTCAAAAAGGAGCTGTAAGGGCTTACTTTCCATCCCTTTGGGCCTGTAACATATTGTAAACCAATCGCCACATACATATCTGGACAAAAAAGGTCTACGTAGGGCAACTAATGGATAAATACAAAGGACTCTGGGTAAAATGTGCAGTGAGAGGGCTGATGGGAAAGCCCTGTCCCTCATTATGCCCCCCACCCAATCTGCTGTCCACCTCTGTTCTCTCCAGGCTGCAGACAAGAGATTCACTCTCTCCATCTCCTGCACCTGAATTACTCTCTCTCTCTCAATTAAGACATGCTGCTTTAATCACAAAAAAAAAACCCTATTAAAACAGCAGATGCTGAAAATTAAGACATTTAAATCACTGTTGCAGTGAAAACAAGGGGTGGAGGGAGAAGGAGAGAAACATAAGAGAGATGTATAGACAGATAAAAAAAAGAGGAGGGGGGTTACAAAATTAATTAGCGGGGTTTTCTTCTGCACCGCTGCGGTTGTCTTTGTTGATATTTTCTGTGTCATTTCTTTTCTTTTAGCTTATTTGAGGAATGTTCATTAGTGCCTGCCGGACACACTGTGTGTGTGTGTGTGTGTGAATAAGCGAGAGAGTGAGTTTGGGGAGACTCTTTTGTTTGTTTTAATGATTGAGTGAGCCGAGATCTTCATGCTCATTACAGCACTCGTAATCAGGAGAAGAAAAAATCCAAATGGTAAACTGCCCAGGGAGTCCGCTGCCCTACGGAGGGCCGTCCGGTACTCCCTCTCTCCCCGTCTATTTTCCCATGCTCTTGGCTCTCAGACTTTAAATGGGTTGGTCTCTCTCTCTTGGCTGTCTCTCAATTAACATCTCATTAGCTTTACATCACCCAAGCCTTCACCCTCAAGCCTACGGCCCTCTCTTTCACAACAACAAATGTTTATCATGCTCAGGCAACATTGCTGACAGCAAATCTTTCAGTTATTGTTCCTGAAATGTTTGAACTCTGAGGCTGAGCAGTCTGGGTGTGTAATTAGAGATCATGCAGCAGTCAAGATGTAATCATGACATTCCTTTGGTTAACATTATATTCAATCATGTTATAGCTGTATCTGCTGTACAGGTCACACAAACTCTAAAACTTAATCTGCCTATATTACATTACATTGACCAATAATGATACCTGTGCTTGGCCGAATAACAGAAGTGGAAATACTGTGAAATACATGTCCATTGAAAGAATGGACAAATTAAGCATGCTGTGCAGTGTGGACCTTTTTGTGTGTAAAGATGATGCAATCCGAGTAACACTGCATTAAGTTTCAATAGCGACGAGATCACACAAGGCACATGTAGGATGATCACAAAAGACATATGGAAATCATTTTTTTCTCAGTAACGGCAATAAGTTGTGATTGTTGGGTCACTTGCTTGATTTATGATTTGTCAGATAATGGTTAATGGTGAATTAAGAAAGCGATTGGTTAAAACCCCCTGAAAACCCCATATTAGTCAAACCTAAATCCAATATCAGTCTTTGTCCATCAGCTTTCTAATCTACAGGAGGAAAAGCTTCCTCTTTCTCACATTCACACACACACACACAAATGGCTTTGCTGCCTGAGCTCCTTTTCTATTGGTCGATAGGATTGCTACACTTGAAAGAATCTGATGTTGTCGCTCCTGCCCCCTCACTGTGAGAACCCCTGCGAAATTACCCCCTCATCAGAGACTTTGCACCAGCCTCGCTCCTGATGCTGAACAGCAATCAGGCCTTTCACGCTCTCATCAGACAGTAATTTCACATCATCTTCTTCACACCGCTGTATAGATTTAATGGGCTGTCCGCTGCCCAGAGAGAAATGGGGAGAAAAAGAGAGATCAGAGGAGGAGGCAAAAAGAGAAGGAAAACGGGGGAGGGGGGAAGGTGATAAAGAGACGCCCTCCCTCAACGTACTCAAACACAACACGATCTCCCAAGAGGGGGAGCAACAGCGAGTGAAAGAAAGAAAAGAGAGGGAGAATGAGAAATGAGAGGTTGGGGGGGAGGGAAGGAAGCGGGAAAATGGCAGATAAACTAAAGGAGACCTTAACCTGAAAAAAAAAAATAATAATCGGAACATTCCCCAAAGGATACGAAACGAGGCGAAGGTTCTGGAAATCTCAAAAAAAGCATGCTCCAGATTGTCTTCAGCGCTACAGTCACCTGCACATAATCATAATTGTTACTCTCTCACCTCAGTGGTCAATCACACCTGTAATTCATTCTGATAGCTACAGAAAATCGTAACTAATATGCTTTAAAATAGCTTTTGTCAATCATTCGCTTGTTCAAATAATCAGCGGGAAATCGTTTCGGGTCCTGAGAGTTGTTTCAGACATCATATAAAGCACCATTAACGCATAGCCCTCGCCCCATATGCCAATTAACAGCATCATCAGCATTCAGAGCAACCAAGCGTTTCGTGACTTAAGTGGCTCCTTTCCTCGCTCCTTCCGTTGTTCATAGAAGCGGAGATTACATGCTATAGCATAATCCTTCGATTAATCTGGTCTACTGTACTGACCTGACAAAACCACGACTGAGAAACTCTTGAGGCCAAAGAGAGCAATGGCTTTGTGTCTTCAGCAGATCGTGAAATATCGAAAATGCAGTGACAGCTAGGAGTGAAATAGCATTTAAATTCGAATGGAATGGTCATTACTTCCTCTCTAGCGCGCTTGTCTTTTCTTTCTTTTTCTGTCCTTTTCACCCTGCTTTGATTTGTCAGAGCAGAAATGAAAGGGTTGAAACTTGCCGGGGCTAAACAGGCTCAGTTTTGAATAACGAAGTGAACAGACATTTGGCATCACAATTCACTTTAGCAAAGACTCAATTACTTCCCCCTCATTAGCAGCAACTGTTCAGACCTCTTTTTCTCACTCTCTCGTTCTCACACACGGACATACACACTCAAAACTTAAATTGGCTGTAATTCAGCTTTTTTTGGGTCTTAAAACAAGGTGCTTTAAATCAGAGTACCGACAAACATGTTGGACTGGTCAAAGTCATGTTTTTGGCACATATTTTTAATCCGTAAAAAGCCAGATGGCATTTATGTGTATGTGTCTATAACCGAATGGCTCACACAAATCTAAGAGTTGTTGTCCTTAACCACAAACGGACAACATTCAGCACGATGTGGGTCCTGAGGGTCTTTGGGCAGGGCTGTTGGGACAGGTCAAGGCAGAAACGAGAGCCATGCATCTCTGTCAGCAGAAGTGTGGATAGATAGAGGAGGTCAGACTTCTCTCACTAGTCAGCATGTAGCAGTTTATTCACTTATATACCCACTCCTCACCATCTGTCAGCCAAACAATCTGCTGAAATGAGCCAAGAGTTGTGTAATGCTAATGCAAGAAAAAAGTAGTGTATTACAATCTGTCCAAAGATAATCAAGATTCCATACTTGAAGTGTTAAAGAAAAGATAAAACTGTAATTACTTAAGGGGAGACACTGCTGACAAAATCAGTTTTTTCATGCATCTGTTAACCTTAAGTTTATTTATTTTTTTGGTTTTTCATAAAAAAAAAGGAAAAAAGATAATTCTAACTAATGGAAAGAAAAAGTCCAAAATGCACTTTTAAGTTTTTCTTATAAAGAACTTTATCTATTTGTGTCAATAGATTTCCATTATAATACATATTTTTAAAGGCTGCTACACACTCTAAAAAATGCTGAGTTAAATACAACCCAGCGCGGAGTAAAATATGGACAAACCCAGCGATTGGGTTGTTTTCATCCAACCATTCCATATTTTTCCATGTTTTAGAGTGCACTGAGCCATAAATCTCCTCTTCAGTAGCGCACCCCCCTCCCCAAACTTTACAATTTTATTCCTGCCTAAATCCAAGATGGTTTTTACAGAGTGATTTGTTCATACACTCACTGGCCACTTTATTAGGTACACCTGTTCAATTGCTTTGTAAAACAAATTGCTAATCAGCCAATCACATGGCACCAACTCAATGCGTTTAGGCATGTAGATGTGAAAATGACTTGCTGAAGTTCAGAAAGGGGATTTAAGTGACTTTTGAATGTGGAATGGTTGTTGGTGCCAGACGGACTGGTCTGAGTATTTCAAAAAATGCTGATCTACTGGGATTTCCACATACAACCATCTCTAGGGTCTACAGAGAATGGTCCGAAAAAGAAAAAAAATTATACAGTGTGTGGCAGTTGTGTGGAGGAAAGTGCCTTGTGGATGTCAGAGGTCAGAGGAGAATGGGCAGACTGGTTAGAGATGTTAGAAAGGCAACAGTAACTCAAATAACCACTCGTTAAAACCAAAGTATGCAGACTACCATCTCTGAACACAAAACATGTTGAACCCTGAAGCAGGTGGGCTACAGCAGCAGAAGACCACACCAGGTGCCGCTCCTGTCAGCTAAGAACAGGAAACGGAGGCTACAGTATGCACAGGCTCACCAAAATTGGACAATAGAAGATTGGGAAAACATTACCTGGTCTGATAAGTCTTGATTTCTGCTGTGAAATTCGGATAGTAGAGTCAAAATCTGGCATAAAGAACATGAAAGCATGGATACTTCCTGCCTTGTCTCAACAGTTTAGGCTGCTGGTGGTGGTGTAATGGTGTGGGGGATGTTTTCTTGGCACACTTTGGGCCCCTTAGTACCAATTGAGCATTGTTTAAATGCCACAGCCTACCTGAGTGTTGCTGCTGACCATGTCCATCCCTTTATGACTACAGTGTACCCATCTTCTGATGGCTTCTTCCAGCAGGATAATGTACCATGTCACAAAGCTCAAATCATCTCAGGCTGGTTTCTTGAATATGACAATGAGTTCACTTTATTCAAATGGCCTCCACAGTCACCAGCTCTAAATCCAATAAAGCAGCTTTGGGATGTGGTGGAACAGGAGATTTGCATCATGGATGTGCAGCCACCAAATCTGCAGAAACTGCGTGATGCTGTCATGTCAATTTGGACCAAAATCTCTGAGGAATGTTTCCAACACCTTGTTGAATCTATGCCACAAAGAATTAAGGCTTCTATACTTTGGCAAAACAGTCTTGATTTTTTTTGAGACCTCAATAAAAAAATTAATCCGTCATTTGCACTAAGCTACGAAAGGCAACTGCAAAGTTATAACAAATCTGTATTGTGAAATCATTAATATTGGAAGATTATTTTTTCTCTATCAGGTTACCTTATTATTTACAACAAAATAGAGGTAAATAGTGGATTATGAGAAATTAAGAAAAGTAAAGTGGAAAAAACACACAAGCAATTATGCAGCTTACTGATTTGTAGCCTCCATGAAATTGTTGACTCGCACATGTAGTATAGTGACAGATAAAGGTGGAAGAAACAGAGCTGTAGCTGAGTTGAAGAGGCTGACTATATTCATTGAAGTTTGAACAATGTGCTTCAGTCAGACAATTTATTCTTCGTCTTAGACTCTTCAAAGCCCACATCCATATTCATACTGTACCAGCCAAGGGAACAAACAGTAAACCTTGCAGCATTATCATACAGTACATGTCATAACCGTCAACACCAGATTGTGGGAGGTGTTTTCCAAGAATATTCCAAGACAACAATTAAACAACAATTAAAATATTCTGCAGCTTTTGTTCACCCACCTGCATACTCATATCTCTGTTCTTTGTCAGTGATGATCTTCCATACCTGTTCTCTGTCATCAATCTCCAACTGACCAACTCATTAATAAATAAAAATAATAATAATAAAAAAAAGGTTATCTGTATCTGCCATCGGACAGCTTACCAGATGCAAAATGCTGCTGCTTGACTTTTATACAATCTGTAAAAATTGCATGTGCGCAGCTCTCTTCTTCAGCTTCCTGTGGGCACAGCACTGTTGCCAGACCATGATATAGCCAACAGTCTGGCTGACCTATCAGCCATGATTCATGTGGCGTGGCCGCTGAGTTCAGCCCTGTCTGGTTGTCTGGCTCTCCACAGAAAGAGAACATGTCTAGTTCATCTAGATTCAAATATGTCTACATTCTGGCTTATTAATTAAGGAACGACCAACAGAAACCTCAGCTCACTCACTTGCGCCAATTATAGACAAATCTCATTCCTAAACTAGGTCTTTCACCTGTGCTTTATTTTATTCACATAGCATTACTTTCTTCTTTAATTTCTCTATCCATCTATCATGTCTGGAGTGCCTGGATTAAAGAGAAAAAAGAAAAAGAGGGGGTGCTTTGTCACCAAAAGGAAAAGCAAAAACTTAAGTCTTAGCTGGAATAACACAAAACCCACAACAAGAGCCAGCCTTATATCACAGAAATACAATCTGAAAAGAAAAGGACAGAAAAACACAAGGATTCAAGGACAAAAAGTGTATATATATGCTGAGATGATGGAAACTCCACTCAATCAGATCCACTCAGACTATTTTCCTGGTCTATTCACTATTCCTCTCTTTTTTCATTCTTTTTATGTTATATATTAAAAGACATATGAGCATGATCAACAGAAACTGATTAAACACATTCAAAGGCTGGCTAGAGGTAATTACCTAAATGTTATCTAAACTGACCTAAAGGCTGTTAAAAGGTCAGATTTCTTCTTGACTGGCAAAGCAACAGAAAAACAAATCCATCTGCTCTAAACATGAAAGAAAACATCCCAGGCAGGAACTTCAGAGAAGCATGTGTAGATGCATAGCTCCTAAAGCCATATGATCGATGTGGCCTAGTTATTCATTAAAAACTATACAAAGCAGTCTTGACAGCAATTGTAGAATTGTGTGTGTGTGTTTTTTTTTTTCATGGAGACAGCTACATCTCGGGTCTCAGGGTTCCCTTTACACTAGTAAACACATCTAGGGACTCACATGTGCACAACACCTAAGCACGTTCATAGCCAAACACACACATGAACTCACACACACCCTCTCCTGCTCTGTCAGCTGAACTGACAGCAGTAATGAGTTTCTTCTCCCCTCTTCTCTGCATAAGCCAACTGGCACCCACTCAAGGGAATTTTTCTGGCTGAATTGTGGCCATTAATCACAATCTAGGGCAAGGCAGTAGTATTAGAGTGTATGCAGCAAGCCCAGATACTTTTAAAACTGACTGGAAACAGGGAGAATAGAGGAAGTGATGTAGCTTTCAAATTCAGCCATTGGCTGAAGCTCAACAACAGACGACGTCAGAGTTTGTCACTGTGAACACAATTACCGCAAGAGGAACGGTGTCCCATCAATCATACTCAACAAGACTGATGGACATTTACCAGCTCCTCTACGTCTTAATAAATGATGACAAAAAAAAAAAAACATCAAAAAAAGCCACACACATGCATACCGCAAACACACACACACACCGTAAATCACATCCCCCACCTTCTCTATTAGCATGAAAACTTATATAATACAGATTATATAATAAATCTGCCCTATTAATGAAAACGATTGAATTTGGAAAAACGTGTTATGATGGATGACAGAAAAGTGTGGCTTGGAGTGGGACCCTATTGTGTCAAATTCTCTCTCACATACACCACTTTCTCTGCCTATCTCTGCTGACAGAACAAGTCATGGAACGGTGTGCGTCAGGGTGAGTGTGTGGGTGTGAGGAAAGTGGAAAGTTAAGTTGGCCGTGGGGACTATCCACTATTCCCCCCTCTTCATCCTTCTTTCTCCCCCATCAGATCTTCCATCATCCTACCATACTAAGACAGCTGGCAGTTGGGTGCCCGTCCCTCGCTCTTTTCCTTTTATATTCCTCTTTTTTTCCTCCATCGGGGCCCCCAAACTGCCAGCTGACTACAGTCACTAGGGAAATCACCTCAGGGTTGATGTGCAGGTCCCTCTGATGCACAGGCCCCGCCCCTATACAGCACACACTCTAATCCATATGAATTCATGCAAATACACACACCCAGCGTGGAGCTAAGCCGACCCCGGTACTGTCCGCCTCGCTTCTGACAAATCACAAAGCAGTCGGGGCTGAGAGCTAGAATTATGATCCCAGACCCACAGCGTTAATGCGTCCGCTCACGGCATCAATCTAAAGACCTTTCCACTGCCACAGACAAAGAATCAATCACCACAACCTACGATCAATCATGGAAAACAATGAACTGCAAAGACAAAGAATCAGTCAAGCATAATAACACATCATGTATATAAAGAATACAGAAAAAAAAACTGCTCATGAAAAGGAAATACACAATAAAACTGTTGGATATTTATGATAATATATCATATATATATATTTGACATTTTACAGTAAAACTATGCTGAAAAAACTAAATGGCAAAGTGTATTACTTGTTTTCAGAGAA
Source organism: Carassius auratus (assembly GCF_003368295.1). NCBI lineage: Eukaryota > Metazoa > Chordata > Actinopteri > Cypriniformes > Cyprinidae > Carassius > Carassius auratus. Next base: position 12,662,779 of record NC_039249.1, read on the forward strand.
AGCATTTTGAAAACTGCATTCTCCCGATCAATACAACAAGTGATGAGTAATATGGCCTTTTGTCAGTTGTTTAGATTCTATTTTTGTGGCGCCACACTGTGTAACCCCGCCCACTCTGAAATGTCCTTGTTCCAGAATTTACCTGAACTTCACAGAATCATTTCAAAACCGATAATTGCTTGTTGCAGAAAATCTGTCACATTGTGCCCAGGTTAGGATCATATTGATATGTTAAGCTAAATTGTGTGGGTTGAATAACTGACGGACAGACAGAAAGAGCGACAGAAAGATGGACAGACATACATGTAGATGGATAAATAAAAATAAAAAACATATCTAAATGTATGTTTTACATATTGTGCTGGTACTTAATTACAGTTCTTTGGACTAACAGGTGTAATTTCACTCTGCAGGTCAGTTCAACTCGGAGGTAAATTTGCTTGTTATATGGCTGAAAACGGTAAGTGGCTCAGTGTGTAATTACAGATCGAACGGCTTGTGTGAACATCTGTTACTGAGAGAGACTCCCTCTGAGCTCATGATGTCATTCTGTACCTACACTGTCACTGAACGCAAACAAAACCACATCCCTGTTGAAACCCAGTGACACTAATGACACCAGTGCTTCTGAGTGATAGCTGCTGCAGTACAGATGCAGTGGTCTCTTCTTTAATTCCATGCATCTTTATGAGCTACCAACATCCATTGCACATTTTCCCTGAAGCAAACTAAATAATATTTGATGCAGTTCTTCCATTGTGCTTATGTCATCATTTCCTGTTCTGTGTTCGGTGCAGTAGTGAGCTCAGCCCTCCCTTACATGAAAACCTCCTAAGTTATACATCTCCCCCCTGATGTTACCAAGCAACTGACACTAGTGGTAAAAGGTTAGAACTGCAAAGGTATTAATCTCTGACATGCTGAGGAAACGTTTTCCCTATTGAATTACTATGGTGTACAAAATGTGCTATACAAATAACCTTGCTTTGCCTAATTTTACCTTTGTATAACACTGAGTGAGGCGATACAATTTGACTAATTAAATAGCTCAAAAAATACTAATCAATACTAGCTTTAGAGTAGATAAAGGTCTAAAATTAAGTTCTCTTCTCAATGAAGTCTGCTAAGGATAATGTGTAATGTCTTCCCATAAAATTGTACTCGAAGGTATTCATCACCCAGCAAGTGCTGTCACATATCACTTCTGGGGATTTTTTTTTTTTTTAAATGTCAATGCGGTGTTATTTGAGCAAAAGCAACAGTACAAAACCTAATCTTTGCTGCAAATTCTAGCTTTTCTAGCCCAAGAACACTCAGTTAAGGCCATATGGAACAAATTGTAAAATTACAGAGCAGAGGGGCAGCAGTCCCCAGCATTATCCTCCATTTCTTGAATTTTCTCAGTGCAAAGCACTCAATTGCAGGCTACACTGAAGAGGAAAACATGATGGAAAACACTGCCCATCTCATGATTCGACAGCTGTGAACACAGACACTGAGGTTGTTTATATGAATGTGTTCATTAAGATTCATACAAGTGTGCTGTTGATGAGGATCCACTGACTTCTAATAGCCAGAAGATCTTTTAGAAAGGCATTTTTTTGTGCATCATCACGTTTGTGTGGTGCCCTTGAAAGAGATGGGGTCAGAGAAGCTAAGGTCCATTCTGGAATGAAATGCTCCCTTCCAGGTTCAAGGTTTAACCTCCAGAGTGGCCAGAGAACACATGCTAGTTTACGAATTCAGTAAGCTGTTTTCTCGGTTTAGGATGTACAGCATATTTAAAATGTCAATGACACATTGTTGTTGATGAAATTGAATAATTTTACTCGCATTAAATCAAGTTTTTTTCAAAAACTTTTTTTCTTTCAATTAAATGCTGTTCTTTTGAATGTTATATTAATTTAAAAATAATGGAATAAATTAGGTTACAAAATATATTCAAACAGAAAATAATAATTTAAAAAATGCAATATTTTACAGTTTTTCTTGTTTTTTTTTTACTGTACTTTTGATCAAATAAATGAAACCTTGATGACCATAAGACACTTCTTTCAAAATAATAATAATAATAATAATAATAATAATAATTCCCCAAACGTTTGAAGTATTTTCTGTCAATACATTTCAGTACTGAAAAAATAATTTTAAATAATTTCCCATGACCTACATTTAACCTTGAATTGAGTTTGTTGCAGTACATTATGTGCCTTCCTCAGAATATTGTTAAAACTAATTTAGTCTGGTAAACTCGTCTAGTGTAATGTCTAAAAATTTGTTTTGAACAGAACTACTTAGTAAGTGGCCTGGTCCCCTGCTATCTACAATGTCTTCAGCACAGTAGTAGCAGCTTAACCATCTCCCCACACAAAAGGGGGCATATTGAGTTAGCCTTCTCATTGAGGGCTGAGATTTAGCCCTAGTATTTATTTAATTGTCATTAAGGCCTACACAATATATCCTCACTTTCCATGGGATTCATAAACAACTACCATTGTACCCTTAGGCAAATCACGTAACCCTAGATTGCTCCAGCAGGATTGTCCCTGTAATATATGTACTGTAATTCAGTTCAGGGAAGAATATTTTTTGAAAGTGTCTGCTGGATGACTACATATTGCTTTGATAAGAAAGTGTCAAGTACATCAGTTCACAGCAAGGATAAGACAAATTCACTGCCAGGAAATCAATGTCATGGCTCTGGAACTGTGGCCTCAGAAAAATGTGTTTTTTCTTTGGTTCTGAAACTTATTTGTTGCGTTTATAGATTTTGTTTTATGTTGTGCTTTGTTAGAAAAATCTTATTCTTGTTAACGGTAGAAAAAAATATGTTGACTTGTACGTTTGAATTTAAGGCAGTACATTTTTATTTTCATTTTTTAATTATAGTAGTTCATTGTGAATACAAATTATTGATCAACTGGAATGAAAATAAATTAATATGATAACTTATTATCTATTAGTATTCAACCTTAAGGATTGAAGAACACTTCAATTTTTTTAGAAACTACAAACACGTCCAGTTCAGACAGCTAACATGACACATGATGCTTTTTTCAGAATGACTTGCCAGCATTCCATCCAAACCTCATCTAATTGGTTCCTGTGGAATTCCATCTTGGCCCCAGATGACCTGCTGACTACCTTTTAACCCCATCCCTTTCGTGTGCACTGTCTCTTAAGTATATGACAAAGAATCAAAGAGGAAAAACTGCCCTCGCCAACATTTGCCTAGATTTTTGTTTCTTTTTCTTTCCAAACAATGGCTGATGTTCGACTCTGAATAATCTATACACAGTCACACAGATCAGTGTGTAATGTACACATAAAACACAGAGATAACGCAATCTGATGTGGATTAACACTCTTAATGAAACTGTAAAACAAGAAGTGCAAACAATTGCCAATGATTCAAAGAGGACCGTGATGTTATCCGACTGAGAGTCAGGGTGTTACGCCACCAGCGCTGCCTAGCAAGCAAATGCTTTGTGCGTGAAAAGGGATTTATTTGTGCCAGCCAAGTGTTGAAACAGCTTGGAAAAACACTAAACCAATGAAACAGATCTCTTATGACAGCATGACAAATCAAAGCTTTTCTCAGGGTGTGAGAGCATGTTAGAATCGCTGTGGTCTTTTAATGATTGCACAACGCCGATGCTGGTGTTAGGGGGGAAAAGCTCAGACCTATGTCACTGTTCAACCACCTATTTCATTCAAAGCCAAGGTCAATGTCGCTGGCCCCGAGGGGCCTGTGGGAGTGGAGTGGATGGGCGGCAAAGGGAATGGAAGAGTGAAGGCGTGAGGGGGGGGGGGGGGGGGGTGTCGGAGGAAAGGACGAAAACAGGCAGGGGATATTCTGCCCCAGTGCACACACAGAGGTCACAGTTACCCAGCTGACCCCTCCTCCTCACCACCCTACTGTGACCTATAACCCTGGCATCACTGAATAAATGCAGAAAAAGACTGCAAGGGGGAGGGGAGGAAATAAAAAACGAGAGACGAGGCATGGGGGGGGGGGGGGGGGTGAATGCTATGTGGAAAGAGATGACAAAGGGAGGCCAAAGACAGGCGAGTCAGTCAGTCAGTCAAAGGGTGCAAAACACAAACCTGGTCATCCGCACAAAAACAACCTAACTGGAAGGACAGACCTGTCTGAGAAGTGACAAACTTAATGGTCAGTGACCGCAACAACAGTAAGAAGACTGAAAAACGTTTGTGGAAATGTAAATTCTGCCATCATTTACTCACCCTGATGTTATTCCAGACCTGCAAGACCTTCGTTTATCTTTGGAACACAAATGATGATATTTTTGATGAAATCCGAGAGCTTTCTGACCCTGCATAGACAGCAATGCAACTGAAATTTTTAAGGCCCAGAAAGGGCATCATAAAAATAGACCATTTGACATCAGTCGTTCAACCTTATTGTTATGAAGCTACAAGAATACTTTTTATGCACAAAGAAAACAATTTTTTTTTTTTTTGCACACAAAAAGTATTTTCATAGTATTTGTTACATTTCAGTTGCATTGCTGTCTATACAGGGTCAGAAAGCTCTCGGATTCCATAAAGAAAAAAATCTTCATTTGTTTTCCGAAGATGAACGAGGTCTAACAGGTTTGGAATGACATGAGGGTGAGTAATTAATTACAGAATTTTAATTTCTGGGTGAACTATCCCTTTAATCATGACTGTTTATGATTAAAATATAGGCTAGCAAGTCATCATTCATGGCTGTGACATAACTAAAACCTATTTGCTCTTATAGAAAAAAAGCTTATCTTTTCCATCTTAATAAAAAACCCATCATGCGGAAAAGAAACCTGCTCTCCTCAAGTGAAATCATAGGGCCTTTAAATGAACTCTGCCCTGTCAAACCACTCGGGAGACATCAAGATTGAACTAAAATGCTTTACTAAATTACTAACAAGAGAGATGGATGTTCTTTGAAGTCTAAAGCAGCCCACAACAATCCCATCTAGAATCTCCAGAGAGAATGACAGAGAGATGAGAGACACAGGAGAAGATTAGTAAGATGTGACAGGCCACAGTGCCTCATTGCACCCTCCCTTTATCTGTTCCTCATCCTCCTCTTCCTCTTGAGCTTCCACGCTTTTCTGCCAATCTTCCAACAAGATGTCTGCGGAATGGGGGTGAACAGGAAGTGGGTGTTTTTATTGGTGGATGGCTCAGGGAGGGAGGTTTTTTACTGGTGGATGGCTTGGGGGCTGTAAAGTGTGTTTAACAGGACTGGCTGGCTGTAAAGGTGCTGTTAAGTGTAGTGAAGCGCGGTGACGGGGCAGTGGATACGGAGGAAAGGGGACATCTGGGAGGAGTTGGCACCGAAAGCTGGCACACACTCCACAGCACATGAACACATTCGGACAGACAAACACAAATGGTGAGTGAGCCGACAAAATAAAGACAAGATATTTCAGTAGATAAAAATGTAGAGGCTCAGAGACAACACAAAAACACACAAATAAAGAATAACATTATTGTTCAAGATTTTTTTTCTTTCATTTTTTAATAAATGAATACTTCTATTCAACCAGGATGTGTTAAACTGATCAAAAGTGATAGTAATTAATTATCTTTTACAGTTAGTGGATCTGCCATAGAGTCAATTGGTTGTTCTTGGAGATAGCGGGTTAACTCCGTGTCAGCGCGCGCTCTGATCGGTAAAGGGGCAGAGATTTCAGACCTCCATTTATTAAGGAGATCGGTCACAAAACTCATCATCCGCGCCAACGTTTTTTGAGCAAATTTCAAAGCCGCACCCGCCCGCCATCCGCTGATTGTTTTGCGGTCTATGGCCATGCAATGCTTTGCTGATGCGAGCCGCAAAAAAAATGCCATTGTCTGTTCTAGAAAGGATGCAGCAAAGATATTTAATGCTAATGTATGAGGCATAGGCCTACGCTGAGTTTCATTTACGATGAGATGCGCTCTAGTGCAGTGCAAGTGAACGCGGCGCGCTGGTGCTTCCATGTCGGTTATCATTGTCTGCTATATTTGCTTTTTATTTATTAAAATACACGCAATTGGTTGATGAAACATTTATTAAAATTAAGACAAAATTTGTACAAAACGAAATTCGTTTTTAAGAAAGGTTTTCTACAAAGCAAAATTTTATGAAGTGGTAAATATCATGTCTGACGATTTACAAAACTTCATGAAGTGGTCAAAACCATGTCTCCCGATATATTGCGCATCTTATAATCCTATCTAAAAAATGTTTGTAAAAAATATTTTAATGACACGGTTTTGGCGGTTATAGAGTTCTAATGACGGTGTTCAACTTTAACCGCCGGTCTCACGGTTATATACGAACCGTCACACCCCTAACAATAAATAAATAAAATACTATACTTTACTATAATATAATACTCCTAATTGTCATAGTTTACTTAAATTCTCAAGTCAAGTTTAAAAAGAGTCTCTCTCTTCCTTACACACACACACACACACACAAACATACACACACACAACACTCACAGTAAAAGAGGTGCCCCCAGTATGGAAAAGTTGTCCTGCCTCTCGATGATCTCTGACCTCCTCTGTGACCTTCCAGCCCTTGCCTTTAACCTCCATTACTGAGGAATTCTCTCAACGAGCCCTAAAGCCCACACTCTAAAACCAAGAAAGGAGTGATCACAGGACCTCTTTTCACTTGCTTGTTTGGGAAAAAGCAGGGGTGGTCCTGAGACATCCGGACAGAATTCATTTACAACCTCTGCCCCTTGCAGTGCCTCCAAATGAAGCCCCTTTCTTAACCAAGTGGAAAAATCCTTTTAACAATGGCCTTGAATCTTAAAGTGGACCTGAAGCCAGACGAGTAGAGCCTAGAGCCTATGGTCAAGGTTAAAGCCATTACCAGTCTTAGAAAAAATAGTTCTGATTCAAGAAACTGAATATTAATCAACTGACAGATTCTAATGCCATGCTTAACATTATCATCACAGGAGTTGAGAGAAAATACTATCAATGAACTGCAGAATAGCAACAACTCAAAGCTGTGAAGAAATAAGAAGCTGCCTGAAGTTTAGAGTGTGAATGACAGCTGTTTTTCTTTCCTGCTTCAGACCGCCATTTATCATCAGCATGCCATCCAACTCACCGCTAGAATGATAGATTTGTTAAAAGGCAGAGAATAAAAGATAGGGGGGAGGGTGTGAGAGACTTGAAAAATGGGCTAGAATATGAAACATTGCAAAAAGACAGAAACAAGAATGTGGTAATACTCTGAGGTAAGACTCATGAAATGGGTATAAACCCTGGGAGAAAACAGAAAGAGAATAAAACGGAATTTCAGAAGTATAGAGTGTCAGACTGACATGAATGACACATGTGAGGAGGGCTGCCACACTGACACACAGCAGTTTGTGTTTATGTGACAGCTGCTTCTGCTCTCTCCTCTGCCAGTTTTAGGAGAGTGTGAATTTCAGATGTACCCACTTCCCTTTTCTGGCTGTGAGCCATCTCTCCACTCACCTCTCAACCCATTCAAGCCTTGCCAACAAAAAAAGAGAGAGGCTCACATGGATTAGATTATGATTCTAACAGGCAAATGTGTGTGGAACAGGGGAATCTGAAACAGGACTCATTTCCTTTTACCTTTAGTTGTTGACTTTGCTGGAAGTCTGCCCGGATTCCATGAATACATGAGGGAATAAATATGTTGACTTATGCACGGAAATCAACACATCCCTAAATGATTATGATCTGCAAAGATGATCTGTATTAAACTGAAATGCCTTTCAAACAAGCTACAACACAGTTTAGGAAACACAGCTTCTCACATTTAGGCAGTAACTCTACAAGGGATGGCTTTGTACCCTAAAAGGTCCATATTTGTACCTTAGGGCAGTAAGGTAATACCTTTTAGAGGTAAGTAATTTACAAAGATGTCCCTTTAAAAGTACTGCCCCAGCAACAAGCTGTTGTTCTTCTAAAGGTACAATTTTTACACATACCAGAAAGCTGGGATGCCAATCATGTATTTTTATGCAAATTTTGTGATATAGCATAAAAAATGTTGGACACAAAGCTTATCCCAAATTTGACCTAAAAACATATTCACTCAACTCAATTTTGAAGACATGCTTATACACTACATCAATGGAAACACATTTAAAAAAAAAAGTGTAAAAAAAAAAAGTTATCAAAGTCATTCAAATGTGACTGAAAAATAAAGTTAATGTGGAAAAAGTTATTTTCTGTGGTCTGTGGTTTTCATAGACACCAAAAGCAGTCAAGTACAACTACCGCTGTTTCCGTAGTATTAATTAATATCTTGATGTTCAAAGGAGCCAACACTGATTGAAAACCCTCAAAACCTCAAGTGAGATAAAACACTTGAGCTCCCCTTGAGTCTCGAGCGAGATACATCTGCTACAAGATGGCAAAATTATGATGTATTTCCATGATCCGTTCTGTTGTGTCATTTTATTTAGAGTGCCACACACAAATAACTGTTAAAACACTTTTTCTAGAGAAGGTGAGGAAAGTGAGGTGTTGAATAACACCTCATCTGGCATAATGGCAGATGCTACAGGGTCCCTGGACAGATCTCATTCTATATTGACTCTAATTTTAGCTCTTTAATCCTCCCTTATTCAATCACTCACCACCCCACTCCTCCATATCTTACCTTTCCTGCATTTAAGAGCTCTGCTCATCCCACAAAGCAGTAATGGTAAAACCTAGGCTGACTTGCACTAGGTACATAACCACCATAGACACTGAATTCAACCTATTGATCAATATAGGTTTGTAAAAAAAAATTATGTGAAGAAAAGTGTGTGTGGGGGTTGGGGGGGTTGGGTCCTGTCAGGATTGTTGCTAAGGTGCTATGAGTGATTGTTGCTATGCAGTTGCAATGGAGGAAAAGAGTCAAAAAAGCCCACCCCAAGTTTCTGTTATATTCTGATCTCTAGAAATGTGTGGGGCCATTTTTCAACCTACAATACTGCTCAAAAAATTGGGGTTAGTAAAAAAAAAGCTTTATAATATGAAAATATATTCATATTATGCTGTTATTTTTAACTTGCTATTCATCAAGGAATCCTAAATAACATTATCACCATTTCCACAACTGTTTTCAAAAGATGGCCATTTCAACTGTTTTGATAATAATAAGAAATGTTTCTTGAGCACCAAATCAGCATATTCGAATGATTTCTGAAGAATCGTGTGATATTGTTGAAAATTCAGCTTTTACATCACAAAGTTCACCACTAAAAATGCTAAACAAATGCTGATTTCAATAACATTCATCAGTGCCTCAGCACATCGGACACTCAAACCACACACAAAAAAGCAATAGGTTTTAAGTGTCTCTAATTTGGTCCTGTAAATTACCCACCATCCATCTCTCTCTTTCTCTCTTAATTAGGGCTCTCTTCCTCTCAAGCACTTTCCCTCTTTCTCCCTTCTTTTCTCCATGCCCCATTGTGAGGCAGTTCTGACCTGAAAGCATGTGTCATTGAGCTCCATGTCAGTGGGGTGCGGTTGGGCTTCTGAACAGAAAAGAGGGGGCTTGTGGGATTGCGGGGTTGGGTGGGAGGAGCCTGGTTACTGGACAAAGACAGAGGTAGGACATGGATTGTTGAGTGATGGAGAGGAAGCCAGCGGAGAGAAGGGGCCAAATTCAGAGAAAGAGCAGGCCCCCTCCCCCATTACCCTGCACGACAGCCCTATAACCGCCTCTGCTTTGATGGTTGTGTGTCAACATGTCCTCCCCTCCAGTCTGACCAACAAAACAGCTCTCATTCAACACCCAGGTTTAGTTGTTGACACAAAACGGCCAGCAAAAATGTCAAATCGAATTGGAAATGTCTGAAGGGAAGCTCATAATAATGACAGCGAAGCAGGTTTTTATTGGAGCTTCCTGCTTCTCGTTCATTCTCCAATGCTCTTTACAATCTGCCTTTTCATCGCTCTTGCATTCATCCATCGAGGTGACCGTACCCGGGGCACTCTTATCATTTCTTATCATCATAAAGTGCATTTGACAGCAGAGAACTATATATTTGAGTATGTGTTTGTGTTTATTTGCAGTTCCATCTTCAGTCGTCCCTGGCCTTGTTTCCTCTGTCGGTTTAGCTTTGCCATCTTAATTCAAGCAAATCCCCTCCAGAGTTGACAGGGTCAATTGCATCTCAAGAAGGCTGAATGAGACGGTGAGAACAAAATAAATTAATACTTAAGGCTTAAACTCTTTCACAATCGACGCTGAAGAAAGGAACAAGAGTGCATGCGCTCCGATTGATCCCGGACAGCCGTTTGGTAATGGGCGGGGACTTTCATGATCAGTTGCTCGGTGACAGGCTCTAGAGGAGGGCAGGAAGCAGGAATAAACCGTGCGTCGCGATCCACTGTACCGTTTCCGCGATTCATTCAAAGCATGAAAAGCTTTCTGAGGCCCGACTAATGAGGATCCACAAGCAAGAAGGAGAAAGACAGAACGAGAAAAGGGAGGAGATGAAGAAAAAGAGGCAGCGAAGCCATCAAAGACGAAACATTTACAAAAATAAGTGTTTCCTGAAAGGGCAGTGTGATTGAGAGCAGCGACGGGAGCTCAGCACCCGACTGCGTGCTCACAGAAACAGTCGACAAGCAAAAAGAAGCAGCGTAATTTATGGAAAGAATGGCCGTTTTGGGTCTGGAAGGGGTTTTTCATTATATGAGGGGGGTTGTAAAGAAGCTCGCTAATCACACCCTCTTTTGCGATGGCAGCGTTCTCTCTTCACGCCAGTGGGCCGAAATTAGCCCAAAGTGCAAATTGAGCCGGTGTCTCCAAAAATGTGCACAAAACCAGAAAAGACACAAAAACACAGAGGCAAAAAAAAGAGGCCTTTGATCAGTTCGAGCACTAAGGAGCAGATCTATGTCACCACACTTAGCAGGAGAAAGGGCTCTCCCAGCAGTCTGTGCAACACTGGTGGTGTCTAAAAGGATGAAAGAGTGCTGTAATGGGTGGAAAGCCTCTTGTATGCTAAAGCGGCCCGACTGGTGGTCGGCCATTACACATCTTCCTCTTTTTATTAGTCTCAATGTGCTGGCTACACAAACAACCTGCCTGCATTGTCACAAAGACCCTTGGCAGCAAAGAACCAGGTACATTTAACTAATTTCTACTGTAAATGTCTCATTGAGGTGGGGGGGTGGGGCTAATTTACATTTTGAAAAGACTTTAGCAAGTTTCCTTACTAGACATTACACACAGTGATATTAAATCTCTTCCATTCCATCCTGTTATCACCTCTCTCACACTCTTGCTCCTAGGTGTCTCTAATAATTTGCTATCTCCAACATGGAAATGAGTTTGTGCCTATAACACACCATGAGTACACATCAGCGTTTCATGCGCCGCTATTCAATCTGCAGCACAACAGTGAAAGATATCATATTTCAACAGAGCATGCAGTATGAATTGAATGTGATGAGATAAAAAGACAGTAATGTGAAAAAAAAAGCCAAGACCCTGCCAGCACTCAAAAACAAAAATAGGGTGGAAACAAATGATTCTTATGGGCTATATTATATGAATCCCACAAATAGATGCACAAATTATCGATCTGAATTATGTATGACAAATTCTTTGCCGAATGAACTCACTGAATCAGTTTACTGAAAATAAGAGCTTATTGTAATCAAGCTCATCAGTTCAGTTCATCATAGCAGAAATGTAACAGAAGTAGCTATAGATCTTTTGATGTATTTCTGAGTTGAACACATATCGGAAAAATGTAGAGGACTTGGTTCCCTCAGGTGGTTATTGATCGGATGGGAGCTTACAGTTGCTTGACTTACAAGGGTAACAAAACATTTTTGAGTGAGAGAAGGTGCACCATACAACTCTAAAGGCCAGTTAACACTGCACCGACCAACAGCAACAGACATGTTTGGTTTGTGTCTCTTGTTGTGAGGTGAATTGACCTTGTGCAATCCAAAACAATGAAAGCAAACACAAAATGTGATGAAGATGTCCTAAATCGCAATGTATACTATGAAACAAGATTTCCCCACTTTATGTTTACTAGTCAGTCTGTCAGGTATATGTACAAATCACCAAACAAATACACAGCAAGCAAGATAAAAAAGTGATTGAGAACAACATAAAAGGAAATGACAGAATGAAGTAAGATCCAACTTATCGACTTCAAATACAGCTATGGATTTTGCCTCATGTCATAATAAGAATCCCAAGGCAGTCTGTAAAAAACCCATGTAATGACTTGAAGATCAAACTCTATCTCCAGCAAGACATCTGTAGGAACTATTAGAGTCTCATTGATTGTAGTTTAAGGCCCGAGGGAAGTCCGCTCACGCACATGTACTGATGAAAAATGAGAAGAACGTCATTTCGGCTGTGTGAGAGTTGCCCTGCAGATAGGAGAGTGAGACTCATGTTGGCCATTAAGCCTGTTCTTCCTTTCTCCGGTACACTTGTAAAGATTCATGGATAAAGAGGCCGTGCCCTGAGAACTGGTACCCTGATACTCTAGACACTCATCATTCCATCTGAAACCAAGCACACACGTTCCCGCTCACCTGGAACATTACTTAATTATTTGTCACAGGTCAGACAATGAAAGAAAAATGTACAAAGACACAAACAGTGCTCATATGCTTCCTTCTTAAGATGGAGCTCAATGTCAATGCTCAAGCTCACAGTGCAGGGATCAAAAGGTCACTAAACGACCTTCATATTAGTCATGATCCTACAGATCTGATCAATATGAACCAAAGCTGAGGTCATCCATTACACACAAGCTGACAAACGGGACGTGTGCACCCAGACTATTACTGGTGGCTCTGCTAAAAGCACTGGTTTTATTAATGGGATTTGAACATGAAAGGAAAGAATAGCCAGTCTTGGGTGTAGTTATATGGTGATCTATTATATAATATACCTGTTACTGAAACTTTTCTGTGGTGGCGGACATCTCCAATCATTTAATCCACTCAAACCCCAGCACTTTCTTATAATTAACCTTAAATTTACATCCGTCTCCATCCAATCAACAATCAGTAGGTGGAACCAAGCCACTTAGAAAGTTGAGACAATGTTTGGTATGTCTGATGCTGCCATTTCTGGAGAAATCACAACATATACAGTACTTTAATATAAAAAAGGAAACTGCTGATCCTAAATCATGTAATTGCTCAAGTGCTCCACCAAAACCTTTTTTACAAAATACCCCTTTTCCTTCATAAGTTTCACAACCTTCATTCGGCGAGAAGCTGGCTGTTATTTTCATCTGGCTGTTATTTTCTCATTTTAAAGGTAATTTCTTTCTAAATGTGCTAGTCATTTCCTTCCAATTTCATAGAGCTCTGTTCAAATTATAATATGTATTGCAGGCAGCACTGTCTTATTCCATATTTAAATCTTGGCTGTGTGTGCTCATTTTGCGCATACCCAGACCATACGGTATACTGATGGTACAGCTATAGCTAATGCACCACATCAATTATATGAAAATAATAAAGAAAACATTCTGCCAGATAACGTTACGCTTTTATGGAAGCACTTTTCATTATGCTTGTCCACCCAGCTCAGCTTGCCTATCATTCAGTCTGACACAGACCTCGATTTTCTATGCTATTAGATTTGCATCCCACTCCATCTCCCAGCTATTGTTGTTCACCCGATATTTATGCAGAAAGCACACATACTCTTATCTGGCCCTAATGAGAAATCGAAAAAGGTGTTAAAAAGTAACTATGCGGTGACCTTTACCAATCAGCGCCCCAGAGAGCGTGGGTTTAAAGGTTCCCCTGGACCAGCGAGCCGAGCTGACTGTTCCCTGTGGCGTGGCAGAGGCGGCGTAACTTCAGAGGCCAGCCAGTAACCACTGGCCCACTGGGAGCGGAGCCAGAGTATGTAGCACAACACAGCAGTGCACCGTCTACACACAGTGTGTCAGTCTCACTTCACCGTGTGTCTGTGCACTCATAAGTCAACGATCTTCACATCACACACACACACCTCACTGCAAGGCCAACAAATGGACTGCTGTGTTCAAATATGGCACAGCATGGGCTGCCCATGTGTGTGTGCGCACGCGTGTATGTGTGACAAGACCGCAGGCGGAGATGTCTCTCAGTGTCAAACAATGCAGCCACAAAGCTACATGTGCGCACGGTTTTGCTTTACGGAGGCAGAATCCATTGCACACGTATGATGCAGTCAATAAAAATATATTAAATTAGTTATCTCATCACGGACCACATTGGATTATACACCGAGCTCAATATCTCTGCAAACTGTCCATTCAGACTATGTGTGCTATGGATTCATGCATCCATTCTGTACACAAGCTGGCGATAGAGCTTAATCTGTATCAATAAAGGAAATACACTCTTTTCGTATTATTATATTATTATTTTATATAAAATAAAAAAAGACAAATATTTATAAAACATAACACTGACCTGGGAGAATAACAGAACCACATACACACACAAACACACACATGATATGATGTATGTACAGCGGGTCAAATAAATATTGAACATCACCATTTTTCTCAGTAAATATATTTCTAAAGGTGCTGTTGACAAAAAATTTCTCCAGATGTGGGTAATAACCCAAGTAATCTATTAATACAAAGAAAACAATACAAATAAATTCAGAAATTAGGTAATAAAATGAAATGACCCAGTGTAAAATATTGGACACGCTTACTGAAATGTATTTAATACTTTGTCCAAAAGCCTTTGCTGGTAATGACAGCTTCAAGACGCCTCCTGTATGGAGAAACCAGTTGCTCAGGTGTGATTTTGGCCCATTCTTCACTGTCTTCAAATCTTGAAGGTACCATGGGCCTCTTCTATGAACTCTGATCTTTAGTTCTTTCCATAGATTATCTATTGGATTTAGGTGAGGTGATTGGTTGGGCCATTCTAGCAGCTTAATTTTTTTTCCTCTGAAACCAAATCAGAGTTTCCTTGGCTGTGATTGGGATCATTCTCTCGCTGGAATGTCCACCCTCATTTCATCTTCATCATTCTGGTAGAAGGCAGCAGATTTTTATCAAGAATGTCTCAGTACATTTTTCCATTCATCCTTTCTTCAATTATATGATTTTTGCCAGTGCCACACCATGATGCCATTTGAGCTCCAAACTTGGTGTGTATTATGGCATCCAAAGAGTACAATTTTGTCTCATCTGATCTGACCAGACTATCTTCTCTGAATATTTCACAGGCTTGTCTAAATGTTGTGCAGCAAACTTTAAACTTGCTTCAGCATGCTTTTTCTTCAGCAACAGAGCCTTGTGTAGTGAGTGTGCATACAGGCCCTGGCGGTTGAGTGCATTACTTATTGTACTTATCATTTTCTTTGAAACAACTGTACATGCAAATTCCAGGTCTTTCTGGAGCTCTCCACAAGTGATCAATGGCTCTTAGAAAACTCTTCTGATAATCCTTTGTCAGAAATCTTGCGACGAGCACTTGGTTGTGGCCAGTTTATGGTGAAATTATGTTCTTTCCACTTCTGGATTATGGCCCCAACAGTGCTCATTGGAACATTCAGAAGTAAAGAAATCCTTCTGTGACCAATGCCATCAGTATGTTTTGCAACAATAAGGTTGCGCAGGTCTCGAGGGAGCTCTTTGCTTTTACCCATTATGAAATGTTTCTTCTGTGACTTTCACTTTGGTCATCATCTTTTTATAGACCACCGTTGGGACTGAACCAACTAATATTAATTTCCACTGACAAGGGGCAAGACTGCTTTGTAATTACTGATAGATTTCAGATGGTGTCTTCTTCATGTGTTCAATACTTTCTCCCTGTGTCATTCTACTTTACTACACAGAACTTAATTTCTGAACTTATTTGTATTGCCTTCTTTGTATGTATGGATTACTTGGGTTGTTACCGACATCTGGCAATAAATTTCATTTTAACAGCACCTTTAGAAAAATATTTACTGAGTAAAATGGTGATGTGTTCAATACTTATTTTACCTGCTGTATGTATGTATGTATGTATGTATATGTATAAAATATATTATACAAAATCGCATGCGTTTATCATGCGCATCTCGTCAGTAAAGCTGGTTCTGAGATTAGTAGTAAATCTCCTGCACATGCTTTCATATGGAGCAGCATTTACTACACAGAGCCGTAGATTATTGATTAGCTATGCAATATCGCATTCATTATCAGATATAATGCCTGTGATAATGAAAGCGGTTTGCGTAGCTTGTCAATTTGTGGTTAATCACAATGAATTGTTTGACAGCACTAATATTTCATCTAAATCAAATTCAAAATTAATCCAAAAACATTAATTATTTAAAAGATATGCGTATATGTTTACATTTAAATAATTACAAATAAACATTTTATGATAAAACCGAGTAGTGACAAAACCCTTTAGCATAGGGAATTTCTCCTAGGTTCATCTCATGAAAGGCAGTGGGTTACAGCAAGTCCTGCTGAATTTGATGGGAAAGGGCCTGATGGCTAAGAGCTTATTCTCTCTGAAGCACGATATAATAACAGCAAGAGACCCTGAATTCCTCACATCATCACAAAAACACAGTTTCACATTAACACTGCCGTGCGCTTTCAAATTAACACTTGCCTGACATCCATTTAATGACCAACTCTGCTCTCCCCTCGGCTACTATTTACTACGCCAGCACAACTACCTCCTGCTAACTGCTAACGAGAACATAAAGAACTCTCCATAAGGCCCTTCTCTGTTTTCTTTCTTCTTATGCCCTTTATATTTAGCCAGCATCTGTATGAAAAGATCAAACACATTTTGGACGTCATGAGAGCAGACAAATGATAATAAGTCATCTTTGGTTGCCATAAACACATGCTGAGTTTATGAAAATCCAATCATAAGCACAATACAGTAACAACTTTTCAGTACTGGACAGGAACAAGGCCCGATTCATAAGGGGCCACGGTGGGTATGGACGACTAGAAAAGCAAATTTAGCCTTGGTGCCTGTGACCAGCAAGTGGGCGAACAACAGCACTCCAGATTATTGTGACGCCGACAAAAGCGGTGCAAAAAGAGCACAGCATGGCCGGGTTTAATAGTTACGTTCAATACAAGAGCCAGAGATTTAGTAATATAAATCACAACACAAGCACGACTGAGAGCGCCACAGCAGCGCACAAAAGGCAGACTGGATCCAACAAGCCAATTTATCTTCAGAAATAGAAGGAGCCCATTGTCCATATATCAAATGGCCTGTCCCAGACCCCTGTGTCCCTCATGTTCAGTTCATCCAAAGTTAATGTAGCCTGAGTCTACACCACGCCGTGCTTGAACACTGCGCCCTCTGTGGAAGACCCAAAGCACACTGCAAATGAGCTGGCAGTGGCTCCTGTCAAACTCACTTTAACTTCTCGGGACAATCTTCTCGCACCAATATCTGCTGGCAGAGGTGTATCTAGACATTTTTTACTGGGGTGGCCCATTTGGGGAGGAGACTCATCCAAGGGTGAAACAGGAACAACAACAACGAACGTTTTTGTTTTCTTTTACACCCAACAAATGTATAAAATATTTATAAAACATTATATTATATGACGTCATGTAATATAATAATATTTTGTCCTTTGAATTTCCGTCTAATGAAAGATGTTAACACATTTTGATTTTTGATTTACAGAAAAAGCTGCAATTTTTTTCTTTAGTCACTATTAATTTATTATAATGATATTTATTATACTATTTATTACATTAAGTATTGCTATGTATCTGTAAGTTCTGTTTAATAAAAACATTAAAGAGAAGGGTCAGTATATAATATAATATAATATAATATAATATAATATAATATAATATAATATAATATAATATAATATAATATAATATAATATAATATAATATAATATAATATAATATACGTCCAACTTTATGATGTCAATGTCAAGTCTTTTTTAGCAAATCAGCTGTCAGGGTTTATTATTATTTGTTATTATTGTTATGTAGGGATATGCGGGTATCAAATTTTCCTGTTGCGATTAATTGCTCATGTTTTTATCACGTTAAACGGTATTATCACGGTATTGAAATTTAGTTTAATAATAAATAATACAGTATAAAGGGTTAAAAAACTGTTTTTCTTATAACAAAAATAACTGAACATTTAAATACAATAAAGCAATACAGAAAATAAAGTTTTTTGCAAAAGAACTATAAAGATCAATAGGTATCACTTTACAATAAGATCTCTTTAGTTCACAATTAACATTCACAATGAGTAATAGCTACATTTGCTACAGAAGTTATTAATCTTTGTTAAAAAAATAAAAGTTTTAGTTCATGTTAGCTCATTAAATAATGCAGTTGCAACTTTAGATTTTATCAGCGTTTTATTAAATATTGGAATACCTAAGATGAATGAATGTTCAGAAGAATTTTTAATTAGCAGTTTATGTTAACTAATGAATTAACTAATGTTAAAAATTAAGGCCTATTGTAAAATGTAAATTAAAAAAAAAGAAAAATCAAAACACTGAAAAAATGTCTATGTCATGTTGTAGTCCAGATTAAAATAGCCTATTAAAACGTAATCCTTAAGTATTTGGCACTGTGATGAACATCATAGCAAATACACAAATCTGATTGGCTATTTAAAATTATTAAATATTTTTTAGAAAGTAGGGCTGGTTTATTTGTGGTGTTTCACAAGGGTAAGGACTGCATTTTCTTCAGTTTATCGCCATGTGCTGTCAGAGAGTGAATGTGTTTTTTATTCAGCGCGTCCCTCACGTGTTTCTCCATGTGCTTCTCTTATGTGCTTGTTTACATCAGAGCACACAGTCTTTCAAGCAGCATACAGCGGTGTTGTGCATTTTGAACAGTTGATGGGAATAGTATTCTTAAAATGCATTCCAAATTCTGAATAATTTGTAATATATAATTATTCATGGTATTTAGAAGTGCCCACGATAACAATATTGTTCATATTCATTACCGTGATATATCGCATTACCGAATACCAGCTTAAGTCTATTGTTATGTAATTTTAACTATGTCATATTCGTTAATATGGAGCAATATATAATATAATATAATATAATATAATATAATAATATATAATAATATATAATATAATATAATATAATATAATATAATATAATATAATATAATATAATATAATATAATATAATATACAGTCTAAATAACTGCATTTTCATTATCATCATGATGGATGATGATAAAAACTGCTAGCAATTTTATCATTGATGTGTAAAATTAAAAATCTTTCTCTTTTACCTTTTCAAATATTTGCTATTAAAAAGCACTTGACAAAACAAAGTGAGGTGTGAAAATAACAGGGTCTTATCTCAGAATTAAAACACACTGAATGCTACTTACTAGCAGCCTGCACTCTGGCTTTGCGGCTCAAGACCAGCCCAAAGAAGTTTTGGGCTATGCATTCATAATCGCCCTCATCAGACGAGCCATCAGACTTGGTCTTCTGGAAGTGACCAATCAGAAGCGAGCCATTAGCAAACATGACATAGTTTTGGTCCTCCACTATCAGAGCTCCGTTGCGCCTCCACTGTGTGGTGATGGGTGGGATCCCCTCCACCTGACAGTGCAGCATCAGAGGGTGTTCCTGAACAGCAATGATGTCACTGGGCTCCAGAGTGAATGACAGCTCACCCCCACATGTCACACCTAGCAGATAAAAACACACACACAAAATAGACAAAGATTAAAAACTGCACAAAACAAACAATACAAACGAAAGCCTTTACTCAGAGTTTTACAATTGAAAACAAAATTTTAACCAAAGGAATCAAATGCTGTATTGTGCTGCTGCTTAATATTTCTGTGACCCCCCACCCATCTATTCTATTATCTGTTATGAACACTGCTTGAGGGAACAGATAGAGGAGGCTGGAACATTTCTGTTAATCAGTCAAGTGTTCATGATTATCTACTGATGTCAATCTCAAAATCACCAAGTACCATATAAATCAATTCATCTGCCTGCAAGATATCATATATTAGTATAGTGAATGGGAAGAAATGGCTCAGTGCAATGAAACTGCAGTGAATGTGGTTGATAGTCATACATTCTGCCTAGATCAGCAGTACATTGAAATCCTAAATGTCTTCTTGCTTTAAGTAATTCACTGGCATATGCATGCATGTTTATTTGTAGATACTATACTATTAGAAAAGAGCTGTGAATTTTTTTCCAACCATACAATTATTTCCAAAGCTACTTGTTGTATGTTGGGTCACAGGAATGCTGGAGCCTATCCCAGAGTCTCAAGCCGTAGGCAGGGAAACACTTTGGACGGATGTCCAGTCCATCACAGTGTAACATTTTTGTTTAGTGTAAATATGAGAAAAAGAAAATGAGACCTTGTGGGGCTATTCATTTAAAATGTTCAACACCAACAGCAAAATAAACACCACCACAACTTGTTGACCTTTTGAAGCTAGTTAATTATTTCTGAGTTCAGCTAAACTCTGCTTGGATACTCACTAGCATATTTTCTGTTTTGGCTGGTAAATTACAGTGGTTTATACCACCTATACCATGGTGGACCAACATCACCAGCTGAAATTATCCAAATTCATTAGCTAGACCAGATCCTGGTGCTAAGCAACATAAAAAATGGAGTAATTGCCAGCTGAAGTGAAATCAAGGACATATGAAGAGAAATAAAAAAATAAGAGTGAAGAATTTCCTATTTAAATAGGCTACATTTTCTTGGTATTTAACATATTTATATTAGGGCTGTGGAAAAAATCGAATGCGATTTTCATGCGCATCTCATTAGTAAAGATGCTCCTGTAATTAGAAGTATATCTCCAGCACGTGTGTTCAGATCAGGGTTGCCAGGTGTTCACTACAAATCCTGCCCAGTTGCTTCTTAAAACGAATCCAAAACTAGCCCAATCGCGTTTCCGGGAGATTCCCCGATAAAAATTGCTTCCCGGGGTTAAAATATAATTTTTTTGGAAAGGTTGCCCTGGTAAAATGCGCATTTTAGGGGCTAAATATCACGTTATTGGTATTGGGGTCGCTTTGACCAAAATTTTATTTGGGGTCGCTTTGATCAAAAATATCTTAATTTGTGTTCCTAAAATGAAAAAAAAGGTCTTGCGATTTTAGAACGACATGAGGATGATTAATGACTAGAATTTTAAGAATTAATGACAGAATTTACATTTTTGGGTGAATTAACCCTTTAACAAAAGTACTTCACATGTCACACATGGCCAGCACAAACCAACTTTTGGCATTAAAATAGTACTGACATAATTTGCTGACGACACGTAATGAAGAACTAGTGGAGAAAAGGTGTGGACAGTTATTTTTGTGCCTGACTTTATTGAATATGTATTTGTAGAAGTATCCCTTTCAGATGTAAAACTTAAAGGGATAAGACTATTAAAATGAATCACATGGCATTATATAATGCCCAAAAATCATGTCTTAAAGCAGGCGGTAATAATAATGCGCGCTAATCTTGGTAGACTGTGCTGGTCAGAATTTTCCTCTCCGATCTGCACTTTTATTGACTTGCACTCTAACGCAAATTTGACCTGTTTAGTAAACCTGGCCCTAAGTCTCACTAAATGTCCACTTTTAATAACAATGTCTTCTAGCAAAATCACTGACACCCACACCAATGGCGATAAATAGCAGTCTGCCCTGACTTAAAAGCGATAAAAAGTAGAGCTTAGTGGACTCTCTTGTGCTCTGCACTGAAGATATCAGGTTTCAGTCGCTGGTGGGCTAAGCAGTAGCAGCCGCTGCCTGCGGCTCAGGAATCCATCTGAAGTTTGGCGGGTGGGGGGCACAAGGGCGCAGCTAGGGACCAACTCTGGCATAATCGCTCAAATTCCAGCCCCGAGATATACTCCCTTAAGGTACAGCCATGGAATGCATTGACTCACTCGTCCCTGCAGATCACATGACTAATAAATAAAGAGGGAGAGAAAGACAGAAACGCAGGTTCTCATTATGTTACTAAAGTGGTCTAAGAGGCTTGAGTTATCTTTCC
Source organism: Carassius auratus (assembly GCF_003368295.1). Taxonomy (NCBI): domain Eukaryota; kingdom Metazoa; phylum Chordata; class Actinopteri; order Cypriniformes; family Cyprinidae; genus Carassius; species Carassius auratus. Next base: position 12,684,803 of record NC_039249.1, read on the forward strand.
ACGTCTTTCTCATCTCACTGCTGTTCCTCTCCAAGTTTCTCTTTTGCTCCTGCTTTATTTGTGAAGCAAGAATCATGCTCCTCTGTCAATCTTCCGGTTTTATTAACCAACACAGTTTTTTTCTCTGGCTTCTTACAAGGTTTTATTGCAGCACCAGCAGGGCGACATTTTCAGGGTTACACACGTCCCCAAAGGACCTGAAAATTTCTCACTGGATTCTTCACTGTATCAGTGTTCAAATCTTCTCTTCCCTTAGATGATAAAGCACCAGCGTTGTACAGCATAACATTCATCTTTTTGAGCTTTGATGTCAATGTCGCTTATCCATATCTTATGACTAGAATTCCCTTAACTACAATGATTCATGTATATATAATATATATAAAGCAAGGGTGGTCTGATGCTGTGGTGCTTGATTTAATAGTCTGTTTTTTAAACCCTTGAAACTGAAGTCTATAAGAAAAGTTATTTTTCAAATACAAGCAATTCTTCGGAACTCTGCTATTCATTAAAGAATCCTGCAAACATGTACCATTGTTTTTATATTTAAAAAAAAGCACAACTGTTTTCCACATTAATATTGATAAGAAAAGTTGATTCCTTGATATGCTGATTTGGTGCTCAACCATCATTCTCAGAACATTTCTTATTATTACTATTAATATTTCAGAAGAATCATGTGACACTGAAGACAGGAGTAATGAATGCTGAAAATTCAGCTTTGCCATCACAGTGACAGTGAGTCTACTGTATGTTTGATCAATTTAATTTAATGCAGAACTGTTCAGCTGCGCCGATGGCACGCACCATACATGCTGCTGTGGGACACTAAACACTTTCGAGTTCTTGACAGCCACGGTAGCATTTTTTCGTGTTGTTTCCACCAGGGTGGCAATTTTTTTCATCACTAATTGATGGATGTCTAAAATATAAAAATAAGGAGAAGCCTAAAACAGGCCAGAGGCCTGACCCGCATCTGAACTATGACGTGAAAATTGGCCCGAAGCTCAGCCCAAGGGGCGTACAATTTCAGTGCCAAATTACAGAGTGTAAAATGACTTCAGAAAGATGGCGCCATTATGATGTTACTTTTACAAAGAGATTGTTAGGTCTATTAGTAAAATTTAGTCATTTATGTGCCAATCTTGTATACACACATTTTTTGTGTGATTCTGTTGTTTTGCCAATCAAAAAAATGAAAATATGAAACTAATATCACTTATAACTGTTTTTCTCTTGGACACTCTTCTTTGCTGCTCGCAGCTCTCTTTCTCTATTTTATAACTAAATGTTTATGCTTCTAAGCACAAACGTTCAATCTGGCTCTCTGCTAAGCAGGAAAGAAAGAGAGGCCACATCAACAGTAAGCCCATGCAGTTATTGATTAGTGATCTTTAAAGGAGGCTCCTTGAACTCAGATAAGGCATCAGTCAAACGAGAAGGAAAATACAAGAGATGCAAGAAAAGGCAAGGTGAAGAAATAATGAGATAAAATAAGAAATTAACAATATTAAAAGGATAGAAAGAAAGATGAGGAAAATAGCAAAAGTACAGCAGTAGTTATTCAATCCCGATGCAGGCTGATTGCAACCACTCCTCTTTCAAGAAGTGTTTTGGGTTCAAGCGCGACTGGAGCACCCTGGAGTTCAGGATTAGCTCAGCATGAGTCCAGCAGCCTGCTAGGCAGACACACACACACACACACACACACACACACTCACACACACACAGTGCCTTTGAGTGATGCTCACACATGGGTTTACCACTGACACTCAAAACAACATGCCACACCACATCAGCCTCAATCACTATTCTCTCCACCCCTCAGAAGCCTACATTTATCAGCTAGAAGGAAGAAAGAAATCTGTAGAAGAGATATTTTAAAAGGATAGTTCATGGTAGGAAGACAGGATTTTCATCAATGCACCCTCTGCTCACCTGAAACCCATTTGATTTTTTTTTTCTAAGAAACACAAAATAAGTTATTTAGTTTAGAATTTTCACGATTTTTTTTTTTACAAAACACTCAAAGTACTTTCAAATGCCAGAATAAAAAATGGCATACAATACCAAGAAAGTACCAAGAAAGTATAGATATAGAAGGACAACCTTAATTTCTTGCTTGTGTCAGTGTGCTATACTTGAATGATATGGTATATGGTTTTAAAACCCCCAGAATGTAGCATATATTATATATTTTGACCCCCCCCCCCCCCCAAGGTAAAAGGATCAGTTAGTCAAAATGTACAATTCTGTCATCATCACTGCCTACCCTCATTTCATTTAAAACCTATAAGGAATCCAAAAAGGTCACAAGGGTGTCATAAAACTAATTAATATGAATTGAGCAGTTTAATCCAAGCCTTTTAAAGAGTTTTAACCACATTATATAATAAACCGATTTATTTTAGGCTTTTAGTAACACCTAAACAATGATAAACATAAGGCCTTTTTGACCGTTACGGATCTTATTTTGGTTACCAGGACTTTCACTGGAGGGATAGAAAACTTTGAAAGGGTTTTATTTAAAGATCTTATGGTTTTGGAACCACATGGGGCTTAGTAAATGATGACAGAATTTAAATTTTAGGGTGAATGGTCTCTTAAAGGCAAAGGGCACTGTACATATTCTGCGAAATAACTTTTGCATTACATAAAAACACATAATATTCAAACAATATGAGAATGAGAAAATATGACATCGGAACTATTTCTTTTAAGGAGAACCATCACTAAGGGGATGGCATGGTGTCTGTATTGTTTATCTAAACCAGTGGTTCCCATCCGGGGGCCGGGACTCACAAGAGGGCTTCAACAAACCCCACCAAAGGGAGCAACTGGATGACTTAAAATTATTGAAAAGCAAAAGAAAAACTAGCTTTAAAATAGCTTTAATCTGGATATTTCTCCCAAACTTCTAGAATTCAGAAATGTAATTGTTTAGACACTTGAAAAAAAGTGAACTCGTAAATGGTATTTTTGTACTTCTAAATTTTAGACAATATTAAAAGGCCAGGTGTCATGTCAGCTGTCTGATCACCCTGTTTTTCGGTGTGTGTTTTTGTTTATGTCGTCATTTCATGCGCACATGGTGTTTTGTTTTGGTTTTGATCGTTCGTCTTGCAACTATCTGTGGCGTTCCTCCCTCCCCCTCATTACTACAGTTTCCGCTTCTAATTGTTTGACTCCACTCACCTGCATTCAATGTTTGTCCATCTCTTCCTCTATTTATTCCCGTCTGTCGCGCCAATCGGTGCCAGATCGTCGTTCGACTACAGCCCATGTGTAGTCATTCTGTCTAGTCCTGCTCTGTCGTGCCATTGTCTGCTGCTACTGGCTTTGTTTTGCTTTTTCTATTTTTTCCCCTCCCTCATTTACTAGACCGGACCCCTATACTCCTCAGAAGTGTTTTGGTTTGCTCCGTGACGGGCTCTCTCGTGTTCTCCTCCCTCCTCCACTTCCTACGCGGCCGCGCCATCGGGCGCCCCCTGCCGGGTGTTTACGAAAGGACATTCAAGCCTCTTATTTTCCTGCTGGACATTTTTCTATTATTTCCCGGCCTGTTTTTGTTAGTTGGAGGGAGTTTTTCTTTTGGATTTTTTTTTGAATAAATTCTCACACCATACCTGCATCTGTGTCCAGTTGTGTTCCTGACAGAACGATCTGGCCAAGATGGACACAGCAGGCGCAGATCCTGTCAGAACCGCAGTCACCCAGCAGGGTGTTCTTTTAGGCCAGCACGAAGCCAGATTGACGAACACCACAAGGGAGGTGGAGTTCTTAACCAACCAAGTGGCTGAGCTGACCACCCGCATCCAAGAGCTGCAACGAGAGGCTGCAAAGGGTGGTGCAGCTCACCATCTTCCTCGCCATGAGCTTGAGCCCCGATGCAATAACCCACCACCCTACGATGGAGACCCCAATTCCTGCCGGGCCTTCTTGTCCCAGTGTTCGGTGGTGTTTGCCTTGCAGCAACGCACATACGCTCTTGAGATGTCCAAAGTGGCTTATGTATTGACTCTTCTAACTGGTAAAGCTAGAGACTGGGGTACTTCCGTCTGGGAGACTCAAGCCCCTTGTTGCGCCTCTTTTAAGGATTTCCGCCAGGAGATGGAGAGGCTATTTGACCGCTCTGCCAGAGGTCAGGAAGCGGCTGACCAGCTAGCACGGCTCCGTCAGGCGGGTCGCTCAGTAACGGACTACGCTATTCATTTTAAGACTCTGGCAGCGACCTGCGATTGGAATGAGGGGGCCTGTCGAGCTATGTTCCGTGCAGGGCTTGATGATGACATCCAGGATGAGCTGGCCACTCAGGACTTGCCACGGGACTTTGACGATCTCGTTAATATGGCGTTGCGGATCGAGGGTCGCCTTCGCCGCCGCCGTCAGCGCCTGGCAGTTCGTCCACCCTGGAGGACCGAGGAGTCGTCACCTGTTTCCCCCACCGAAACCACTGAGCCGGAGCCTATGCAGGTGGGGCGCCTTCGGCTCACTCCGCAACAGAAGCAGCAAAGACTCACCCAAGGGCTATGTCTGTATTGTGGCAAGTCCGGTCACTTTGCAGCAGGCTGTCCGTTAAAAGTCAAGGCTCACCAGTAAAGAGGGGGATCCTGGTGAGCGCTACCCCTTTATTGCATTCCCCCTCCTCTCGCACTCTCCTTCCTGTCTCAATTCAGTTTGGTGATATTTCTAACTCCTGTGCAGCACTGGTTGACTCGGGAGCTGAGGGCAACTTTATGGACCTCTCCCTAGCCACCCGTTGGGGGATTCCTGTCATTCCTCTTCCTGAACCTATTCCTGCCCGTTCATTGAATGGCACTTTGATCACCACTGTCTCCTATGCTACCCCTCCTGTCAGTCTAATAGTCTCGGGCAATCACCGTGAGGTAACCACGCTGTACCTTCTTGAATCCCCGAGTGCTCCCATTGTCCTGGGGCACCCGTGGTTGGTGCAACATGGCCCTCACGTGGATTGGTCGAGCAACTCTGTCTTGTCTTGGAGTAAGTTTTGTCATGCGTCTTGTTTGGGTGCTGCCTCTTTTCCTGTGTCTGTGTGTCCTGTCTTACAGGTGGAGGCTGCTGATTTGAAGGGGGTCCCAGTGGAGTACCACGACCTGTGCCAGGTGTTTTGTAAGTCCCGGGCCACCTCGTTACCTCCACATCGTCCTTATGACTGTGCCATTGAGCTCCTCCCAGGCACTTCTCCGCCCAAGGGTCACTTGTTTTCCCTTTCAGGCCCTGAAAGAGAGGCCATGGACAAATACATTAATGAATCCCTCAAAGCCGGTCTCATCCGACCCTCTTCATCTCCTGCAGGTGCTGGCTTCTTCTTTGTCAAGAAGAAGGATGGCTCCTTGCGTCCTTGTATAGATTACCGAGGCCTGAATGACATCACTATTAAGAACAGGTACCCCTTGCCTCTTATGTCGTCTGCCTTTGAGCTATTGCAGGGAGCCAAGGTCTTCACCAAGCTGGACCTTCGAAATGCCTACCACCTGGTTCGTATACGTGAGGGGGATGAGTGGAAGACAGCTTTCAACACGCCCACGGGACACTTTGAGTACCGGGTCTTACCATTTGGTCTGACCAACGCCCCAGCTGTCTTCCAGGCCCTGGTTAACGACGTGTTGAGAGACATGGTGAATCAATTCGTCTTCGTGTATCTTGATGATATCTTGATATTTTCCCCATCTCTGCAGGTACACACTCAGCATGTTCGCCAGGTGTTACAACGGCTGCTGGAGAACCAGCTCTATGTTAAGGCGGAGAAGTGCGTTTTCCATGCCCAGTCGGTTCCGTTCCTGGGGTTCGTTGTTTCGGCAGGGGAGATCAAAGCCGACCCCTGTAAGGTAAGGGCCGTTGCCGAGTGGCCAGCTCCTGACTCTCGTAAAGCTCTGCAGCGGTTCCTGGGGTTTGCCAACTTCTATCGGCGGTTCATCCGGAACTTTGGTCAGATTGCTGCACCTTTAACGGCACTCACCTCTCCCAAGGTACTGTTCAAGTGGAATACTGGGGCACAGGAGGCCTTTGATAAATTAAAGTCCCGTTTTATCTCTGCTCCTGTCTTGTCTATTCCAGACCCTGAACGTCAATTCATTGTTGAGGTGGATGCCTCAGATGTCGGTGTGGGCGCGGTCCTATCTCAGCGGTCACACGAAGATGGTAAGGTGCATCCCTGTGCCTTCTTCTCCCACCGCCTGAGTCCCCCAGAACGGAATTACGACATAGGTAATCGGGAGTTGTTGGCAGTCAGGCTGGCTTTGGGGGAGTGGCGTCACTGGTTGGAGGGCGCAGCTCAGCCCTTCCTGGTCTGGACGGATCATAAGAACCTCGAGTACATCCGTTCGGCCAGGAGGCTGAGCTCCCGACAGGCTCGCTGGGCCCTCTTCTTTGGTCGGTTCAATTTCACCCTGTCATACAGGCCCGGGTCCAAGAATATCAAGCCCGATGCACTCTCTCGTCTTTTCGAGGCTCCTGAGGGGAGGGAGTCTGCAGACACCATCTTGCCCAAAGGGGTGGTGGTGGCATCCCTCTCTTGGGACATCGAGAGACGAGTAGAGGAGGCTCTACTTAAGGGTCCTGTGCCGAAGGGGGGTCCAGCGGGTAATCTCTTTGTTCCCACCAAGTTGCGCTCTGAAGTGATCCAGTGGGGTCACTCGTCCAGGCTAGTCTGTCATCCAGGAGTCCGGAGGTCGCTGGCTGCCATCCGTCAGCGATTTTGGTGGCCATCCATGGCCAAGGATGTCAGGCAGTTCGTGGCTGCCTGCTCTGTGTGCGCTCAGAACAAGACTTCCAATGCGCCCCCCGTTGGTCTGCTCCACCCGTTGCCCATCCCTTCCCGCCCCTGGTCACATTTGGCCCTTGATTTTGTCACTGGCCTCCCAGAATCCATGGGTAACACCGTCATTCTTACGGTGGTGGACCGTTTCTCTAAGACGGCCCATTTCATTCCCCTTCCCAAGCTCCCCTCTGCCAAAGAGACTGCTCAGGTGATGGTTGATCACATATTCCGGATTCATGGTCTTCCGGTCGATGTGGTCTCCGATAGGGGTCCCCAGTTTGTCTCTCGGTTTTGGAGGGAGTTCTGTCGGCAGATCGGGGCCTCTACGAGTCTGTCATCAGGTTTCCATCCCCAGACCAACGGGCAGTCCGAGCGGGCAAACCAGGATTTGGAACGCACTCTTCGCTGCCTGGCATCCCACAATCCCAACTCCTGGTGTCAACAGCTGTCCTGGGTAGAATACGCCCATAACTCCCTTCCGGCTTCTGCCACAGGTATGTCCCCATTCCAGTGTTCTGTTGGTTATCAACCTCCCTTGTTTCCCACACAGGAACCCGAAGCTGCGGTCCCGTCTGCTTTGGCTTTTGTCCGACGGTGTCGACGCACCTGGAAGAAAGCTAAGGCGGCCTTGGCCCAGGCTAGTAGGCGGACCAAAGCAGCGGCCGATCGTCACCGGACTCCTGCCCCCCGCTATGTGTGTGGTCAAAGGGTATGGCTTTCCACCAAGGACCTGCCTCTCAGGGTAGCCTCACGCAAGTTGGCACCCAGGTTCATTGGCCCATACCGGATCACCAAGGTCCTGAGTCCGGCGGCGGTGCAGCTCAAGCTCCCTACCACGCTTGGTCGGGTACACCCTGTTTTCCATGTTTCCAGGGTTAAACCTGTGTTCCATTCCCATCTTGTTCCATCTGCCCCAACCCCCCCTCCCCCCCGTCTAGTGGATGGCTCCCCGGTCTATACGGTGAGGAAGTTGCTAGATGTCCGACGTAGGGGGCGGGGCTTTCAATACCTTGTGGACTGGGAGGGCTATGGCCCAGAGGAGAGGAGCTGGGTCCCGGCCCGGGACATCTTGGATCGGACACTGGTCGAGGACTTCTACCGGCGACGAGGTGAGCCCCTTCCTGCGGCGCCTGGTGGCGTCCGTCAGAGGGGGGGTACTGTCATGTCAGCTGTCTGATCACCCTGTTTTTCGGTGTGTGTTTTTGTTTATGTCGTCATTTCATGCGCACATGGTGTTTTGTTTTGGTTTTGATCGTTCGTCTTGCAACTATCTGTGGCGTTCCTCCCTCCCCCTCATTACTACAGTTTCCGCTTCTAATTGTTTGACTCCACTCACCTGCATTCAATGTTTGTCCATCTCTTCCTCTATTTATTCCCGTCTGTCGCGCCAATCGGTGCCAGATCGTCGTTCGACTACAGCCCATGTGTAGTCATTCTGTCTAGTCCTGCTCTGTCGTGCCATTGTCTGCTGCTACTGGTTTTGTTTTGCTTTTTCTATTTTTTCCCCTCCCTCATTTACTAGACCGGACCCCTATACTCCTCAGAAGTGTTTTGGTTTGCTCCGTGACGGGCTCTCTCGTGTTCTCCTCCCTCCTCCACTTCCTACGCGGCCGCGCCATCGGGCGCCCCCTGCCGGGTGTTTACGAAAGGACATTCAAGCCTCTTATTTTCCTGCTGGACATTTTTCTATTATTTCCCGGCCTGTTTTTGTTAGTTGGAGGGAGTTTTTCTTTTGGATTTTTTTTTGAATAAATTCTCACACCATACCTGCATCTGTGTCCAGTTGTGTTCCTGACACCAGGAAGATCAAATATTGAATGGGTCTTGTTTCCGTGAATGAGGAAATCAAGTCTTAATTCCTATTTCATCATCCGGCTCTGGATCATACAAATGTGATTATAACTAAATGCTAAATGCCAATTCTTAAGTCCTCTCTGACCTTGGATCGGTGAAATATCATACCAGTCACACATTGGATTAAAGCATGAACAGACCGTGAACGGATAATTCCACTCTCAACAGTCATTCGCCTCTCACTCTAAAATTTAAATATCACTGGTTTGGCAAGACCTATACTGTAGCTGTGAATTAATCAATGACCGGGGGCCCGGGGGCTGCCTCCTTATCAGCTCCCTCCGTCTCTACATTTCTTTACTGAGCTTTCTGCTAGTAAACAGGGCATCTGTATAGCCTCACCTGCTCAATTCAAATACCAAACCCCTTTCCTCATTTCTGCATCTCTTCCCAGGGTTTTGGTGTGACAGCCTTTTGCACACTGCAGGTCTTGTTTTGACTTCCTCTGACAAAGCACTGAAACATGCTGTCAGAGTGACGGCTGCTTTCAGCCCCTTTCTTTTGTTAAGATTTACAGAAAGAACCCTTAGATTGAGGCCACAGAGGGGGGCAAAGGAGAAGTCAGTCTTTGTAGGGTGACCTTAAAACCTATCATCATCATCACCGCTCTGAAACTGGAGTGTATTTTTTATTTTTTTTACAGTCATAGCTTTAATACTGGATCATCTGCTTGATATGCGAGGAATTTTTCAATTAAACTTCTTCTCACTGAATCGGTGCACAATAACTGTATTAAAAACCTAAGTGGGGGATGTTTATTTCTATACTTTATGTTTTGCTTTATAGGCATTTATGACAAGCAAAAACTATAAATGATACAATCACCGAAGCCTTCAGTTTGAACTTCATATTTTTGGTGTTGCCTTCACCTTCCTTTTGAGTATGCAGTCATAAGAATTTTTTTATTTTTCTCTTTCTGAGAAAGCATTTTCATTAATGGACTTTTCTTTCACAACCTGGAGAGTCACACAAGTGAAGTATTTATGCTTAAATCATTGCTTGCTATGAAAGTTTGTTTTAAAAAGTAATTAAAGCCATGCTGTAAATACAGGCTGAGTTACAAGCAATAAATCACGCTGAGCTATCAAGTCGCAACTGACAGATGCAGTATAACGTTACATTGTGACTTGAACTCCCTTTTAAATGTTTTTTTGCTTTTTGAAAGAAAGGAATAGGCCTACATATTTTATTTTCATTCATTTAGTTTTTTGATCAAATAAATGCAGCCTTGCTGAGCATATACCCCATAAATTAGTGCTTTGACATTCACAACATCTTTTTAAGAGATACTGACATTCACAACATCTTTTTAAGAGATACTGATGTAGTAATTATATTGTCAGTTTCTATTTTTTTCAATGAATGGCTTCAGTTCTTAGAATATCCGTGATTTAATTATGTTAGTCTTTAAGGACAACAGGTCTGAGGACGCTCTCTGCTCACTCACTCTGCATTATTACGGCAAAGAGCAACGAGTGCACACATTTATAATAAAAAGCTGTTTCTTTACAATGACATGCATGGAGGAAATGCATTGGATTCACACATGCTGGTTCATACTGGCCTACTCAAAACAGAAAAGGGGAAAAAAGCATGTATTCCAAACCCTCCTGGGGGGGATGACACAAGACATTCAGTAACTGAACAACCCAATCCTCACAATTCTAACTCAATCTTTCCTCCTCTCACCAAGTTATTTGCTGATTGACAGCTCCGCAAAGGCACCCTACGATGAAAACCTGAAGGAAAACTCCAGCACTAACCAGTAATTTAAACACAAGACCTCAGCATGTACTGCATTTGCGTACAGTAAGATGAACAAACTGGTGGCTTTGAAATGAGCTTTGTGAATACAAAGCAAGATTGTGATTCCCTAGATGTCATGCTCCATAAGCATGCATCAACACTGCCCTCCAGCCCAAGCAAACAGGCCACACGCTCGAATACACAAACTGACAATTACAGGGAAACAAAGAAACCAAGCAACTTTAAAGGACAGAAAGACACACAATCTTCAAGACAACAGCAGCCTTCAGTTTGTGCCTCACTTTTCCACTAAAATATAAACTCAGTAAAAAGAAACAATCAATCAGAGCTTCTGCTTTCTATGAGATAATATAAATAAACTACTCATCTGTGGGCTGAGAGAGGATCTCCTATAGTTTAGGAAGCATTGCCATACTCAGGATATCAATATTCAGCATCTTCCCTTTTACGTTATCACTTAAAGTCCTAAGTACTAAAAGTGTACCCTATGTTGTGGAAACCTGAACTGCATTGTGAAATGTCATGAACAGAAAAGAATAGAATAAAGACATGCCTAGAGTGCTAGAGATGTCTGTATGTCAAATACCCGAAATCTTAAATATAGCTATTCAAGGCTACAGTTGATCATAAATCAGAGAATATGAAACTGCACAGCTCACGGTTTCTGCTTTAATATATAAACTTACTAGTTCATTCCTTGTCTGTACATCAATTTTATTTTTTATTAATGTCTTGCTGAAAGCTATTAACTCTATTCAGTTATATTTTAGATCGCATATTTCAGTTTTTATTAGTACTAGCACCTTATTCATACTTGATTATTTTTTTGTGTCTGCATATTGATGTTTTGCCAGTATTGCATGCAGTAATTTGATACTGAAAACAAGAAACAAACAAAAAAAAAAGCTGTTCTGATAAAACACACACAACACTATAACTAGTAGGCTATTAAATGACTCAAAGTATAGCCTACACTTGGCACTTCTCAAAGATCAAAGGCAATGTCATGTCTTGACTGACTGCATAGATTACCATTGATTAATTCATATCAAAAATAACACTCAACACACTAATATTATATATATATATATATATATATATATATATCATACCTGTCAAGTATCCCGTTTTGGCCGGGAAAGTCACGTATTTTACCCTTCTTTCCCGCCGTCCTCCCGTATTAGTATTTTCCCGTAAGTCTCCCGTATTTTTATTATTTATTTTTTTACCTGCGTTATTAATAAAATTATAATAATAAAAACATTCCCAATCTGAGCTCTGTCACTAGTCTCGCGATAACTCCCACCTGTAGTAGCCTGTCGCGAGGGGTGTGTGAGGTCAGATGACATGAGTTATAACGTGGGAAAAACAACAACAACAAAAGAAAAAACAGAGACGGATGATGGATGCTACAATAGAGAGTGAAGGCACACCTGCCAAAAAACCAAAACCCATGTGTAAATACCGTGATAAATGGGACAGCGAATTCACTTTTTTAAAGAATGCAAAGTCTGCAACAAATTGGTACAACAACTCACTAAAAGAGTAAAAGAAAAGTTATGTGAAATGAAAAGAAAAACTGTTAAAGAAAAGCAATATGAAATGAAAAGAATGTGTGGAATTAAAATAAAAGGTAAATGTAAAGACAAGCAATGTTAAATTAACAGAAAATATGCAAATAAGCCTTTAAATAAATGCTCTTCATATACACCCTTTTATGTTTTCATTTGGGCTATAACACCTGTCTTAAAATGTAAGGGATACTGGAGCTTTGTTGGGGTGGTGGGACTGCTCGCAAAGGGGGCTGGAAAATTTCCCTTATTTTCAAATCCAAAACTTGACAGGTATGATATATATATATATATATATATATATATATATATATATATATATATATATATATATAAACTCAAGGCTTCATATTGCTCCACACAATACGAAATACAATTAGAATTGCATTGCCATATTCTACATCCAAAATGCAAAGCACGTGGTAACGTCTCGTTATAAGTGAACATCACATGTTAACATAAAAACATTATTTTTCTTCTTCCAGTGTCTGAAAACAGCACGAGACCTTAATATAACGTAAGCTAGCGCGTGGAACTCTCCATTCACAAAATCAGTTCAGGCTTCAGGATGTAGCATCTACATGTAGGCAAACACACCCACCCTAGTCGCATCTACAGCTGTAAACACAAACGCTACAGCCGCTAAAGAAACGCGTCTGAAGCCGACTGCAATGTGTTCAGGTTCACTGTCAATCGCTCAGACCAAGTGACCCAATACCGCGAGGTTCCCGGAGAGAAATCTCACTCTTACCGACAATGGCGAGCAGGAGTATTCCGAGTGAGCGTGGAGCCTGTCGGCGCCGTCCGGAAGCCATTTAATCACATTGAAAATTAGACGGGATGCAAAAGAAGGCGAAGCAAGAGCGAAGACAAGGATGGGAAAGCAGTAAATCAGTTCCTCTCGATCCAAACTACAGCCGGTGGCTCTAACATACTTGCGCCATTTTACACATCTTTTAAGGAATGTGTCAGCAATAGCAGCAGCATCTCGTGCTCTCTCCTCCTCGCGACCAGCACACGCGCTCATCCACCTTTCCGAGCTCACACACCCCACTGCTCTCTCTCTCTCTCTCTCTCTCTCTCTCTCATAGAACAAAAGACACAGTCTCCAAACACGGAGTAAGAAGCCTGTATGTGTGCAGGGCAGAAAATGATCTATATTTTATAATTTAAAGGCCACAGCTGAACAAAGGCTGATCAGGCACGAAATAGTAAATGTAGAAAAAGGAAATAGTGATGCAATGAAGTAGCCTACCGTTAATGATAAAATGATGATGATGATGATGATGGTGATGATAACAATTATAATAACAATATAATAACAACTGAAGTTAATGGAATGTGTAATAACACTTTTATTACATTAAAAAAATGCATAAACGTTTACTAAATAATTTGTTTTTAAAGAAAGATTAGGGAAATCATTATCCTTCCTGATGTTTAAAAGTATAATTTAGAAACTGTATTTGTGGGATACAATATTTAGTTGTTTTTAAAACTTCTTGAAATGTCAGGAATAGGGCAACAGCAATCAAAGAGTGCCACCTATTGACTGTTCAGCATACAATGAACAATGTTGCTGGACGTAAACAAGGATTGCCCAATCTGTTCAAATATGGCCTTTAGCCCCATCTGTAAGGCTCAAGCACCCCTGCATTGACACCAAATATTATTTAATATTATTCTAAAAATTATTAGTCATTATAATCTTAAAAATCATAACAGGGTGATTAAAAAAAGAACAAATGTACAAAGCGTGCTCATATATTAGGTTTCTGTGTGATAGTAAACCTTATTAATTACAAATCTCAACAACCTGTTACCTTTACTGACATTTAGATACATTTTCTTGTAAAAGTGACTTTGGTGATTTTAAATATAAATACTGTTTCATAGGGTCCATCCTTGTGAAGATGCATAATTCCTAACTGGAAACATGCGGTATTTCTTTAAAGCAGTGGTATATTAAAGAATGAGACAAATTATTATTTTTATTATTATTAAGATGTTTATTTACATAGTACAAGTTTGCAGAGACTTTGCTGCTGCAAATCTCACAGAGACAGTGACAGAGGAAGAACATAAACATTATAATATCATATTGTCCTCCACTGCATTCATCCTTCATCAAACTCTACCCTTCACAGCTCACGTATATGATATAATTGAGTACCAACATTTGATCAGTCATCAGATTTCATTTCAGTGCATCAATTATTCATAGGGCACATTTGTTCCAGTTAAAAAGATTAAATCCAATCTAAGTGAGTAAATTGACACTTTAATGTATATTCTGACTATGAAAAACTGATGGCACAGCGCGGGAAAATAAGACAGACAAATCATAGCGCTGACAGTATAACATGGGTCAAACAATATCATCCGATCCCAGAAAAAGAAACTGAATGTTCAATGCAATCTCCTTAAACCTATTCACCTGTGTCTTAAAACCTTTACAATCTTTAGATTTGATTTTACAAAGAATGCCGTGAGAGCATACAAACATAAGAGATGGACACGTGCTGTAATCATACTGGGTTAGTGTAGTTTTGTGTATGCTGAGACTGATGTTTTAACCGATAGACGTCAGAGACCATTCTGCTGCTGGTGTTACACAAATGTATCCACACTATGTGTGCTGAGAATCTCAGAAAAGCACAGGTCTGCTGGTTTTGGGAATACAAAAAGGATGAATTCTCACGTCACCAGAATAGAAAGGTCACCATGAAGCACCAGAGAAAACAGAAGTTAGAATACACGATTTCTTTAGAAAAATGCCTGTGCATCAGTGTTACTATTTGTTGTTGCTTTTCCCCTGTCATTAAAGCCGTCATTTTCCAGGAGGACTGGTGAGGTTTTCATGCACACTTGCCTTACATCAGATAAAGCAGTTGATTCCTCCGGAGTTTTTATGCAAAGACAGGGCACCTGAGCAATAAGCACTGATTATACACAACATATAAAAATGGCCCATATGCAACAAGGTGTCTGTTTTGAGAGGTATGGCTTGACAGGGGAACCCGCTGATCATCATTTCAGCTCTCATTTCATGCATTTTGCTATTCTCCTCTCTGCAAAAAGATTGATCCACACAAATGACAACCGCTCCATGCTTAACATAGTGAAGCAAAATCCACCGTGAAGCTACAAAATGAGGTAAAATGAGACAATCAACTCATCCAGTTTAGGAAAACTGCTGCCAAACACAATGATCAAAACCATTGCATCCTTTACACACGTTTAACTGTAATTAAATTAACAAGCAGCAAATGAGGTATCGGAATTAGAACTTATCCTGAAGGGCTGTTTCTGAACAATAAAATGCATATCTGAGAGTGACAAGACATCTCCTGACTCCTGGCAAAACCACTATTTTCTCATTTTTAGACATCACAAGAGGTTTATATGCCCCACACATTCCTAATGCTGAAGGTGGGATGTGCTAAAGCTGTAATCTGTCGTAGAAGACCCTGGAGCAAAGCTAAGACTACATGTTTGACAACAGACATATCAGAACAGAACAAAAATTACTTTTGTTGCAAAGAAACAACGCATTTTTGCAGTTTAAATGGATCCTTTACCCAAAAATGAAAGGTCTGCCACCATTTAGAAAACAAAATAAGATATTTTAGTTTCTTTTACAATGAAAGTCAATGGGGTTCACTGTTGTTTTGGAAATTCTTCCGAATATCTTCTTTTTTTTGCAGAAGAACTAAGTCATACAGGTTTGGAATGACATAAGGATAAGTGAATAATGACAGAATTTTTATTGTTGGGTGAACAATCCATTAAACAGTACTGACATGAAGCATATTGAACCAATATGTTATAATCTCAGTAAAAGTCTTGTTGTTGTTGTTGCTGTGGACTGGCCACTGTACATTTAGAAGTGTGACAAATGACGACATGCGAGTTGCTTACTGTGTGTTGTTAAAAAAAAGCAGCCAGAGTAATTCAGACATTCATCATCTTCAATTCCTACATGATCAGCCCTGAGTTCAGCCTGCTGTACATACAAAAACTGGAATGTTTAAAAGACCATCTTAAAAGTAGCCTAGTCTTGCTCTAGCACCAAAGCACTATTCAGTGAAGTTACTGACAATCAGCTGAACTGTGACAATGACTGAGACCGACTAGACTGAGAGTTGTTGTTGGCATCAGGGTAAGTCCCATCAATGACCTGAAGCACAACGGCAGGATTTTGAGTTTGTTGATGTTTCTCTTCCAAAATAACAGCATTAACATAGCAGAAACTACTTTAAATAAGCGTTTAAAATGCATAAAAAGGAAGCGCAACAGATACAGATCCTGCTCTCAGCAGCAATACAATAAAACATGTTTTTGCATGGAGGACTAAATATATTTACAGTTCCAGATGAACTTTAAATGGTGACAGATGCATGGCCTAAGGACAAGGAATATGGTATGTGACAAGACCTGTCTGAGAGATGGAGGCTATTTCCTAGTTTGGCTGAAAATGTTCTTCTCAGACTCCCTGCGTAGAAGTTCCTGAGAAAAAAAGATGACTGGCATGTCAACAGGTAGATCTTATGGACACAGACCTTGAGGTCTTGGGTTAAACTGTGTGGTTAGCCTTCCGCTGTGTTTCTATCCCTTCATCTGAAGAGTATATTAGAGAACTGTTGTGATGATCAAGTTTTGTTTTCCAGAGCAAAGGACAACACAAGCAGATGACCACATGCTTGCACACAGGCTAATAATCAGAGACGAAAGATTCAGTTATCGTTACACAAGAAAACACAGATAGAGAGTTAGAAGGGCAGTAGATTCTGCTATTATCCAAATGCTATGAATCAGACGGCCCAAAATCCGCCCATAAGAAGTTGCCTTCTTAACTATACTCATAAAATCACACAGAGAAAAAAAACAATCCTGTAAAGAAATGAGGTAGTGCTGTTGACTGAGAAAAACTTGGAGCATGAATCAGTGATGTGTCTTTACAAGTACACTCAGAGAGTTGAAAAATGAAGAAAATTTACATGGATTCTTAGTGTTCCTTTTGTGTTGGTTTCCTTAATATTTTTTTCTGCATTTTTGTCATGTTTTTCTACATGTATTTGATACAGCAATTATGTATGTACAAATGCACTTTAAATTTGAGACTCCTGAGACACTATGCTCCAGTCAGGGAATGTGTGTTTTCATTTATTTGCTTGGTATTCGAGTTTGTTTGCACGTGTATGCATGCAAAAGTGTAAGTTAAAGAGTCAGTTCTGTCATTTACTCACCCTCAAGTTCTTCTACACCTGTAGGATTTTTTTTCTTCTGCAGAAAACAAATATTTTTTTCCATGCACAGGTTTGGAGCAACGTGCGGGTGAGTAAATTACAAAATTTGCATTTATGGGCGAACTATCCCTTTAAAAACCGAAATAGATGGAACTGAAAAATACTAATTTTCTGCAACAACTGTTTTAAGCACAGATCTGTGTGTGTTTGTGTATTTTATGTGTAGTGAACCTGAGACAGCAGGAGGTGGTACTTTGTGGCAGGGTTATTTGCTCTGACAAGATGTCCACCATTTGGCACTGATCTCAGACCGTTCTTGCCGTGAATGAATTCGGTTTCCTCATGTAGGGCTTATTTCAGGATCCTTCGACTTCACCTCTAAGTAAGAACACTCTTGACTTCTCGTGTGCATGTAAACATATAAACCACTTCAGCACATTCCATACATGCACACAAAGAGGGGTTAAAGTGTGCCACTGATATGCCCTAAAATGCATATCCATGGATTCTAGTGCTAAAAAAATATTCTATATGTACATACATATAAAATAATGGAACCAAAAGGTTACAATAAAACAGCCAAGAGAAGAGGCGTGCGTGGCTACGAGAAAATATCAACTTCTCCAAGCAGGAAGGTGCCACTCGTTGGTCTCCTCTGTTGTCTTTCCCTGTCCCAGAACTTTGGGAACACCGTTTGTTATGCTTTTCTTCCTTCCAGCTTAGGGGTACATGTGGTTATGCGCCCCTGAGGTAGATTGGACAAGGCCAGAGCTGACGAAGGATGAGGGGGAGGCAGGTAGACCTAGTGAGGGCAGAACCTTTCCTGTTGGGCACAGTCGGTGGGTCCCGTTTTCCAGGGTCTCTGCCTTTGAATGAAGTGGTTTGGACGAGTGGAAGCCATTGGTAAGCCCCACTCCTTGATTTTTGGCACAGCCCATTGTCGGCTGGCTGTGACCACTTTCAAATGGTCCATTATGATTGGACAGTACTTCTGAGATGTGAATGCTGGGGGTCTGAGATGGAGATTGAGTCTCGTGGTTGTCCTCGCTGTGGGCATAAGGTGGATGCCGGTTTGTTGGAGTTGCCTTCTCTCCAGGAGAAGGGTGGTTGGAAGATGGAGACTCGAGAGAGAGCTCCATGTCACTTTGTGGACCCTGGTCAACCGTCGTGTTCGACAGCTGTGAATGTACGATGACTTCAGCCTCCACCTGGTTCTTGCTGAGGGAATACAGTCTCTCCACACGCCCGCTCTGAAAATACAGCACAACACAAGAAAACACAATACTTCAAATGGGGTTTTATTTATAATATGTTGGAATAGGTTAACAGACCTCTCATTAAGAACTTTATATTTGAAACAATATATGTAGGGAGATTATGAATAAATAACAGTTTTTTTAATCAAATAAATGGCAAGATATGCAAGTTAATTTGATCAAATTAATCACAGTGAATTACATATATCAATTTTTTTTTTGTAACTTACAGTGCTGTGAAAAGGTTTTTGCCCCCTTCCTGATTTTATTTTTTATTTTTGGCATAATTGTCACACACCGACTAAATACAAAATGCAATTTTTGATTAATGATTTCATTTATTAAGGGAAAACTTGAAAAATTAACCTGGCCTACTTGAAAAATTAATTGCCCATCCTGTTAAATTTCCTGTAAAAAACCCTCCTGTGATTAACTACATTATTTTAGAAAGCTGAGTTAAATTTCACTATACACACCCAGGGCTGATTACTGCCAGACCTTCTGAATCAAGAAATCACTTAAATAGAACAAAGTGAAACATTCTTGAAGAGCAAAACATCATGCCACGATCTAAAGAAATTCAAGAACATGTATCAGTCTGGAAAGGGCTTTAAAGTAAGTTCTAGGGCTTTGGGACTCCAGTGAAACAAAAGGTCAGAGCCATCATCCACAAATGCAAAAAACTTGGAACAGCATTGAACCTTCCCAGGAGTGGAATATCTCATAGATTCCATACGGGATGGTCAGTCAAACACGTTAATATCATGGTCAGCAAACTACTTGGAAGTGTTATGGCACTGTGGGCAGGTGCTAAAGAAAATGAAATCAGCATATGAAATCATCTCCATGAAGCTTGTCAACAGATAGAAGTATAAAGTGCTCTAAAATCTCCTGGTAGATGGCTGCATTGACTTTGGACTTGATAAAACACAATGGATCAACATCAGCAGATGTCACAGCTCCCCAAATCAAAATGCCTCTACAGTCTTCCTCCAGACATTGATTTCCAAAGGAAACACAAAATTTACTTTGATCTGAAAAGAGGACTTTGTACCACTGAGCAGCAGTCCAGATCTTTTTCTCTTTAGCCCAGGTAAGATGCTTCTGACATTGTTTCTGTTACAGAAGTGGCTTGGTAGCCCTTTTCCTGAGGACATCTGCGCATGGTGACTCTTGATGCACTAACTCTAGTTTCAGTCCACTCTGAAAACAGCTACCTAATAATTAGCAAAGTCCAAAAGAACAGCATCTTTAAACAGTCACTTTTAATTAGTTTACTGCATCCTTACTAAATTAATATATTTGATATATTTAAAAGAAAGAAAAACCTACATTTTGAATGGTAGTTTGTATGTGTGTGTGTGTATATATATATATATATATATATATATATATATATATATATATATATATATATATATATATATTAGGATTTTATTAAGCAAAAATAAATAGTATTATTATTAATAATAATAATTATTATTATTAATTAATTTATGTTGAGTTTTTCCAGTTTCTTACACCATGAGTGTCACCTATTTAAGACACTATATCAAGGTGAATGTGTTTTTTTTTCTTCTTTTTTCCTTCAATACATTGCACTAAATCAGTGTGTTAAATTGAAAGGTCTAAAATAAACACTGAATTATAGGGTGAAAGTAGATAAAGGTATAATTTTATGTGTTACCTTCCAGCTGCTCCACCATATATGAGGAGCTTCCGGAAGGACAGTAATTGGTAAATGGTATGCAGACTTCAGCTTTTCATTTCAAGTGCCACATACTAATTAGCTGTGCGTCCTCCCCACTGTCTTCTTAATGGTAATTACTTGCTCTGTACATTTCCTGTCTGTGTGAGGCACAATCTATCAGCCACATCCCCCATCACACACATTCATAAACACACAAGCAGATGAGCAAGGATAATGCACATTTCGTAAGATAAAGACCCAAATTCAGGCGTTTCTACACTACTTTAGCTCACCTTACTGTTGTCTGACGGTGGTCCTTCAAGCGCTCCATTTATGAGAGCAGAAGAATCTTCAGCTATAGTATCTCTGTATCTGGTGATCCTATTGGCCCAGTTCCGACTAACGGATCCATTCCAGGCTGGCTGTGTTTGGAGCAGAAAGAGTAAACCGAAAGACTGAAAATACTAAAAGATGAAAGCATTTTCATAGATCAACATCTTTTTTTCCAAGACCAAAAAGGATGCATGGTTGGGCAAATGGTTCAATGCCACATTAAAATATTGTTCTGTTGATGCTGGCACAGTTAACGACAGTATACAGTAATGCTCACCTTAGATTCAGCAGGGGCATCATCAGTGCCTCCTACAGTAGCCATCAGACTCTGTTCCTCAGTGAGGTCTGTGAGGGGTTTGTTGGGGTCTTGTGCACTAGAGGGCATGAGGGTTTCCAGCTCATGGCAGTCACTGCAGTCAGGCACAGTAGTGGGCACTGGACGGGCACCCTTCCTGTACTGAGGACTCCGAGGACTCGAGTCAAGTCCACCAGACACATCTCTAAACGTGACAGAGAGGGTGATCATTAAACATCACGTATTGTCTTTTTTTATAATGCTAAACTGAATGCATGTGCTGTACACTTCTGTAAGGCCTCAGCATGACATGAGTGCATGTCCCTGAGGCACGTTTCTGTGGTATTAATGTAAATCAGGGGTGTCCAACCCTGTTCCAGGCGATCGACTGTCCTGCTAAATTGACCTGGTTAACTTATCAATGTATTCCGATCTGTGATATTAAAATATTTGTAATCTCACCAATCAAATAAGTAATCAAATACATTTCAATTGTGAATGTTTCGAACATTTCTTCATATTTTACTTAATCAAATCACAGGGACAGTGTACAGTATGCAACTTTGAAATTCAAAAAAAAGGAAACACAATGTTCCAAATTTTCTGAAATGTAACCTGCCCTTTTCTCCTTCCCTTCTATATACATATACATTCTATATACATTTCCTGTACATGGTGAATGTTAAAGAGGCAGTCATTTTATCTTATGAGCTTGGTCGCAATTTCACAGTTGGAGGTACCACTAAGCTTCACACAGCTTGTTAAATGCACCCCCCCCCCCCCCCCCCCCCCAGTAATGTCAATTTATACTTAGGTGAAAGCTTTGAAATGTAAAGGTCACCCATGTATGATGGAGACACGATGCTCTATTGAGCCTCTGTTAACCAATAATCGCCGCAGCTGACCACAATTCTCAGAAGAAGGTGAAATGAGTTTGGTTCTCTCATTCTCTAAATGCAAAAGCCCAGCAGACTCAATCTGCCACTGTGGCTGTTCATTAAACCAGAAGAGCTCTAATAGAGCGAGAGCAATCAGCCATGACTCTCTGTCATTCAGCTCTCAATACTCCACATCTGCCACATCTGCTTCAGACACACACAAGCTTGCACACACACTGTGTGACTGAGTGTTGTTATTCACCCATGTCTCGTTCCAGATTGAATGAACATCCAAAAGGTCCTTGAAACTTTCAAAATCTGAATATACAGTATTT
Source organism: Carassius auratus (assembly GCF_003368295.1). Taxonomy (NCBI): domain Eukaryota; kingdom Metazoa; phylum Chordata; class Actinopteri; order Cypriniformes; family Cyprinidae; genus Carassius; species Carassius auratus. The sequence goes on from NC_039249.1 coordinate 12,706,812, forward strand.
TGGGGAGGCTTTTCACTGCAGCTCATTTGTCATTAAAAGCCTTCAGGGAAAACAGATTTCTGCCTAAGCTGTAATTGTTGCAGCGTTTTTCTGTGTTGAAGGAATGAATCATTTAACAATGAAATTACATTTGAAAAAAAAAAACGTTTCAGTTTTTTAAGGCTATACAATAAGAGTCAGTGGGTTCAATAAGTCAGTGAGTTCCTGTTTAGTGTTATTTTAGTATTATTATAATAATAGTATTTATTATTATTATTTTATGACTTCATATTAAGGTAAGTTACAATTTTAAATTTTAGTTCTAATTTTGTCATGTGCTTTATTATTTTTGTTTTTATACTTCTAATGTATATTACGTATATAACTTATTTGTCAAGGCAATGTTTCATTTTTATTTACATTTTATTTTATTTCAGCTTCATCTCAATTACAGAAAAATAATTTTTGTTAGAACTTTTTTATCATTTAGTTAATGATACAAAACTGGCCCAGTGTTGTTTCGAACATCACTGACTTTTATTGTACGGACCAAAGCAGAAGAAACATTCTTATAAATATATATTTTTGTTCCGCACAATAAAGTAAGTCATAAAGATCAATCATGACAGAATTTTCAATTTTGGGCAAACCATTTATAACCAATGGAGCAATATAAATGTGCGGATCTTACAGAGTTTAAACAGGAGCGTACCGTGCTTTTCCATTGCGGAAACTGACACACATGCAGAGCAGGATGCAGAGAAGACCAAGACACACTCCAACTATGATACCAGTCACAGCATGGATATCCAGCTCTGTAGGAGAGAGAGAGAGAATGCACAACAGAATTGTAGAAATCAGTCAGCGAGTAATTATGCATAATTAAACTTCATAGTAATTCAATACAACTGAATCATGCTTAAGCATAATAATGAAATATTAATTATGACACAATGCATTACATCAATTATAAGTCATTATACAACTGGTGTATGTAAGTCTGTGTGATTTTCTGTGGCCAACTCCCCTCAGATGGTGTGTGTGTATGGGGCTGGACTGAATCACTTCACACTCCCTGTGGGAGTGCTATTAATTGAGTGTCAGTGATGGGCAGAGGCAGATGGCAGTCTCTACACACACACACACATGCACACACACAAAACACACCTGTGACGCCTCATGCAGATTCAGAGAAACTTAACAAGGGTTATCTTTGCCAAAGCAATAGAAAATATTAAATACACAAAGATATATACAAGCACAAATCAGTGAAATTTGCAGGTTCATGTTTGTGAGCTATAAGCTTCCATTTACTGATAGCAAATGTTCACATATCAGCCAAGTTTTCTGTAGCTCAAAGAGTATTGCAAGGCCAACGTTCGATTAAGTTGATTGTATATCTTGAATACGATGTATGTCTCTTCGGATAAAAACATCTACCAAAGGCTCAAGTGCAAATGTAACAGAAATGTATAACTGTATTACATAAATGTAAAGATTCTGAGGTTTCAATTAGTAGCTATGGGAGATTGATTCTTTTATATTTCCAGTGAAATAAAGGTTACTTAAAAAACAAATTATCTCTGTAAAAATAGTAAAAACATTTTTATGATTCTGAAAGGAGTATCTTATGCTCTAAAGGATGCATTTATTTAATAAAAAAAATAGTAAAACTGTAATATTTTGAAATAGTATGAAATATCAAAATAAGGATATTTTGATAAAAGAAAAAATGAGGAATACCATGAGTTTGAAACAGAAATATTTTAACATTATTAAATTTCTTTATTATTTATTTTCATCAATTTAAGGCAGAAAAAAATATTAATTTGTTTTTTAAATAAACCTTTCAGACCCCAATCTTTTGAACAATAGTGTATCTATTTACAACTGCAGGGTGATACTGGCATGTTGCTTTGGAAAAAAAGCACTGACCTATAAAGTAAATGAATTAACTAAACTAGCCAAAGCAATACTGTAAAGTACCAAGTAAATGGCAACAAATAGTGTGAAAACCTTTACATACACATACACACCATATTTCTTTGGAGGAGTATAGACATCCTTCACAGGTGAATATGGTCCCACCCCAACTTCAGTGCAAGCCCCTATCTTAAAATAATAATGTATCCCACTCATCAGGCCTTGGACCTCTGCACTGGTAACAGAACCTAAGGAAAGTGAGTGAGACAAAGAGAGATTTATCAGAGACATTGCACATTTGCTTATGAAGTACAGCACAGTGTTTGTTTGTGCTTGTGTGGATATACCATCACGTGTGAGGTTTATCCACATGTGATCTGGATGGCTGAGGTTGCCAGTGTAGAGGATCCAGTAGGTCAAAATGACACCATTTGGCTCCAGGGGAGGATGCCAGCTCACCAGAACAGAGTTTGAGTCCAGCGCACTCAACTGCATATCCAGAGGGGGAGAGGAGGGTCCTGTCATAAACACACACGTTTATACCCGACACACAAGAAACCAAAAAAGGAAATGAGAAGCATAATAATTAAGAACGTTTTCGCTCTGAATCATTTGAATGTAACACAAAAACGTACACTTTTACTCAATATTTCAGACTACTTTAAAGGGGAAATCAGATTTTCCACAAGTTGGTTTGATTCTTTTGGGTTTTTATGAAATGTCTGCCAAATTCCTCAAGGATCGTTTAAAACAACACCCCTTTACCTTGTCAAAAACAGTGTTTTTTCACAGTGACCCGTTTCGGAGCATGTCTCTTTAAATTATAAAGAGCTACTGCTCACCCCGCCCCTCTGTTCTGTTTTTTTTTTTATTTTTGTGTATTTGGTGGCGCATTACCATAAAAAAAAAACTAAATCCACTGTGCCTTCAGTTGCTCTGATGTCGAGAGAAAATTAAGACAACAAAACACCTGCATTGGTTACAACACGCTGTTGTACAGCGTACAACTGGCTGAGGGCACCATGTAAAAGTGAATTTTGCATCCAATACTCTGGCATTTACCCTGGTCTTTACATGGCACGTCACAGTACAGTACTTTCAGAAATGCCATGGGACTGATTTGCTGTGTACATTGAATACACTAATATAATTTATTTTTATCGATTTAAAAATTGCAGCTCATAAAAGGGATTTATAGGATCAATAAATTAAATACAATATTGCTTATTGATATCTGCTGCAAAGTACCTAAACAAAACAGTGACACAGAAATGTAATAAATAAACCTTGAAAAACATAACTTGAAGGTACACACCTTTAAAAAAATAAATAAATAAATTGCCCAACAAAAAGTGAAAACTATTTACGCTAAACACTTTAACACTAAAATGTTTTCAAAAAAAGAACTTAAATTTCAGTCTCTTTTGGTCTGCATGCCTTCAAAAAACATGCACACATTAAGTCACATTGATTTTCTGTAATGCCAACTTTTGATCAATTTTTGAAGGTTGACAGTAAAAATCTACATACAATGAAAGTGGATGGTAAGGAGCAGCTTGAACATTCTGCTAAACTTCTCATTTTGCGTTTCCTGTTAAACCTCATTTTGTGAGTGATCTTGTGAGTGAATGATCTCTATTGTGTGCTGGCTGCTAATGCAACACTAATATCACAAACACAAAAATCCAGTTTTCCTTTAGTAGAAAAAAAGTGTTCGCCAAGAAAAGCACATGTAAAAGGTTTGTGTTGTTATACTGGTCTCAGTGTGTGCAGTCTGGGAGATACTACGAGTATTATATCAGTTTATTATAGAGGGAAATGTCTCATATTGAAGTGCCCACTCTTTTTCCCCCCTCAAAAGTAGATAAAGCTCCTCTCAGTTAGTCTGACACTAAATCTCTGTGGCAACAGGCCCCTCCCCGCCATCACTTGGCTAGACTGACTGACAAGCTGAAAGACTCTTGGCCAACAAGAGGGGCAATTCCATCTGGACTTTTAATTAAAGCCAATTATCTCCTTACACCTCTCCCTATTAATCCCCTAACTGTTAACCTGACACAAACACACTGACTCGCACCGAGCCACACAACTCACATACTCGCAATACACTCACAAACACGAATTCATCACTTCACACTCAAAAAAATAAACCCCTACACACACTCACGCTTGTGTACACACTATAATTAAAGCTCTCGCTCAAGCACAGACAAACACAAGACACAGTGTGCACAAGACACTCTCCCAAATTTACCCATGTGATTTACTCATGTGAAAAACAGAATAAAGACCATGTAACATCTTTATACTTCATATAAGTTTCTTTTTTCAGTGTATTAGGTAGAAAGGCTCTTTTACAGCACTGAAATGGGCTGTACTCACTGTCTGGAAGTGTGGACTCTTCCACTGTGCTGCTGAAAGGGCCACTCATATCAACTCCATTAGACTGCACAGCTATTTCATAGCTGGTGAAGGGCTTTAGTGACTCCAGTAAAATCTCCTGAGAAGAGCTGAAATACAGCGAGATACAGAAAAACACAGTAAGAGGACCGGTTTATCCCTTTGATGGCAATGCTGAGTTTTCAGCATCATTACTCAGTCTTCAGTGTCACATGATCCATCTGAAATCATTCTAATGTGCTGATTAGACATGTATTATTATTATCAATGTTAAAAAAATTTTTCTAGGATTCTTTGGTGTTTAGTAACATTATAAATTACTTTATTGTCACTTTTTTGAAAATTTTTTGATCAGTCATTTAAAATATATATATATTAATTATATTATTATTAATTATAAATTCTGATCTATTTTAAAACCAATGACAATTTCAAAAATGCCAAAGATTGGCAAATAATTGCTGGATGACTGAATGCTTTGGGTAAGAAAATGAGCGTGTGATGATGTATTTTTGCCTTTAGTCTTTATTTCACAATGACTGTTTATAATCTGTATATGCATTATCATTATTGCTTCTATATCTGGTACCTGGTATAGTATGAGACCAGCGATGCATTGCGTATTCCTGCGGGGCTGCAGCGTATAGTGTAGTTGATGATTCGCACATTGCTAAAGTGCGGTTTCTCCCAGCGGAGCCAGATAGAGGTGGAACTGTTTGCACGAGCTCTGACACTGATGGGTGGCAGTGGAGGGAGAGAGTCTGTTGTCCGCACTAAAAAAAAACAGTCACACACACACACACACACACACAAATGTAATGTGCTTTAAATCTAAAGCACAGCAAGATATGATTTGATCTAATAGCAACCACACGCACCTCGTGTGAGCTTCTCTGTTCTGCCCTTCCAGACAGCAGGATAACCCTCAGTCTGTTTATTAAACGGCCAAACTTTCACCTCGTACAGCTGATCAGGAGCTGAAACAATCAGACAGATAAAACTTATCATGCTCAAACTATAAACCTTTGCATTCATGCTGGTATAGGCCAGTGTTATTTTAGTATCAATAACATTAATAATTGATATAATAATTTGAATATTTTTATATAATTTGGATTTTAGTTTTAGTAATTTTGAATAATTTTGAATACACACACACACACACACATATATATATATATATATGTGTGTGTGTGCGTGTGTGTTTGTTAAGCATATTTCAGTTTTAGTTGTAGCGTAGTTCTTTTAGTGTTAATTGAAAATGAGATATACTGCTTTGGCAGCTAGCTGATTTTTTTTTTTTAAGCTTTATTTCAGCTTTATTCCCTGCATTTAGCATCAAATGAGCTGCTGTGTATTTGCAGTTTTTCAAGTATATTTGTGTGTGAGAGTAAAGTTTGTGTGAGTAAAGTTACTGGTAAGCTCTCACCAAGGCCTGTGACCTCATGGTGTTTAACTCTCTTCCTCAGTTTGATCTGTTGAATCCTCTCATTGATCATAGGCTTCTCCTCATTGGGCAGCTCCTCTCCATCCAGTTCCTGCCAGGAAAGCTTATAACCAGTGATCTGAGTATGATTGGGTGGTGGCTGCCATGTGACATGGAGGGAATGCATTTTGGCTCTCACTTTGAGCTCAGTGGGAGCAAAGAGCACTGGGAAGAAGAACAACAGAGGGAGACAACAGTGAGAACGGCTGTGTGTATTTTGTGTGAGCAAGCTGACAGGGCAGTACATAAGCAGTGGCGCCTCCAGGACAGTTTTAATGAAGGATGCTGAAAATTGCATACAAATTAAACTAGTATTTAAAAACAAACAAAAATAAGCCTGCACGCTTCTCCAACTACAACAATTGTTGAGTTATTTAAGATATTTTAAATGAAAACCGAGAGGCTTGTGACTGTCAAGGTCCAGAAAAGTATAAAAGAAATCATCAGAATAGTCCCTCTGCCAACAGTGGATCAACCATTACGTTATGAAGCAACAAGAATCCTAATTGTACAAGAAGAAAACAAAAATAACGACTTTATTCAACAATTTGTGTTCTCCGTCTTCTAGTACAGAAAGTATTCTCGTCGCTTAATTTGTGTCATGAAAACGATCAAAGCTTTTAAGTGTCTGGAACGACATGGGGGTAAGTAATTAAAGACAAAAATATAATTTTGGGGTGGAGTATCCCTTTAAGAACAGGCCATGGGAAACAGCTAATCCTTAATCTTAAGAGAAAATCCTTATAATTTAGAACAAAATAATTTATAAGATAAAATTTAAATATTAAATAATTAAAATAAAGATCATACAAATTAAATTATATTATGATATAATATAATAAAATAAAATAATTAAAATAATAAGTCATTCAAAATGGATTGAACAGAAGGTACACAAATTCATTATCAGATTTTATACTAAAATTAGCATAACATCTAAAAAAAAAATTATATATATTTTTAACTTTCTATATGACTATTTCCACAAAAAATATTAAGCAGTACAAATGTTTTCAACATTGATAATAACAAGAAATTATTCTTGAGTAACACAGCAGCATACTGAATACTGGAGCAAAGACTGAAAATTCAGCTTTACCATCACAAGAATACATTTACATTTTTATTTTTGTGATAATATTTCACAATATTACAGTTTTTACTGTAATTATATATATTTCAATCTGATTTTTATAAAATGCAGAGTTAAACAGTAGTGCATTTAGGACTTTGTACTTGACTATAGATTTGAACATAGTACCAGGGTGGACAAGATCTAAACTACACACAAAAAATGCATGTGGTGACATATGCTTACTTGAGTTTTTCGTTTTTGGTCCCTGTCTGATTATACAGTACATGTAGACATCACTCTTCAAATCACTAAAAAATCTGAAGTTCACCAAAAATGTATACAATCTTGGTGATTGTGGGACCAGTGGGGTGTGGTCAGTGTTGTTTTAGGGGATCAACGGCCCACCGGCCGCCCCTTGGAGGCACCACTGCATATAAGTTTAACCTTGTGTGAGTTGAAACTGGTATCAGTGTGCATGCATTTGCTTATGTGTACGTGTTTGTGTTCTCTCACCCTGAGTAAGGTTTGGTGTGTGGTGCGAGGCCCAATCAGAAGACTGACTGAACCCAGCTCGCGTTCCCGCCGCAATCCGGAGCTGGTACGTTTGATTTGGTTTCAGATCCCTTAGAGTCACCTGCGTCTCATTCCCACCCACTTCCACAGAGTATATGTGATCCACTGGAGGGCACACACACACAATCATGTGCCAGAAAATAAGTACAAAATCATTTCTACAGCTGGCTGAGAAAGAAGCACGAACAATGAATGTCTAAATTGAGTTTGGTTCTGTCTCTCATTCTGCGTCACAGGCCATCAGACCGAATCTGTCTTTTGTTCCACTTTTATTGCTATTCATTAAGCATCCAGAGCTCTAATAGAGCAGGAGCAATCAGCCATGTCTTTGTCATTCAGCTCAAAATACCCCAGACAAGCCTGCTGCCCTACTAGCGACCACAGATAACGCACAAAGCTACGAATTCAGCAGCCAACATGTATTTATCATGTTTCAAGGTCAAGGTCACATCTTAACCCTATGAATTCATATCATATATTATCTGCAAATTTCAAAGGCCTCCAAATTTTCAACATTGTTCAAAACTTTGCTGAAATACCTGCTGCATACAATCTACTACATACCTGTGTCGTCTGATTAATAAGTTTTACTTTTCAGCAAGTAAAAGGTTTTTTAGTTTAATTCTAAAAACACCCAGTTAAGGTCATGGTAAATGTCTTTTTACTGATATATACATCAGCAACACAATGGCATTTTTGTTTGTTATATTAGCCTGATGTATGAAATATGATACTCAACAAAAAAAAAATCCACCTATTTTTTTTTAAGGTTTAATAAATTCCAGGTCAGTAGGTGGCGCTGTCTTACCCTGCTCCAGTGCTCTGTAGTCAATGCGGTAGCGTGTGATGGCTCCGCGGCTCAGCTGTGGGGACAGAGGCAGCCACATGGCTCTGATGTCAGTGGGTGATGTGCTCAGCAGGGACAGCTGTGGAGAAGCACTGGGAACTGCAGAGATCACAAAGCAAACAAAGATTTACAAAACATACAAAAATGATGTACTACACACTATATGCATTTACACTATTCACTACATACTATGTCGTCTAGTATATCAATTTGATAAGGTATTAGATCAGGTCCTTTCTTTTTCGGGAACATGCTTCACAACTCCTTGTTCAAGCTCTTGTATTTTTTTGTATTCTATCTTTTAATTTTTCTTTTCTTTTTATTTATTATACAATTAACATTAACATCAATTAAGGCCTCTAACATTAGCTTGTTCTATTTTTTTTCTATTCTATCAGTTTTCTTTTTATTTATTATATAATTAATTTTAAAAAAAATTGCTACGTGTACTGTTAACTAAAGTTAACTGAGACTTGTTATAGCGCTTGCATACCATTGCTCTTTTATTGATTGCTTCCATTGGAAGTCGATTTGGATAAAAGTGTCTGCTAAATGACTAAATGTAAATTTTATCACCCAGCATTGAAGTTAAAAAGGCCCTCCCATTGCGTTACTGAAGGAAAGCTGCAACACTTGAGTGTCCAAAATGCCATGCTTTGTTTTTTCAGTTTAAAAAAAAAAATTTGTTTCGGGTATTTGAAATGCACACTACTCACACTATTAATTCTTCAAAATGGCACAGGATTGTGTAAAGGTATGCACATTAGGATGCACCTAGTGTCTATTGCACAGAGAGGTCATTTATTTTCCTCTAGCCACCAGAGGGCAACCATATGGGTGAAAATTATTATTATATATCAGCCTCATTTGATTTTGCTACACAAAATTATGCTATTATCTGTAAATGTGCTAGGCCTCCTATACATCAGGTGCTACAGGTAAATAACCAGAAGAATAAAAAAGTACAGCAAAGAGTAAAACTATTTTCACTACAAACCAGTGCATTTACGATAAAATAATATGATTAGAAGTACGAGTCTGCAACATCAAGCAGCATTACAGGCAGTTTTTTGTACAGCTAAAATAATTACGGCTGGCACTGAAAATATTGCACATTCAATTATAAACTGGCAGCACCAGCTCTTATGTTCTCTTATGTTCAAAAAAAAAAATTGTGGATGGCACCAAATTAAATAGCAATCTGTTAGTTTCAGAAATGCTGTGAGTTTGCCATTTTGCCATTGCATCTCTGAATATTTTATTCAATCTTTCAAATTACTAGCATTGCAATCAAAATTGCACTAAAAACAATGGTCAAGTCTAGCACATTGCATGTGGGGTGTTACATAATAGTTATTAGTAGGCTGTTCATGTATTCCATGCATAAACTATGTACATAGCATACAGTAAATATAATAGAAACAGCACAAGTAGTATGATAGCATGCTATTCTGACCATAGCCTTTGAGTACACATTATATGTACTTGAGGTGTAACCATCAGAAAGGCAGGAAACCAAGTGTGCTATTGTGCCAATTAGTCAATCCACATTGCTTTGCATTTAAAAAAATGAATAAATTATGCATTTAGCAGATGCTTTTTATCCAAAGCGACTTACATTGCATTCAGACTAACAATTTTTCCTAACATGTGTTCCCTGGGATTCGCACCCCAACCTTGCAATGCTCTACCGCTTGAGCTACAGGAACATTTAAAGGAATAATTCACCCAAAAATACCCTCTTGTCGTTCCAAACCTGTATGCGTTTCTATCTTATGTTGAACATAAAAGAAGGTATTCTGAAGAATGCTTGCAATCAGACGGTTGATGGTCCCCATTGACTTTCATAGTATTTCTTTCCCTATGGAAGTCATTGGAGACCAGCAACTGTGTGATACTGCACTTCGAAAAATATCTTCTTTTGTTTTCAACACAAGATAGAAATTGTACAGATTTGGAAAGACACGAGGGTGAGTAAAAGATGACCAGGTTTTAATTTTTGGGTGAACTATTTCTTTAAAACCTGACCCCTCCCCATTAGTCAGTGCTCACCGTCCTCTAGCGTCTCCACTGTAACGGGCTGTGATGGGCGGCTGGCACCCATGGGCGAGTAGGCCACTACATAGAAGGTGTAGGCTGAGTGAGGAAGCAGCTCCTTTACGTGCATCTCTGTTGTGTCGTTATTCACTGCAAACTGATACTCCATGTTGTCTGAGCCTGTCAACACACAAATAATGCATTTTCCATATGACATTTGATCTTAGCCAAAATATTTTTTCTGAGAGTCCTTGTGTGTATGTGTTTCTAAACGAAGGGAAGCGTGACCCCATCAATAAGAGCCGGAGCTTACATAAGGCTTGTGGTTCTGTACAGCCGCGATCTATGAAGTGGATTGGCTTCGGTAAAGTAATGAGACAGGATTTTTCTCTGTGGACTGATCCACTTAAGCTGGCTACACTCAGTGTAATGAGAAACACTGCAGGTCAGACAGGGACTCCAGGAACTTACACTAACAAAACAGGAAAGTGCTCAGAGAACATTTTTTAACAGTTAATTCATGTTGTTTAAAATTAAACCGGTGTTATTATAGTATTATTTCACTCATCACATTTCCAGTTTTCAGTTTATTTTTAGTAATTTTATGTGCTTTTGTAATTTATTTGTAGTATAGTTTAAGTCATTTTAGTTCTTCAACTTAGTATAATTATTGATTATATGGCAAGGTGTAGTCGAACTGTTAGTTCACCCATAAATTACATTTTTGTCATTAATTACTCACTCTTGTGTCTTTCCAAACCTTTTAGGCCTCTACAAATAAAGATATTTTTGATGAAATCCGAGAGCTATCTAACCCTGCATTGACATTGATGTAACTGAAATGTTCCTAGACCCAGAAACGTAATAAGGACATCGTTAAAATAGTCCATGTGGCATCAGTGGTTCAACTGTAATCTAATGAAGCCATGAGAATAATTTTGTGTTGTTTTCACCATCATCCGCCATTAACAAGAGTAGCACAAAGCTTTGTAAAATTACAGTTTCAGAAAGCTCACAGATTTCATTAATATCTTAATTTGTGTTCTGAAGATGAACAGGTTTGGAATAACATGATGTTGAGTAATTAATGACCAAATAGAGTTTTTAGGGGTGAACTAACCCTTTAAATATCAATTATGTATTTTGCATTAGTATTTAATAAATATTAATTGATATATTAAAACATTATAAATTATCTCACCATTAGGCAACAGAATGGTATTTCTTTACTCCCCATTCTGAAATGTAAATAAATACAGTACATAAAAACACACTTTCTCTCACCTGTTGTACGTTGGTAGTGTACTGAAAAGCCAATGATCTGGTCACTGTTATGCTCAGGTGGGTCCCAGGTGAGCAGGGCAGAAGTGCTAGAGTGGGGTATGGCCAACACATGACGAGGAGGGCTAGGCAGACCCTCCCTCACGATGACAGACAGTTTGGCAGTGGCACAGGCGGTGCCCAGGCTGTTGGCAGCAATACACTGGTAGTATCCCGCATCGTCCAGCCGCAGCTGGTTAATGAGCAGAACTCCAGGGCTCTGAGTCTTAACCCGGGCATTAGACTGGACCGGTTCTCCATTCTTCAGCCAGCGCAGAGCAGGTGGAGGGTCACCCGAACTATTACACACAAACCGAGCCGTATTACCCCGGGATAGGGACACCGGCTCTGGGGGCTGGAGAATGACTGGTGGAGCTGGGCAAAATGAATTGGAAAAAAAGACAGTGGGAAAAGTGAGGATCATATATTGAGGATCATATAGAAACATTGCTAAAACTTATTAAGGCATACCATGAGCTACAACTTAATAATGTGGTTTAATGTTAATATAAATGTACTATTTTAAAATGTACACTCACTCCAGAGTTGGTTTCTTCATCAGAACAGATTTGAGGAAATTTACCATTACATTACTTGCTGACCAATAGATCCTCTGCAGTGAATGGGTGCCGTCAGAATGAGAATTCGAAAATCTGATAAATACATCATAATAATCTACAAGTAATCCACACTCCGTCCACTTCTCCATTTCTGTTATTGTTTTTATCAGATGTTTGAACTCCTATTCTGACTTCAGAAATCATCCAAATCTGTTCAGATAAACAAATTCACCTACATCTTGGATGGTCTGTGGGCGAGTAAATATTCAGCAAATTAAAATTTTCGAGTAAATCATTAATTTAACTTATGTTAAAGTTGACTTAAAATGTGTATATAGAAATTAACACTAAGATTAATTTATTGTTTTTAGCAAGTTCATATTAACTATTGTATTAGCTACAGGTGATACAGAATAAATATTACAGAAATGAGTAAATCAACCAATGGGTAAAAACCATAACATTTCACCCATAAAATGAGCCATTTTGTAGGCTCAAACATGTCAGGAAGCTATAAACTTATTTTCACACTAAAAAAAATTCAGCTACTATTTTTTTTTCCTGCAAAACAGATGGGCATCGATTAGATGAAGCCTCCTCTAGTGCATAAAAAAGCTTCTTGCTGTAAACGTTGGAGCATATGTTTAGGCGGAATAATTATATCGTACTTCCATGCAGAACATTTCTTGTCTGTTTTATATTTTTGGCTGAGATTGCTTCTAAAATAAGTTTTCCTTATGAAATTTCTAAGCTAAGCACCTAGCAAGATCCAAAGATCAGTCAGTGTATGCACTGCATTTAGTGTATGCATGGCCACAAAGTTCCTCTACGGTCTGACCACAACACACAGTTTGAGTTGTTGTTCAAACAACCTCATTAGATAGTGTTTAGCAAAGTTCAGATCCTTGTGATTCTTCTAGTGACCTTTTCTTTTTAATCCTCATTGTGCATGGAAAATATGCATGTATGCATATCATCTTCCTAGCTAAATTTTGCATCTGCTTTGGACAAACAAAAATACAGGAAGTACTACCAAAACTAATAAACAATAGTACCACACAGTTCTTGAACAAATATTCAAAACCTAAATGCCATTAACACTACTAGCCAATGATTTTTTTTTGTGCCTGATAAATAAGGTCTACAGCTTCCCATATGTTTGACTCACTGATTCTGAATCAGTAAGACTCATTATATATTTTGTTGCATATACAATCCCTCAGTAATGTATCCATCTATTTCTCAAGAATATGCAGGATCCATTAAAGGTAAACACACTATTACCCAGAACTCGGAGTTCAGCCGGAGATGAGACGAAATCTCTGGTCTTGGGTTTGTTGGCACGACACACATACACTCCAGCATGGTGACTGCGGGTGTCAGGAATCACTAGGTTGGTTGCCAAGACAACCACATCTGTAGCTATAGGCTTCCCATCTATGCATCCCAAAGGAGTGGTTGTGCAAAAAGAAAAAAAAAAAAAAAGGAAAAAAAAAGGAAAATCATTTAATCAAGACTGAGCAAGCTGGGACATTTCAAATTTGAATTATACATCTGTATGAAAAATAGCTATTTTAGTATTTAATCTCGTCACTAGGTAGATCCAAATCTCATGTATTAACAATAAAAAATAAATAAATAAAAATTAATTAAAATGTTAAGTTTTTAAAAAGAACAGTTTAAAAGAATAACATTTAATTATGTCAATCACGCACCCTCATGTTGTTCCAAATGCAAAAAAAAAAAAAAAAAAAAAAAAAATGAATAGGGCCAAAGCTTTAATGGTTGCATATTATTTTAAGGTGTCTTTGTTACAGTGTAATTATAAATTTAAGCACTAATTAATGTTAATTAACTTCATGTGCTTACTATATGGTTAGGGTTAGGATTAGGGTGCGGTTTAGGATTACCTGCATATAATTATGCATAATTTATTGTTAATTTAATAATAGGTACATATAACCTGTAACAAGGACACCTTAAAATAAAGTGTTATCGCTTTAATATTCCAATAAAGGATGAAAACATCAGCAGTGTCCATACATCATTTCTCATTCTGTAACCCATGCCAGAAAGGAAGGAAGTCTTTTGTGTCTGAAGCAACATGAGGGTCAAAAAAAGATAGATTAAAAATTTTGAATAAACTACAATGGAGTGCAATGCACATCATGAACCAGCAGAGGTCAGTACAGCAATGGAGACACTGACTGTCTGTGGATGCCATATTAGCGCTCAAACAAAGAAAAAAGACACCTCGTGAATTTTTACAACATATTCTTAATTTTTTATGAAACCTAATGAGAATAATGCTCTTATTTATACAGTCTTGGCATTGCTGTTGGAGAAAGAGGACGAAATGAGGTCCGTAATGAACCTGAATGGAGGCAGTGACAGTGGGGGTGAAGGGTGGGTGCGTTGAAGGGGTGTCTGCTGCAGCAAAGCCACGTGTCTATAAACCAAACGTATAAGCTCACCTATAAATCAGTTTGTGTGCTTCATTTAAATTTTCCTGTGCAAGCACTCAAAAGTTGACAGTGAACACAGCACTAATTACATTCCGGTCATTCAGCTGACACTTTTATCCAATACAACAATGCACTTATTATAAGCACAACTTCTCCTAATGAATCAACCAGGGGTTCGAGTGCTTTATTCAAAGGAACAGCAATGCTTGTTTAAAGATTTTTAACCTGTCAGGGTTTTAACTTAATCTATATTGTGTACCATGGTCCACATGAGTCCAACTATTTTTGGTTTGGGGTTCTTAAATCTTGACATATTCAATCCTGACTGGACGAAACCGATAAGGTGGGGTGACATGTTCTTGTTTATGGGCCAAGTTCAGGCGCAATGTACACGCCAGGTACACAAGCAGATTCCTTAAAACCTTCAACTTGTCAGTTAGCCTAGATCTGTCAACAGCAGCACTTTCAGTCTGTTACAGTAGAGCAGGCTACAGATGTGTGTTTAATATATTAGTGTCTGCATCTTACCCTGTCTGCTCCAAGACACGAAAGGTTTGGGTTCACCCTGAGCCATGCACTCCATCACAGCCGGACGACCCATGACCACCGTTGAGTTCCGCGGTGGAGCCACAATCATAACCTCACTCTCCTGAGACAGACCTACAGAGACAGATTATTAATGTGTGTTTGTGTATAGAAAAAGAGAGTGTCCACCTTCAGGCACAGGGGGTTGCTTGAGTGAAAGCAGCATTAGGTGAAGAAACTGACCTGACAGAGGACACCGTTTCCTCTTTTGCTCACAGGAAGTGAGAAAGACAGCGATAGAGTGAGATAGGATTGAGACGAGGAGGAAAGAGGAATGAAACAGAGTGTAATGACGAGATTGAGACAATGAATGACAGGAGAACTTTGAGGCCAAAGAGGATAGGTGTCATTTATCTGGGATGCAGCTGGCAAAATAAAATATGTATATTTATAGTAATATATTAAATATATATACATTTGATTATTTAAAATGAATAATTATTCAGCAAAGGTGCATTGAGTTGATCAAAAGTGACAGTAAAGATAAAGGCCTGTTTCTGGGGCCTCATAAGAGCCCATGTGAATTCAGTAGACACACCCACAGATCATAATGAAGTCAAACATAAGCATGCAGCTATGGATACAGTATCGCGGTCATAAATTAATCATTCTGATTACATACTTTACCGCAGCAAATCACATATGCAGGAGAGCACAGGGATTTAAAATGGGTCAGATTTCTGAGGCTACAGGGTGCACCGTGTAAAAGCAATGTGGGTGTGTCTGTATTCAAGCAGGTACACCAGTGGACATGCGCTATTGGTTAAAACAACCCTGATACTGAGAACAGCAGACCACGAAGACCCACTTGAACAACAGCAAAAGTTTGCTTATAAGGCTTTTTCAAAATTGAGTGTGTAAAAAAATAAAAATTCAGTATCAGGCAGAATGATGATGAGCCAGATTCCAGCTTCACATTGCAGTGAGACAAGATACCTTTTTTCGCACACACTCATAAAGACTGGTACTGTGTACTTGAGCTGTCTGGTCTCAGGCGCAAAAGATGGATGGCATTCACAGAGCAAAACTATGATTTCCTCAAGGTGAAGACTGCTCTCTTTTAATCTGTCTTTCTCTCAATTCAGCATGATTTTATCGGCATGACTGAAAATATTACATATTAACAAAGCGGAGGATGTATGTAAAAATAGAACAACACAAACTGTAAGTTTGACAACACATAACATAAGAATGACTTACATGAATGACTTAAGTGATTATGTAACAATATAGGCCATTTTCATTACATAAGATGTCTACGTATAAACACGCAGACACACAGGGTCACCATGGTGAAGAAAAGCATACAGAAAACATACGGGGATAATACACATTTAGTCACAGACTTGCAGACAGTGATGTGAAAACACATCTAGCAGCCAGTGTTGCTCTACGTCCTTCTCCTGTCTTGAGTGAAAAGCTGCTTGAAGTTCTTCAGTTCATTGTTAATTTAATAGTAAAAGAAAAACAGTAAGATGACAGACAGATCAACCAATAAATAGCGATTGTGTTCATTTTCTTTCTCTCATTCCATCACTATCTGTAAAGGTGCAGAAATTCCAGACACAAACATTGCTCAATCTTCATCAATGGATGAAGCACAGCTCACACACAGAAGTTCCTTTCAACATCTTTCACCACTTTAGCAATTTCATTTTCCTCCATAAAGAGAGAGAAGAAGCTTCATGAAGCAACTGGTACAAATAAAAGGGTTGAAAGAGCAAATGGGATTAAAAGAGAGGAAGGAGAAAGATGAATGTGGAACAATTAGAGAGATGGCTTAAAAGATGAATGTGTAAGACGGAAAACACACACACACAGAAAATCATTCAGGTCTCTGGCTGAGAACGCAGAAACATAATGGAAATGAGCAAAGGTCAGCATGGACATTTAAGTCATTCAGAGGTGTGTGTGTGTGTGTGTGTGTGTGTGTGTGAAGGGGGTTAAAGACTGAGACTGACTTCATAGCATTACCGATCCGTCTCCCTCGTCTTCCCACACTCCCTTTTATTTCATTTAGTTCTTTATCTCTCTAGCTTTCTCTGTCTTTGTTCCTCATCTCATTCCTCTCTTCCATCCCTCCTTTTGCCCCCTCCATTTCATCAGCCGAGCAGCCTTAAGGACAGCAGGAAATCAATTCTGCCTGCAACACGGACCACCTCTGCAGAGGGCACTTATACACACACACATACTGTACACACACACAACACTGAAAGTGCCACTGCAGATATTCAAACTTTACTTCAAACAAAAAAGACTGGAGGAGAACCATAAAACGGTATTTTGTCACTATTTAAGGAGTCGTTTCATAAGGAATCACATTGGCAATATTCTTCTGATATAAAATTGCTCAGAGTATTATGAAAATATACTGTGACTTTCATTAAAAAATCAGAAATTTGCACCAACAACCACTCATTTTTACACAATCAGGACAATTCCGTGTTTAGAAATCTGATCATTCATCACAGTGAAGCAATCTGCTTGTTAACCCGCCATGTATTGAATTCTGTTTCCAGCCTCCACTGTACTCTGTATCTCAACAGCAACATATATGGTAAGCTTTTAAAAACTCCCGATGTACACTACTGTGTCCAGGCTTAAACTACCAATATTTTAATGATTCAGAAAAGATGAATCACTGTCTGGCAAGCAGAGATTTCGTTATGGAGATAAAGGTTTGAATCATGAGATTTCAGTAGCATTTCAGCACATTGTGAGTGTATATTACCAACTTATGTTTCGACTGTGATGTGTGACGTCAGCCGAGTGGATAGGTGGGGGAAGTAGAACAGACATTATCATTGGTAAACACTAAAAGAACCAATGAAACAAGAAAAATCCCACTGCCACTTTGCAAGTCCTTCTTAAAAGGCATTACTTTAAACAAAGATTTTGAGCTGATTTCAATCTGATATTTAAAGGACAGTTAACCAAAAATGAAAATTCTGAGTTCAACGACTCACCCTAATGTCGTTAACAAACCCGTAAGATCTTCATTCTTCTTTGGAACACAAATAAAGATATTTCTGATGAATTACAAGATCCTTCTGACCCCATGCGTCGTTTACATGCAGATGTCAGACATATACGTTGTGATACTCTCACCACAATGGCAGGTAGATGTGATAGGGAGGAAGTTGTTACATTTTTTTTTTTTTTGCGCACAGAAAGTATTCTCATTGCGTCGTAAAATTATGGTTGAACCACTGATGTCACATGGACTGTTTTACTGATGTCCTTGCTACGTTTCTGGACCTGGGAACATTACAGTTTTATTGCTGTCTATGGAGGGTCAGAGAGCTCTCGGATTTCATTAAAAATATCTTAAGTGTTCCAAAGTTGAACAAATGTCTAATGGGTTTGGAACGACGTGAAGGTGAGTAATTAATTACTAAATTGTCATTTTTGGGTGAACTGCTCCTTTAACGGATATTAACAGGCAGTTAAAAACTACACTGGCAAACCAGCAAAGTTTATTTCACATACAAAAAGGCTACATCATTTAGAAAAAAATGGTCCAGTGTATTGTGTTGATATGTTAAGAATTTTCTGAATTGCAATTGAACATTGCTCTATGTTGTGTTTAAGGTCTGAAGGAAATGTCCGTTAACTTAACTGAAAAAAGTCAATACACATTTTTTCATAATGTACTATCTTGAACATAATTGAACTATCTGAAAAATAATTCTGGTGTAGCCTATGAAATGAAATTTCCCAGAATGCACTCACTGACTTCTGAATGCCCTTCTAAGCCATTACTGTGTGTTAGTCATGGAGATGAGGTGAATGGAGCTTATATGCGAGTATATGTGAGGTATGGATCGTGAATGATGGGATAACAGGGAACAGGTCTTTGTGTTATACCTGGGCTAACTGTGAGCGAAGCCTCTTGGCTGAAGCGCTTGCGGGCAGAGTTGAAGGCCATGCAACGGTACAAGCCTTCATCTTCTTTAGTGACCCCTAAAATCTGCAGCACCCCATTAGGAAGAGATATGTACCTGCGTGACAGAAAAAGAAATCCGCATTAGCATTTCTAAATCACACAAAAACATCAATACGCACGTGTATATTTGCTGTTCTTCTAAACTGAAGCTACTTTCAAGCCTTAGTAGGCTAGCAGTCTGCTATACATTCCGGCATGAAGCGCTATACAGCTTAGAGCAACATATAAAAAGACACTATACACAAACACAAACTATACTGCAGAAATAACATAGCGGGGGAGTGAAAAATGCCAGAGAAAAGAAGCAGAGACGACAGTCTAGTCTACAGATATAGGAGAACAAACCAATATGGCAGCTTGTATCTTCAATAGTCAATTCTTCTCTTTCACTTGCTCTTTCTCTCTATGTTTGTGGTGGAGAGGTCAGGTCGCACTAATATTCATTCCATCTCTCTCCCTAGAGACCGCTTTCAAATCCCCTTTTCAATTCAGGACAGATAAAATACACCATTAATCTTGTAGACTCATCCCCAAGAGCAAGACTCTGGCAGAAAGACCACAAAGACCAAGGTTGGGTGAATTCTTCCACCTGTGAGTGCGAGCGGTTTAAATCGGGTGCGTGTGACTCGCTATTGTAAAATTCATTGGTGCTGAGAGAGTTCAGCTGAGGACACATCCAAACCAGAGCTACACCTCCAGCAGCACGGCATGGCCTCAGCTGCGCTCGGGATGTAAATGAGAGACTGACTGCAGCAGCCGCCAGAACACGACAGCGTGTATTAATGCACGGCTAATGTGCAAGCGTGTTCTCATTAATATGGAGAGGGGCTGTGAATACAAAAGACACTTTTTACGGACACAAAAGGAAGCATCCAAAGCAGACAGGGAATAATCTCGGAGGCACGTTTTCCAACAATCTGTCTCGCTTTTTAAGTTGGGTCTCATTTGTAATTCCAAACTGCTTGAGACAAAAGCACTGTAAGAGGTCGGAGACTTCATGTGAAGATGCAGTGGCAAATTTCTCAAGACTACTAGAACCTCTACTACAGTACCTGTTGTGCATACAACCTTAATAAACAAGCTCCTATCTAAAATATGAGCAGATAAACAGATGGTAAACAGATTGGTAAGGGTAAACACATCTGGCTAGCTGTCTGTGAAATAGTGTCGAAGACAGTCATTCAAAGTCTCAAATGGAATGTAAAAGATTATGTTATTCAAACTTTAAATACACTACCAGCCAAAAATTTGGGGTTAGCAAGATTTTAAAAGTTGGTGAAAGAAGTCTCTAAAGCCCATCATGGCTGCATTTATTTGATCAGGTTAAAAAGTAATGGTGTAAAATATTATTACAATTGAAAATATTTTTTTTCTATTTGAATATATTTTATAATGTAATTGATTTCTGTGACTGTAAAGCTGAGCTTTCAGCAACCATTACTCCAGTCTTCAGTGTCGCAGGGATATTCACAGATCATTCTAATATTCAGATTTGGTGCTCAAGAAAAAAATTCTTCTTTTTAACAATATTGAAAACAGCAGTTCTCATTAATATTTTTGTAGAAACCATGATAGTTTTTTTAGGATTCAATGATGAACAGAAGGTAAAAAAATTCCACTCACTCCAACCTTTGGAATAGTAGTGTACTGTAATTTTTTAGCTGTTATTAACCAGTATTTTGAATGACGCGACTTCACAAACAAGCTCCACGCAAACTTTTCGTTTTCCATTTTAGTTTAGAATTCGCTCTCTGCAGAACAAAAATGGTGTTTTCCAATCCGTATAAACCACTTTACCTGACTGGATAAAATCATGAAGGTCCACTCCCCAGTGAGTTAGAGGAAATCGGGTAAAGCAGTTGAAAAGTGTCTACAAATTGATTAGGCAATGCCTCCAGCCACCTGCAGAGGTCTATACCTGTATTTGGTTGAAGCAACAGTGTTTGTGAAGGAGCTTGTTTCAAGTTTGGCTTGGGTCATGTCTCAATGCAGTTTCCCCTCTACCTTTGCTTTCCAGTCCATTATCCATTGTCTCATCCAATAAAAACAAAAAGGCAATACAAAAAAAATGTAACTCAAAACTCAATTTGATGACATTTGATTGTACATCATTGCACAGTTGCTGCCATATGCAGAGAAACATTTCTCAGTGGATCCCTCAACAGAAATTGACAGTGGATGATGAAATTTCTAAATGATGCAATCAGGAGACATTTTCATCCTTATTTGACATTTCAAAATGTCTTTCCTTTTCGCTTTACACATTTTCCTAAGCATTAAAGGGTTAGTTCACCCAAAAATGAAAATTGTGGGCTGAAATTTTTGGGGTTAGTTAAGCCAAAAATGAAAATAAGCTTTAGTTTTACAAACCCTTGAAGCATTCTAGGTGTATTTGACTTTCTTCTTTCAGGTGAATCCAGTCTGAGTTATTTTAACAATTTTCCTGGCTATTCCAAGCTCTATCATTGCAGTCAGCGGGTGTGACGGTACATATGGATATTTTTCTTACAAAAACGCATGGATTCGCTACAGGAGACCATTATTCACCCCCTGAGGGATGTGAGGTGCATTTATTATGAATGTGCATGCTTTATTTGATGACTTGTTGACTGTTCAACACCTGCTGACTGCAACGATAGAGTGTGGAATAGCCAGGACAATTTTTTATATAACTCCAACTGGATTTGTCTAAAAGTAGAAAGTCATATACATCTAGGATGCTTCAAGGGTCAGTAAAACTAAAGCTAATTTTCATTTTTTGGTGAACTAACCCTTTAACTCCTGAAAATATCAAGCCTTCCCTTAAAAGCCTGTACCATACCTGTGCTACTATTATTTTTTTTTTAAACAAAGATACCTTTGATAAATACAATATACAAGGAGAAACAGACATAATTCATGAGTAATATAATAATATTAGGTGGCTGGGCATGTGGCATGTGACAAAAGACAGAGTAGAATTAACAAAGAGACTGAGAATAAAAATAAATACTGCACATAGAGAAATCTGACCAGCTTTCTAAATCATGACAAGTTTTGATTCTGAATTTTACAAGCAGATAACAATCAGTAGCCAATCAGTTTAGAGGTTTTTTTTTTTTTTTTTTTTTTTTTTACCATTTCAAAGCATAGGATTCCTGTGACATGGAATAAGAACATTTCGTTTAAACAATTTTTCTAACAATGCTAACACATTTCTAACAAATCCATAATGCATGTAAACATGTTATCAAAAGTGTGATCAAAGATGTAACACCATAACAAGGTTTTGTGCCAACTGGAACTGTAGAGTATACTGTCAATACTTCACAAGATTACTGTGCTGCATAGCTAGCTAAAAAAACAAAAAAACAAAGACTTTCATATTTCTTACAGATTTTGTAGCTGACCTTTTCAGATTGGATGAGCGAGTTACATAAATTTGGCAGCTTTTGCTTTAGTAAGCCCTCTATTTATCACATGACATGACACAATTTAAACCAATGACTTGGATTTCATTTGTTGCAACAGGTCCCTGCCGTTCCCTCCCTCCCTGTGACACTTTGACCTCGGATGGGCCTCTTGTACACAAGAGTCATTGATTGGCTCCTGTCATGTGCAGTCTCTCCTGCTCTATATTGACACATTGCAAAAGCTACTGTAACATACACACACTTGGAAAATGGTAAACAACTGTGCTTGTCCTGTGAGAACTGGCAATACTGTAACATGAATTCACTGTTTCTGACTAGCTTGTTTTAAACTACTTGTAATTTGATTTCAAACACACTAAATAATCAAACGAATTGAAAATCTATAGGCATATCAAATTTTTATTCAATAGTTTATTTTATTAACAATTAAGCCGAGTTGGATAAAATGATAGTCAAATGTTAGGGTTAGGGTTAGGGTTATTAAATTAAGCATATAAATAAACTTGAAAAAATATCTAGATGAAATGCATACACTGATATTCAATCATACACTTTTTTTCAATCATATTTTATTCATAGTGATATTTTGATGTTAGTCTAAAAGATGCTGTAACAAATAAAAAAACATTAGCTGTGGAAACAGTACCAATGTAATTTTTTTTTAACAAAAATGTAATGTGTGTAAAATGTACCATTGGTTATAATTTACTACGTCAACAGCAGAGGTTGTCAACCGAAGCAACATTCTGTTCCCTTCAGGAGACACACACTACAGAACTGCACTCACAGACACTATGTACAGTATAATGAGTTTCCACCACAAGGCACACCACAAGTATTCTCTAGATAAGACACATAATTGGAGGAGCTGACGGGCAGCTTCTAACTTGACCGCAGGCCATTATCTGTTAGGACAGATAGAGTTTGAATGATTCAGACAAGTTGTGGTAATTCTAATATTAGTGATACCTTTCAGTTACAGTACTGGAAATTCTGTAAGTGTTTATTGAGTAATAATTAATTTTAAGATAGGGCTGCATGCTTGGTATTTTTATAATGTAATATTGATTATTTATTTAGATTAAAAATATTATTTAAAAATGGAATTTACATTGAAATTAGGCCTTGCGATTTCTCAGAATTTACTGATTAGGCCTAATTCAAATGTAATGTTTTGCCACGATTGAATTTTTTAGAAATCAAGGAATCGTGATTTTGAATAGAAATACTACCAAAAGTTAGAAGTGGACTAGGGAAACAAACAATGCAAGAAGATGGGAGTTTAACTTCTTTTAACTTGAGCTCCGCATTTTTAGAATGCCATTTTAGGCATGAGACGCTGCAAGACACGAGCGCAACGCATCAATCTTTACATTGCAAAAAACTGGGATAAACAGCACAATCTAATTAATAATAAAAAACTGTAACTATTACTCTATGTCTGATATTTCATGTTTGCATCATGGTGACAGGCTGAAAGCTGCTGTTCAGTGTTTTTACAAAACATTTTCAGCTATACTCGTACTCATTTCAAATTGCCAATAAATGCGCCACAGACACATCTGTGATCATCACAATGTTCAACTTCTGCAAAACACGTTGCAAATAAAATAAATTAAAATTGATTTATTTTTCAATTCATAATTTCATTCAGCAAGGATATATTAAACGGATAAAAAAAGTAAATAAAGTTTTTACTTGGTTAACAATAAATAAATAAATAATTACATATTTCATATAAATGCTGTTGTTTTGAACTTTCTACATCAAAGTGCCCTGAAAAATGTATCTTGGTTTTCACAAAAATATGTAATAGAACAACTGTTTTCAGCAGTTTTGTTTTATGATCATAATAAATGTTTAAAAAGCACCAAATCAGCATAATTAAAAGATATCTGAAAAATCGTGTGACTCAGAAGGCTTGAGTATTGGCTGCTGAAAATTAAGCTTTGCAATTACAGGAAAAACATCCACTTTACAATATGTTAAAATAGATATAGGTTATTTTAAAGTGTAATAATATTGACAAAATTTCACCGTGTTAATATTTTATAAAAAAAAAAACACAACATAAGACACTTTTAAAAACATTTTAAAAAAATCTAACGGACCCCAAAACTTAAAACAATAGTGTATGTATGATTAATAATATCTATATTTTTCAAATAATTGGACTATAGCTTCACACTTGCTCTGAGTAAACAAAGTATGTCAAGGGAATCATATATTGCAAACCTGTGCCAAGATAACGTACCTGGATGGTTCTAGAGGTTCTGTGGGTGAAGTCAGGGGCGCCTGGTCCTTCTCCCAAGTGATACTTGGGGTAGGCAAGCCATCTACATAGCACTCAAACCGGGCAGTGCCACCTACTGGCACAACCTGTGGTTCAGGATCCTGAAGAAAACGGGACAAGCCTGAGAAAGACAGAGAAAGCAAGAGAGTGTGGAAGAAAGAAAACAAGAAGAAAGCAACAAGAAATCCAAAAAAAGTGAATCAGTGAATGCATCGCAATAACTTTTCACAGAATAAGTAGAAGCAATGTCTCCACATGGTTGGAGTAGAGGAAGGTGAGTGGGGCCCCTGACCTCTGCTCCGGTGCCTCTGAGCTTTGAAAATACTCTCACTTTGATCTGCTACATCTGCTAGACTCACACTTCTCATAACCTCACAGAACACCGAACACACGTTCTTCATTATTCATACAAATACCAAATATAGAACCAGAAATTTAGTTAACAGGAAGGTTCAGTTTGCATGTTTTAGACATGCTTTAATAGGTTTTTAACATGTTTTTTATGTTTAAATTAATATAAGTTGGCATTATAAACAAATGTGAATTAAAAATAAACAATAGTACATTTATAAATTAACCTATTATTTATTACTATCTCTCTCTCTCTCTCTCTCTCTCTCTATATATATATATATAAATAAAAATAATATATATATATATATATATATATATATATATATATATATATATATATATATATATATAACTGATACTAAATGTCATCTACTCATATTTATCATGAATATTAATACAGCTTTGGCTTTAAATGAGAGGCAATTACAACTAAACCATAAAAATATTTTGATTAATTCAATCATATTAAGAATATAAATATATATAAAGGACAAGATTTTTTTTTTTTTTTTTTGAGACTTCTGACTACTGAAGCTTCTCTGTAGTTGATTTATGGTCACCCAGAGGAGCAGGCATCAACAGACAGACAGTTCATATCTAAAAGTTCCTAAACAAGCTCACACACATGAAGCACATCGGCGTACATAACAGCTCCGCTCGGCTGAGACCTGTTAAACATTAACACTAGATATTTTTGACTTGTACACAGCATGAGGTCTTAAAGCAAACATGCTCTACAGAAAAAAAAAAAAAAAAAAAAACATGGGAGATTTACTGGAGCACACACCAGCAGCATGGTTATGTGTAGGTGTGAGAATCTGAAATTACAAAGCTATTCGGGAAAATTGAGAAATATTCAGCCACTGAGGGAAAATGCCATTTCAAAAAACAACAAAGTAGAATATGGACTGAAAACTGTTTAAATGAGGGTCCCTTCCCCCGCAACTGTCACCACCGGGTGAGTAATAATGAATAAGATAACTATCATGATGATAACTGTAAGTGTGCGAGTGCTACCGAGAGTCAGCTCACCTCCACATGCTGCAGCACAGAGGATCCCAGTCATGCAGATGACAGATAACCGGGGTAAATTACAAAACCATGTACTCGCATCCCTCCCCTGGTACAGACCTTCACTGCACTGATTTCTCAATGGAGGAAATATTCTCTGTTTGGACTGTTTCCAATCTCAATACTGTCTCCCTGTCTAGTTCATTCTCAAAATACTGTGACAAAGATGTCTTTATATATGTATATATCTATAGTATCTCTTACTTATTTGACACTTCAGTGTGTTAAAATCTCCCTTTATGATGATTGTAAAAAATATATATTTAAAATAGATTTTTTTTTCATACTATGTATAGTTCTAATATATTAACATATTTACTGACATATCACTACGTTGAATGTAAAAATTGTAATTAAGCTTTATTTGGAGTAATACTTGTGTACAATGCACATTTCTTAATACTAAGTCTAAAATCTGTTTTAATGTCACTATTGATGAGGACTGTATAATCATTGAATAATATCAGTCTTTAAATGCAAGATATTTAATGTGTACCTGAAATATATATTTGCAGTAGTTCCACTTTAGGACAATCAAATATACTCAAGTATATCTTCAGTTGGACCTCAGCGCTTCTTCCAAGTACATAAATATGTAAATGTACTTGGTATACAAATACAGTATATTTATTTTTACTAGGGTACTGACGTTATTTACAGTATGCAATATATTATTTGTATGATGTCAAATTCAATTTCTAATTTTCATTTCAACATGACATTTTCCCACCAACATGTGAAGTGACTGTTTCCCACCACAAAAAAAAATCACCTTATATAATAAAATAAAACATGAACTACTTTTGTTGCCCTTTACAATGAATAAAGACAACAACATTTCTAATTTCCGTGTAATACCAATATGACAGCCTAAAGCAGAGATGGCAGGTATCATTACTATCTACATAAAAGTAATAAAGTAACATTGAATGAACAGAAATAATGAAGGAAGACAGAGTCATGGCCAATGAAATACATAATGACTAAAGGAAATGGTCTTTATCGCCTAGTGTGCTGCATTAAACACAACGAGAAAGAGAAAATGAAAGAAGGAGGTAAAGAGATGAAGTCCAATCTCTTTGTCCTTCCTCAGACTCTTCAAAAAGCACAATCGAGTCCTTGTGCTAACCAGGTGAGAGCAGCACTCAGATCCAGTCAAGCAAAGACAGCACTGGAATTTGGCTAAGAGAGGGCTATAGAGAAAAAAATAACCCTAACCCTTAATACAATATGATATATGTCTCAACACCACTTTTTAGTGTATAATATAATATTTTATCAGATGTTTCCCAGATATGTGAACATGGTAATTAGAATGCGATGCTTTCCAGATGATGCAGAATTAACCACAAAACACGAAACCAAAAACTTGAACACTGGCTGTGTTTGAAAAGAATCTGAAAAGAATCTGATCTTTCTTTGATCTCTCTTAGACCCATAGCTACATGTGTTGGACATAAATCAGAGTAGAAAGTGTTTCTACTCACTTGCGAGATGCAGGGTGAGCGCCCGGCTGGTCAGGGCTCCTGTCGAGCTGGTACTTAGGCAGCTGTATCCACCCTCCAACCCCGCTGGAGCCTGGCCATCCGTGGAAGAGGGCGAGATGAGCAGAGATCCGTTCGGCAAAGGCCGGATAGTCTGGCTTCCTGAGAGAACCACCCCATCCCGCAGCCAGGTCACGTTGAGGGGGGGCTCACTGGCCCCCAGATGGCATTCCAGCAGCAGAGGGTGATCAGGCTCCAGAACCACATGGACAGGACCAGCACCGCAGCTCAGCTCCACGGATACGGGCTTCTCTAATTAGTGTGTGAGAGGGGGAGAGAGAGAAAGAAAGAAAGAGTTGATGTTACAATCTCTGATGAACAACAAACAGCATGAAAAAAGAAACCGAATAAAAAAATTATCAGCAAAACCGGTTTATAACAGTCAAAATTCACATTTTTATAGGATTCAAAGAGCAATTTTGCTCATTCAAAATGATTTGATTCAATATAAATTCTATTTAAGTAACAAGGATTTAATTACATTTAGAATTCCATAAATGTTCCCCTAATGTATCTCAGGTAAGAAAAAGAAAAAGGAAAACAAACTACTTCAGAAAGTAATCTGAAAGGAAATGCATTATCTGCATGATCATGAAGGCTACTTGATATGGGAGGGAAATTTAAAACATATATATTCCTGTATATTATTTACTAAAATATAACCACTTAATCCAAATATTATACTATGAAGGTTAAATAATATGGCTGCTTTTAACTGCTTTTGTATTGCCACAACGCCACAAATCATTATAAGAGGAAAGCAGAATCAGCTAGAATGAGGTCTTCAAACTGAGGGTTTTTGAAAACATGGATAAATACATTAAAAAAAATAATAATCATAAAAAAAATGAATAACATAAAAGCAAAACAGTTAAGAAAGTTAAGAATAACATGAGGGTAATAAATGACAAATTAAACCAGAATTAAACTAACCATTTAAGTAAATATTTTCCACGTAATGTTTTCATTATTTTATTTGGTTTTAGTACAACACAGTATAATGACACAAGAAGCTGATTATTATTTAATTTTAAAACAAGCATTATATTATAACAGCATTTCACTTTTTTATATATACATGAATGTGCAGACCGCAAGAATGACCAAAGAAAGAACATAATTTTTCGACACTGAATATTTTACTCAATATTTTATTGACGAATGACATTTACTTTTTACCAAACAATGAAAACAGATTTTATGTAGCAGCGTACAGTAATCTGGAAAACACCATTTACTTTACACTCAAAGTAACCTGCAGAACAGTTATTCACGTTTATCAGTCATGTCAAGCATGAGGCAATAATTTTATCACAACTATGCTAATCAGCCAGCCATAACACTATTTCAGCACTCTGTACTCTAACACACACACACACACACACACACACACAGAGTAAGACCACACGTTGAGCACACATTAGTCGTCTACATTTTCGTGCTGCAGTAAGCTCCCAATTAATTACGCTAATGGGAAATGGAATTATTTCCCAGATTAAAGTGGAAGCTGACCCTCCGGCATCCCTGGATATGTGTGTGTGTGTGTGTGTGTGTGTGTGTGTGTGTGTGTGTGTGTGTGTGTGTGACAGAAACAGGCTAGCAAGCAGAAGCAGCTCACACAGCTAGCACACAAAAGAAGGAAGGGAAAACACAATAATACTTGTTGGATGGCTGAAAGCCAAAGTGTGCAGACAAATATGTGAGAGAGTGACTTCTGAGGCAGAAAGAACACAGACTGACAGAGAGGGACTCATAGTAAGTTCAGCACAACCAGAGCTGCAGGGTCCCTGAGTGCAATCGCCTACCTCTGTTTAGAGGTGAAAATAAGGCCACTAAGCCCCTGGCTCCAAAAAGGCCAGCGCCATTCCAAATGAGACCTTATTAGTAAGTGAGAGAACAAATGTGTGTGTCTGCGTATAGATCTGAGAGAGAGAGAAAAAACAAAACGCTGCCCACAATGAGCTGCCCTGCATCAAAGGCATTAGAGATCTGTGGGCCATAATAACAGAAACACTGGCCTACTTTCACCAGCCATTAACAGATAGACAGAGAACGCAGGATCGCGTCAATAGACAGTCGTCACTCCAGCTCGCCTTCACTGTGCTTCTCTGTCCTCTTGCTGTCTTTCTTCTATTCAGTCTTCAATTAAATCTCATCAAGGCTAATTTCTCAGCCAATTTTTTTTTTTTTTGGCTAAGTCTCCCAAGTTTTCGGAGATCTTAGATGACTTTACATTATTCACCTCCCGATCACGTCTGTCTCACAGGCAGAGATTGGAATGGAGCACATGCAAAAAGAACAAATCCGATGCACACACTTAAAGTGTGTAAATACACATTAAAATCAAATGCTGTCCGTTTTGTAACACTGCTCATTCTCTTGCGTGCACATAAATGCACACCACTGTACTGAGACCAGACCAAGCTGAGTTTGTGAAATGGCAATGTTTGTGGGGTGATTTCTCACCCCAATGGACCTCTGCTGCTGCGGACTCCCTCTGAGATCATTTCAGTGGGGAATCTTGTGACATGGCAGAGATCCAACCAAATAATCACTGTTCCTCTGCCTTTGTAAATAAAGAGAGTGCTAAACAGAGATGGAAGATAGAAGAGACGAGTATTTTCCATTGAGACACTAGTTATTTAGTAGCCCAAAGCATCTGCCAAAGCAAAGTAGCAAAACCATAAAACACTCCACTGAAAAGAGGTTATATGATACGTTTTGGATGCTGTCTTCCTTACAGTTATTTCAACCAATTTCACCACAAAGACTGCACTGGTCATTCTGCAACACTTGCTAAGTTATGCTGGTGAACAGCACCAAACCAACACTAACTAACATAAGTCAAAGCCAGAATGAATTTAAATCTATACACATTTCTATGTATACACATTTAATAATGTTTTATTTATTATTATAATATTTTATAGTGCTGTCAAATGATTAATTGCGATTAACTGCATCCAAAATAAGTTTTTGTTTACATACAGTAATATATGTGTGTGTACGGACTATATTTATTATGTATATATCAATTAAATACATAATATAATACATACATAAATACTATATATTTAAGAAAAAAAATGTATATATATATATATATTTTAAGAATAAAAATATGTACATGTATTTATGTAAAATGTATTTAAATATTTTCAAAATATATATTGTATTTGTGTGTATTTGTATATACATTATAAATACACTGTCCAAACACATTATGTTAACAAAAACTTTTATTTTGGATGCAATTAATCACGATTTATCGTTTGACGGCACTAATTAATTAACTTTTATAATACTTCATATTTTGTTAATACATGAGAAAATTTTGGAATTTAACATAGAAATATATTACTCAAAATCCTCTAAAAATATTTGAAAACAATCACCACTAAACTTTGCTCATAAACAAATGAACAAAGATAAGAATTGTTTTCTTTTTTAATATAGTAAATATTAGGGGTGTCACGATTCTCCAAATCCTCGATTCGATTGCATTTTCGATTCTAAGGTCACGGATCGATTCGATTCTCGATTTTTACATTTATTCTCTTTAAAGCACAGATTGTCATTTTTCAAACTAGACTTTTATGTAATATAATATCTGACCTTTGTTTGCAATGTACCACACTACATTGTCAAATTTAAAACTTTTATTAACAACATAATGTAACAATAACTTATATCTTTAGTCAATTGAAAACTTTAAATAAACTGCCATCCAGTTTCTCTTTTGTAAGTGCAGTCACAAAAGATGACATTCAAGTTCATAACAAAACAAACAAAAACAATAAAAAATGACTAAACTAACCTTCAAATATTACAATGTATCTAATTAAAAGATTAAAGATAAAACGCTTGTTAAACACTTCACTGTCATTCATTTAGATTTGTTTATTTATTTATATATATATATATATTATGTATGTATGTACAGTATGTGTGTGTGTGTGTGTGTGCATCATTACAGTCTGTAAAATATGTGTATCTCTTATTACAAGACTGCAATCACTAACAATCAGAAGAATTCAAGTTAATCAAGTATCTACAAAAGATGTACTCTATAAAAAATGCATTAAATTACATTAAAGACAAAAATAAATTAAACAAGCAAAAGAAATGATTACTCGCATGTATCTGGTCCACTGATGAAGTCATGGGTCAAGTCAAGTGAATTATTACTCATTTTCTAACAGGCGTCGAATACTGACTTTAGGAAAAGGGGAATAACCAATGACATTTGAGATAACATCTAAAACAGCAAGCCCCGCCCCACGACTGACAAAAATAAAATTGTTCGCGCGAGCAGAGGTGAGATGATCGAGCGCGAGGATGTGGGGAATGAGCATGCGCGCGCGAGGGCTTTTATTGCGCGCAGAGTACATGTCACGCGCGCGCGAGAGTTTGAAAAGAGCTCGCGGGCTCCCGTTTCTTCGCATCCGATTCAGTTTTCCTCTCGCGGAAGCCATATAGCGCGCGCGCCAGCATCAGTTGAATGCTCGGTTATTTTTGTCATTGATTTGCCGTCATACAACATGGGGGCGTGGCAGCATCGACGATTCCATTTTTTAATTCGAAGTTCGAGACTGTGACTTAATTTCGATCGATTTCGATTAGTAAATATATTAAATAAACATGAAATAACTCAGTATCTTGCATTTAGATTTTACCTGGCTGTACTTTTTTATTTTATTTTATCAAAACAGCTATTTTAAGAGGTGCTCAATGGAAAATGATGCAGCATAATAGAATATACCTAAACAGTGAAACTATCCAAAACCAGATCTTTTCACATGTGATTATGCCTTCAAAACCAGATCTGTTCACGTGATTATGCCTTCCTGCCCTTCTATCACAAAAGCTGGTCTTTTCAGCAGCTTCATCTAGCCATGCTAAGAGACTAATACTAGTAAAACAATGTTCTAGTTATTCTGTCTCCATTAATTACTGTGAAATCAACTACAAACAAGAAGATCTACCCGCAAACGCCATATATTATACATAGTGAAAACTTCTCAGTTGCACAGCACTAGCCACATCTTTCACAATACACACAAGTAAATTATCGCCTCTGCAGGTGTTGCTGTGAAGTGGAGACCGTGCTCAGGGGTAGCACAGAACATTTTGTCTGAACTGTGGTCCATCCAGTGAAACTAACAGCGGCCCGAGTGCATGGCCAAAGGCATGAAACACACGTGATGTGACTCAACAAACACAGCACATTGTTTTTACGCAACATACTGCATTATCAGTGTGACATGCAGCAGAACACTCTCGACATCCAGCATCTACTGAAGCATCTCGGGTGTCAGCTTGATTAATAACTACAGGAAAAGATCTTTTTATAAAAATGACAGTGACCGTTAGATTCTCTTGTTCATCATGCACATTTATCATCTTTTCTAGGCTTTCATATATTTAATATATTTCCAGTTTATAGCCAAATTAAACCTTTGACTAAGAACTCCAAGAATTTAGTATGGTATTCAAAAGGTTTTTAACCAACTGCCTCATTTTTTTATTATTATTAATGCAATAATTGCAATAATATAAAAACATTCTTAAGAGTTACACATCTGTTGTTGCGAATACCATTGGTACAAGGTTTAAATGCTATTTTTATATGCTGAAATAAAATAGGCCTACTCCTTTTTATGCCAATATAAAATTATAGAAAATATATAACAGTAAATATTCTATTCACGAGTAGAAAACTGGCTTGCAGATTATAACAGTATCCCAGTTTGACCGAGGAGAGGCACTATGAGCATAGTTTTTACACATTTGTAATGTGCTTGAATTACAAAATATAAGCAATCAAACTTTCTAAACCTATGAACTAATACATAATTTTCAGTGTTGTGGACTTTTGTTTCCTTTTTTTACTCATCTTAGTTCCTGTTTTCCTTATTTGGTCATGTTTCCTGTGCATTTCTATGTTTCCCTTTTTCCCTCATTTCATCCCTTGTTACTTAAGCCATGTGTTTCTAGTCTCAAGCGTCTGGTGTTCTATGTCTTCATGTCCTCCTGTGTTCCAGAGCTGAATTCGGTTTTATCTTTATATCATTAAAGTCTATTGATTTCGAGCTACTCCCATGTCTCCTCATTCCCTTGCTCCCAGTGAGACTGTGACAGTGTTGCATGATGTCACAATAGGGCTTAATCAAAAATGTAGGCAGTGACCCAAGCAAAAAATAAATATACTTAAAATAGTTGTCTACAATTGTACTTTTAGTATACTTAACTGGTATACTTAAGGTCTGCTTATTTGGAACATCTAATTTTGTATTAAATGCACTTTAATCGTGCAGGGGTAGTGCTGAAGTCCAACTAAAGATATTTACTTTGCATTTAAGACCAATATTAAGATCATACAATTCTCATCAACAGTGACATTAAAACACATTTTAAAGGTTAATAGCATGTTATTTAAATCGAGGGTTAGATATATAAAAAAATATAGGCAGAAATAAAACATTTACATTCTAGTTGTTTCATATCACAAAATGCCAACAAACTCTGGTCCTTCCTGTTCCTGTCCTAATTAAGTGTTTCCAATCATGTGTTCCAGGTGTGTCTAGTTATTATCCTAGTCTCCGTGTATTTAAATTTGCGTCTGTGCAGTCTGTCTTTGTCTGGAATTGAACATCAACCCCCATCCTACGGGTGAATTTCTGTCAAATAAAAGACTGTTTCATGTTAATTCTCTTTGTCTCCTCCACAGTAGGCGGACTGTTACAATATGCTTTAATGGACTTATTAAACTCATATTTCCATATGAGCTTTCTATCCTGTACTGATCACATATACGCCAAACACTATGAGTGTAACAATAGATTACAATGTCATTTTATAGGTCTGTCAGAGACATCATACTGATTTTATAAGCCACAAAACTAAAGGTTTATGCTGAAAAAAACAATACGTACCATATCTTCAGCCATTATCAAAAAAGAAAACCATAACACATACGAACACTCCATATCTGAACAGATATGCTGCTGATAACAATATTAAGAACAGATATACAACATCCTATCTGAGAATAGATTACAGCAGCTCACACACACACTTTGTAAACACTAAATCAGGCTTCAGTTCACACTCACATAGAGCAATTCTGCTTGGCACTGCTTGCCAGCTATTGGCTGAGAACTAAGCACTGCACGAGGTGGACAAAGGTGGGGCTGTGTATGAACATGCGTTGATGCCAGCTGGATGTGTGACATATGCACTGCATAACCACTAATGAAGGCTGGGAGGACAGGGACAGATGGTCTGATTGATAGCCCAACGCAACAAACCATTTAAATTCAGATGGCAACATGTCTGTGTGGGTGCATTTGTGTGTGTATCCCGGGTACAGTGCCAGCTATTACTCAGCAGCATGGCACAGTCACTGAGAGAGAGAGAATATACATGAAATCATAACTTCGGAAACAGCATACATGTAATGGGTCCCATCAAATTTTTGAGTTATGACAAACATGAATTCATGACACACAAACTGTGCACAGTTAGTTTCTCACTTCATGTGTTACTGCTCTAATAGTTTAAAAAATCCAGGTTCATTAGGCTATATATTGATTTCACAATAAAAAATTAACTAGATTTCACCTTGTATATTTTTGCATTATGATGTTCGTTATACGTTCATTCTCTCTGTAAATAAACAAAACAAGAAAGAAGGAGACAGGTCTGTAGCGGTCTATAAAGCCCCTTTCACACTGCCATTCCGGCAAATGCAGAGGTAAAGTGTTCCTGCAATTGGTCCCTGGTCGCTAGATTTTGCACTTTCACACTGCCAGTGATGACCCGGTATATGTGTGGGCTTTCACACACGACCCGTAAAGATCCTGTAACGACACTTGACATCAGCGTGTGACGTGTAATGTACGAGTCGACAACGTTAGGCACGTTATACTTTCACTGAAGCAAGCAAACGGTCTCGGCGTCAGCGCGGAAAGTGAGGAACTAACTGATCTCTGCTTCATTACAATTTGCACATGTTTTCGTCGCGAATGTTGATCTTCCTTCAAAACAGCCGCTAAAAGAGTCGCGCGATAACACGCGTCATCACTTCGATACGGAATTAGATCTGGCTTTTGTTCACACAGCGCTCGTCCTGGGTCGAACCCCCCAATGTTACTAGGTCCCCGATCTGGGTTCAATTCGGTAATCAATTCCGGGACGTGGTTGCTTTCACACAGAAGGCGACCCGGCAATGTTTCAGAAATATTGCAGGTCTGACGTGCAGTGTGAAAGGGGCTTAAGAGAACGGTTTAATGTAGGTTTTTTGAGCAGTGGGGTTACCCGAGCCTGCTTGAATGCAGAAAGGGAAAGTGCCTGTGAGCAGAGATGTGCTGATGATTTGTGTGAGTGTGGGACAGATTACTTGGAGAAGGTGGGAGATGATTGGGTCTAGAGGGCATTGTTGTAGGATGGCTGGAGAGGAGAAGTTTTGATACTTTTGCCTCAGTGAGGGGACAGAAGGAAAAGATAGGAGTTTTATCAGTGGGTGTGGTTGTGGTTAGTTCTGTGTGTGGGGGGCTGAGATTTGACTACTTGATTGTTCTAGTTTTGGCAGTATGGACTTCAGCAGAGAAAGATGAAAGCAAAGGATGATAAATACTCTGGTCTGACAGATCTTAGATTTGTGCCATTTTTGTTCTGCTGGCCTGAGTTTGGTCCGATGCTCATGAAGAACATTGACAAATATCATCTAGACAAGAGGTTAAAGGAAAACATAAAGTGTCAGTTGCTGCATTCACATCCAGAGATGAGAAATGAGTGAGGGAAGAGAGAAGGATACTACGAAGGAAAGT
Organism: Carassius auratus; assembly: GCF_003368295.1. Classification (NCBI taxonomy): domain Eukaryota; kingdom Metazoa; phylum Chordata; class Actinopteri; order Cypriniformes; family Cyprinidae; genus Carassius; species Carassius auratus. The sequence goes on from NC_039249.1 coordinate 12,743,514, forward strand.
CGGATGGTCGAAATGTAGCGTAGGTTTCATCTAAAAGAAACTGGTATAGAGGTTGGTGGAACACGGGTAGTAAAATGGTCAGAGATATGTAGGGCTTTTACCAAAATGTTGTCTGAAATATAATTGCCTGTGTAAATTTAAGTCAAGTTGGTTGGTTGGTCGTTTGAGATCAAATGAAGCAAGGAGTGAATGGAAGTCTGTAGCATAAGGCTTGTCCAGATGAATGTTGAAGTCACCAAATAATAAAAGTGGACTGCCATCCTCCGAGAATCAGGACAGCAGCCCACCCAGCTCCTCTAGGAAGATGGCTAGAATTTGACCAGGAGTGCGGTAAATTACAAAAACCTGGAGTTTTATAGGAGCTGTTACAGTAATCGCATGAGATAAGGGGTAATCCAAAAGAGAAGTCAAAACGAACAGACAAACAGGTCATACACATGGCAATAAGGCAGAGATACAAATGCTTGGTAAGGCAGGATAAACTGTCAATACTTCGCAAGTGTGGTGACCAAGTTAATATGGCCACCAAACAGGAAGTGGTTGGAGAAAAAGCAGAAGGAGTGCCAACAGTCAATACTCTGGCGAGGGCTCCCTCTGCTGGCTTAGCGATAGAAGTATTGGATGTAAAGATAGGATGCAGGTTAGCAAGATTACATTTTCGTCTGACGTACGTGTGACGTTAGAGGGTTATTGAGAGACAACTGAAATGTTTTGGAAAAACATGATAGAGGTGGAAAAGAGAGGACAGAAAAGGAGAGTGTGTAAAGGAAAGATAAAAATTATACATAAGTGCATTGCCGCTTTCGTTGCTCTGTGAAGTAGTGCAGGTAAAGTCTCGGGTCTTTACACTCATCGTTCTTCACACAAGGACGCTTGACGATTCCGCATCAGTGCACAGACATCAAGTAAATACACAATCTAAAACAATAAAGTGAAAACAGCTGTGGCCGCCTTCTAATTACCATAGCCAATAGCCTATAGCAGGGCAATTGCTCAAATCGAAACTACAGTTCGCACTTAAGTACAAGAAGGGAGCAATGCAAATAACACAGACTCCTTCTTAACTGAGGGCAATTATTATAATTACCAGTAAGCAATCAAAAACACAAACTCCAACGGAAATAATGTAATAAAATAATGCATGTACATTATTTCTGTCCAGAATGAGTGAAATATTTTCTTTTGTTATAATATAAACACAAATATTACAATATTTACTTCCACACACACAACATGCAGGAGGGAAGTTAATTTCACTACTTTCTAAGGGAAATAAGGGAAAACAGAACTGAAGAGGAGATATTTTGTAAAATACGCAATGTTAATTGCATAATTTCATATTTGTTTTGTAAACTGAATTAAACTTTTACAAAAAAATAAATAAAAAAGCATGTTTCCATACACTGAATTTCCTTATTATGAAATTATTCTTACCATACAATGAAAAAACTTCCATTGTATGGACAAAAACAGGTGAAGCATTAATTACAACCATCTTTTGAGTTCCACAGCATAAGTCATAGAAGAATGACATGAAGGTGAGAAAATATATGTGAGTCCAGGCCTAAGCCTAATGACAATCAACATCCATGTGTCATGCTGGTAAAATTCCTGAACTATACAGTGTGGAAGAATAAATGCGGGCACTTGCTCCAGAGTATGGGAATTGAGTGGGAGGACTGCAAGCTCTCCATGAGCTTATTTTGAGTTTTTGACAAGAGAGATTGCAATGATGAGGAAAAAGTTTACAGCAGCATGGAAGTTGCAATGGGATCACAGGATCGGCTCATCCAACTTCACTGTAGTTCTCTCAAGAAGGGAAAAGCAGTTTTACTGGTCATGCAGCAACATAAGAAGTATAAAGGAACATATTTAAACACCAAAGAGGTGACAAGTAGATCTAAAAATAACGTGCCAAGTTTAGTTCCAGAAAATCTTTGGGTATAACGTTATTTAAAAGGGCATGTTTTCGACCTGACATTAGAAGACAATAAGTTACTAAAAATGACAAAATCAAATGTTTAAAAAGTCAAACATCATGTAATACAACCATTACTCATCAATGACTCAATCCAAAGTTTGAGTGTTGAATACCAGGTTAAAATGTATCGCTTATGCCACCAGAAAAAAAAGAAAGCTGATGTGAAAATGAAACATTTACATTTAGTCACTTTGCAGATGCCTTTTTCCAAAGCGACTTGCTATTGGGGGATACATAAAGCGATTCTTCTTGAAAAGGCAAACAGACAAAGGAAGTGCTTGTAATACCAAGTTTTAGACATTGTTCAAATAAGTACAAGCTAGAAAGAGAAGGAAATAATAAAGAAAAATACTTTCTTTTTATTTATTTTTTTAATGATAAAGCCAAGTAGTTTTGAAAGAGATGAGTTTTCAGCAGTCACTTGAAAATTGTCTGGGATTCAGCATTCCAGTTAGGGGTGGGTAGATTAGCCTCTCTGTAATGGTACCATGAGGCGTTGCTCACTAGCGGATCTCAAACTTCTGGAGGGGATGAAGATTCGTAATAGTGATTGGAAGTAGGGGGTGCTGAACCTGTGGCTTTTCTACATGCAAGCATCAATGTCTTGAACTTGATGCAAGCTGCAACTGGTAGCCAGTGCAATGAGATAAAGAGAAGTGTAACATGGGCTCTTTTGGGCTCATTGAAGTCCAGTCGTACCACTGCATTTTGAATCATTTGCAGAGGTTTGATTGTGCTTAATGGAAGTCCAGCCAGAAGAGCATTGTAAAAGTCCAGCTTAGAAATAACATGGGCCTGGACAAGAAGTTGTGCAGCATGCTCCATTAGAAAGGTCTGATCTTTCTAATGTTAAACAATTCAAACCTACAAGATCGAGCAGTCTTTGCAATGTGGTCTTTGAAGGTCAGCTGGTCATGGAAGGTTACACCAAGATTTCTCCCTGAAGTTGATGGGGTAATTGTAGAAGAGCCTAGCTGTATGGAGAAATCACACTGTAGAGTTGGAGTGGCAGGAAAGACAAGAAGCACAGTCTTTGCCAGGTTCAACAGTAAGTGATATTCTTTCATCCATGCCGAGATGTCCACCAGGCAGTCTGAGATCCGTGCAACTACCATTGGATCATCTGATTGAAATGAAAGATAGATCTGTGTCATCAGCATAGCAATGGTAGGAGAATCAATGTGCCTGTATGATGGGACCAAGTGATGATGTCATGTATATGGAGAAGAGGAGGGGTCCAAGAACTGATCCCTGAGGAACACCAGTGACAAGTTGATATCCTTTGGATACCTCCCCTCCCCAAGCCACCCTGAAAGACCTATCAGTGAGATAGGATTCAAACCAGCGAAGGGGAATCCCTGTGGTGCCCAGTGATGACAGGGCAGACAAGAGGATCAGCTGATTGACAGTGTCAAAAGCTGTCATTTGGAAAAACAAATCAGTAAATACTACATAGGACATTTATAATCATTTAGCAAACAAAATATGTATTATTTCACACTGTTACATTATAATAGTATGATGCCTATGTCATAAATCAAGCCAAAATGATTTCTTGACAGGTTTGGAGGAAGACATGAGCAAATGGACAGTTCAATGTGTCTTAGCTGAATGCTGATGATAGTTTTCATTGCAGTATCATCAGAGATCGGGAACCAGGAACTAAGGAACACAATGTAGGAGAATCGCAGAAGGAGCGTTGGGAGTCCAAAAGGTAGGTATACACAGATAAGTGCACATAGAGTCTGGGAACAGTTTAGGGTAGTGAACGGTAGACCAGACAATCACAAACTGTGGTGAGAGTGGTTATGTAGTTGGCTTGATTGGTGAGTCCAGGTGAGGGAGTTCAGTGATCAGGTGACAGGGATATGGTGTGAGTAGAAACCGGTGACTGTGATGACGGAGGTGGCTGTGACTTTGATGAATCCACTCACTTAATAAATGTAAAATAATTTTAGTTTTATTTTACATTTATTTAGATAAAATCAAGTAGAAACGCAATATTGATCATATCATGAGAATAATTAATGGCTATTATGCATTTCTAATTTCGAACTGCTAATTTTGTACTTTAACAAATCTAAAAGAATATCCATTCTTTTAAACTATAATGTACATTATAATATTGTGATGCCTGAATTCACTAGATGAATTAATAATTGTGGTTACACTTTATTTTAATGTGTCCTTGTTACACTGCAATTATACACTTAAGAACTGAGTAATATTATGTAACTACTTTACTACTATATGGTTAGGGTTAGGAGTAGGGTTCAGCTTATTGTTACTAGCATTTAATTATTCACAATAGTAAGTAAATGCAACATCTGTAACAAGGACACTTTAAAAATAAAGCATTACCAAAACTGTTTGAGTTACTACCATGCATCTAGTTTCAAAAAGATACAAATAAATAAATAAAAAATATCTGGCACAAATAGGAGGGATCCAAAATGTGTTTTCAAGTCAAGGTATTTCATTTATAATGAGTGTCTAAGGGAATGAAGTGGCAGGAATTCAGAGCGAACAATGACAGTATAGTGACAGATGTGTCATTCATTGTGATGTGAAAATAAATACACCAGTAAATAGAAAGATGAGCAAACAATATACTAACAAAATAATTGCAGTAGCTATAGGAACATGAATGCAATACTGGTGATTATTTTAAGAGCTCAGTGTCACTTATAAGTGTCCTACAAGGCCTGGATTGCAATAGATTTGTTGATCTGTTTTTCTAGTAAGCAACCAAAGGGAAACAAGATGGGTTTTGACACTTCGCTCACATCACTTAAAGATGACTAAAATCAGTGCTCTTAATACATGTGAGGAATACTGACAGATCCAAGATGACCCTGAAGACGGTAGTGAACATGTCTACTAAGTGTCCTCAGAACCAAGGAATGGATGTTCTAATAAAAAATAGTACACAGAAGCCACATCCGACTGGGAAATGTCCTTACAATGACGACTCAACAATGTACAATGTATTTAATCATTTATGTCTCTATACTATCAGGAGGAGTCTATCAAAAGAACCCATCACACACTTAGATTGAATTCATGTCCTAGCAGAAGCTGAAGGATTTAGTATTCTGATGTCCTTACCAAACCAAGTTGGAGCACATGTTCAATGCCAAATGCAGGAAAGACTCTGCAAAAGAGGTATATTATAAACGAGATTACAAAGATTACAATAGTCCAAATAATAACCACAGTGCTCTAGGGAGATGTGCAAGCAATTACAGGACTCTTAGCAAATCTCACTGTGTTCAAGATGAGGATGATGATAAGGACTTTTTTATTAAGGCTTGTTGAACGAGTCCTGATGAGCAAAACGAGCTGATGGTATTCAAGAGGTCACAGCTTCCCAAGTTGACAGGCCCATTCTCACAGCCTAACAGTGTGTTAAATAGGGCTTCAAGAACAGATGTGCAAAAGTACGGTCTCATTCAGTGATCTGTGCTGAAACAGCTCGACTTATAGATTCATGTCTCAAACATTAAATATCTTGCACAAACTGAATGGACATAAAAGCAAAACCCAACTTTTGTAGCTCTGGCTGTGGCTATTGGCTGTTCTGGCATCCATGGCCAAAACAAAGTTCCTTTGGAATGAACACGTTATATCCTCAGCTCAGACCATGAAGGGAGAATGACTCACTCGCTAGACTTTGCACATCCTGCAGCTGTGCAATGCCATGTGAACCATTGCAACTGGACTCAAAATACAGTGCACCATGAATGATGTCCATATCCACCACTCATACAGATTTATGCAGCCATTAAAATGTTTGGGGTCAGTAAGATTTTCTTTTTACATTACAATTCAGCAGGGATGATTTAAATTGATGAAATAACTTTTTTTTAAATAAATGTTTTTTTTTCTTCATCATTTCATTATAGAATCCTAAAAAAAAATGCATCACCGTTTCCACAAAAATATCAATCAGCACAACCATTTTTAAATGTGACATTAAAAAAAGTTTCTTGAGCACTAAATCAGCACATTAAAATGATTTCCGAAAGATCATGTGACACTGAACACTGGAGTAATGGCTGCTGAAAATTCTGCTTTGCCATCACAGGAATAAATGACATTAGAAATATGTTAAACTAAAAAAAAAAAGTTACTTGAAATTATAATAATATTTCACAACATTACTGTTTTTACTGATCAAATAAATGCAACCTTGGTGACCAGAGGAGACTTCTGTTAAAAACATTACAAACTTACAGAACCAACCCAAAATGGTAGTGTAACCACAACACATTACTGTTAGTTTTTGCCCTTAGTCTGTCTGAAGAACTAAATGGAAAATTGGAAACCAAGTTCCACAACTATAGTCAGTGGCACAAGCATTTCCATTGTCACAGGTGCTATCAGTGTGATAAGAGGTATAACAGTCACAGCAGTTACGGAAGCTTCAGCTCCACCTCTTTATCTGTAAACCACAGACACATACACAAAGTTCTAGCATGATATGTATTGATGTTATTGGTCTCTGCATATAAAATTCTGGGAATTCTGCTTAGGGAAACTCAGTAAAGCTAGATCAAAAGCAGTGGAGCAGAGCACAAGACAGGTACAACTAGGCAATATTATGAGATACGCTGTAACTGAAAGAACAAGAAACCTGACAACCGAGTCTTACTGAAAAGTATGCTCAAGAGATGTTGCAACAGATCCACTAAGAACTTATGAGAAAAAGCACAACCATTTGGATATTTGGCAGATGTTATCTACGTGACTTACACTTAATTTAAGTTTACACGGTTTATAGTACCCTTGACCCTGGTATTGATAGCGGCATGCTGATTTATATTTTTAATTGACCTTTTTTAAAAACAAATTAAAAATTAATTAATCCAAATGGCATCTACAAACAAAAAGTCTTCAGGTCCTGTTGCTCACTCCTGCATATTATGTCAAGGTAACAGTAGGCTACTATCTTTTTTTTAAGCTTTTAAGAGAGTCTCACAGTCCACAACACTATAATAGTGCGGTCCCCAGATGGCCCAGTCCTGGCACAGGTCTGGTTCAAGACTACATTAATCCCTGCAAAACAATCAATACTAAAAACAAGAAAGTGAAATAGCCCGGTTGGAGTCTTTGATGTATTTACAGTTACCTTTTCTCCTTTGGAATTACTTGCTATTTTATTTTGTCAAGGCAAATACTGCAGTCTTTTGAAAACAACATTTTAAGAGGAAATTCAGGACAAAAGAAGGCACTTAAGACAGACAGCTATTTGCCCAGCTAAAAAAAATTAAATAAAATCGTACTGAAAGCCAAACACCTGGTGAACCGGCAAGGTTATAAACCTTTTATGAATCTGCTCTTGTTAATCATCTTCACAGCCTCTTTGTGAGTAGAGAATTTTATCACAGTCAGTATCTGACATGTTTAATACACCTGCTTTGAAGAAGAAAAAAATACACCCTTGTAAATGTGGGAGCCTGTGTTCACAATCTGAATCAGTGATAAATGGCTCCCCTTCCTAAGGCATGCCTCCCCACCCCACTATGAGCCCTCCTTTGTGGTCACGTGACCAAGTGGACAGCAGCACGGAATGGAAGGAATGCGATCGTATGACTGTTTACCCGACCAGCGTCATGAGGAACAGACCCTGCTTCACACACTTGCTCACACATGCAGCATCTACGCATACATTAGCATGCCACTATACATAAACACACAAGCAATTTTCAGCAAACAAAATGAATTCAATTGAAGGTAATAAAAAAAAAACATATTTGACATAATATAAACTTATTACCATATAATATGCCTCCTCATTTTACAGTTTATCTGGCAGTCTGAGAATGATGACCGATGACAGACCAAGGCTGCGTTTCCCGACAACACTGTCTCTTAGCCTGCTATGAAGATAAAGGTATGCCTTAACTAAAGGTGTACAATTTCTAGGCGTGTTACTATACCGTAGGAGGTTGCTTAAAGGGATACTCCACCCCAAAATGAAAATTTTGTCATTAATCACTAACCCCCAAGTCGTTCCAAACCCGTAAAAGCTTTGTTTGTCTTCAGAACACAATTTAACATTTTGGATGAAAACCGGGAGGCTTGTGACTGTCCCATAGACTGCCAAGTAAATGACATTGTCAAAGTCCAGAAAAGTATGAAAGACATTGTTAGAACGGGCCATCTGCCAGTAGTAGTGCAACCGTAACATTATGAAGCGACGAGAATACTTTTTGTACACGAAGAAAACAAAAATAAAGATTTTATTCAACAATTCCTCTCCTCTGTTTCTCTCCACCTCACTTTAACGCCATTTTGGAGATTATGAGCTGGACGCAGGCAGCGTACGCTCTTTTGTATCACTGGCCCACCCAGAAGAGGGTACGCTGCCTGCGTTCAGCTCATAAGCTCTCTTGAACCACTGATGGCAGATGGACCATTCTGACAACATCTTTCATACTCTTCGGGACTTTAGCAGTGTAATTTACTTGGCAGCCTATTGTTTTCATCCAACATATCTTAAATTGTGTTACGAAGACGAACAAAGCTTTTACAGGTTAGGAATGACATGGTGGTAATTGATTAATGCTAAAATTTTAATTTTGGGGTTGAGTAACCCTTTAAGATATACCTTCTTACCTGCAGCGTTACCAGATGCTGTCCATGGCAGTGGTGCTGAATTGGTTGATATCAAAGGCTCGAGAATCGATTATTCATTTTATGCATAGACTGCTTCACTGCATTTATGTGAGAGTGTTGATTTTAAATAAAGACACAGAATGCAACAAGCTTGTGTGAAACATACATCACGTTGGGGAAGAAACCCAATAAAGAAAAATATATGCCCAGAGCACCTCCCACTGGTCACCACATAACATAAAAGGATAAAAAAAAATAATACAAGAAACACTGCTTAATAATTTAACAACGTTTAACAGGAAAGAGAGTGAAAAAGAACTAAATAAAAATAACACCTTGGACCTACAAATGTCCCACAGAAAAACATTAAGAGTGCTTTCTAACAAGATGCACTTGAGAAATAGTAAAAAAAAATGCATTTATCAGAACTCATAGGAACTCATAGTGAAAAGATATGGCAAACACTACAAATGTAAACATAACAGTAAATATAACAATGTAAATTGTCATGAAATACAACAAAAACAGAAACAAAAATTAAGTCCACTCACTGACTACACTGCCTTACTCACATATGCACACATGCAAACACACACACACACACACACTCACGGGTATTTCTAACATTATAGGGACATAATTTTTTAAAACAGTACAGACAGTATATTTTATTCCTCTACATACCTGTAAATACTATAAACCTACCCCTAAACCTATACCCAGCACACAGACTTTATGCAGTTTTAATCATTCTGTATCTTGTTTCCTCATAGGGACCTAACAAAATTTTCCCATAAGGTTAAAATTGTATAATACCAGTACACACACACATAGCCTCTAAATCAGCATTTTACTTTCTGATTGAACTGTTACTGCAAAACTAGGATATAAAGGGTGTGTCAACTGTACCCACTTTACCAGCTTGTATATTTCACAAAATGCTGTTATCGTTTTAACATTCATGTTAGAAAATATGTCCATTTATAAGACAGCTTAAATATCACAAATATCATATTTGCATAGCATGTGTGTAAATGTAACTTTTAACCTATTATCAAAACACTGTACAGCTGAACAGCATGTGACACAATAGGACACCTGTCTGGGTACAGTTGATACACTGCGTCTCAACCATACCACACTGACATACTTGCATGTTCCTCTATTATGCAAAGACCTTGCATAGCATAATATCATATAATGTCTATTTTAGAGCACAGAGTAACGTTTCCAATGATATACGTGAAATTTCATAAATGTCATAAAAGGATTATAAGCTATTCATTGTGGAAAGGACATAGTGAAATGAAAATTTTACCTTGTAAATAACTTTTGCCGATATCTTTGCAGTGGAAAGACGCACACCTTTTAAAATTTTCAGGATCAAAGAGAATGCTAATATGCATGTTGGCTTGCCACCCGTCCCTAACAATACGGAATCGTCCCGTAATTATGCGTGCAATATCAAATCAATACGTGATGCGATTTGTCCCGTTTTTTACAAAAGCCAAGAAGCTAAATAAACAAATAAGTATTTTGCACTGATTATAATGCCAATAGCAATTATAATGAAATCAATTACATAAGAAGTTAGAGAAGCTAATCTTGGCATCTTTGTTTCCATGGTGATGATGGAGTCTACAGAATGCGCCAAGTTAAAGCCTTTCACGCGACCGCAGCATGCGTTAACCCTGCGTGGTTTAAAACATCGAGGAGCTCATATCTGCCCTTTGAACACAAGGCTCTCCATATGTAGAGCGGAATAGGAAAGTTATCAGTGAGTCTGTCCAGTAACTAATGGTAAAAGTGCAGTTTGCAGAGAAGCATGCTCTTGGGTGACTGGATAGTTCACCCAAAATGAAAATTGTCATCGTTTACACTCCCACAAGTTGTTCCAAACCTGTAATAATTTCCTTCTTCTGTTAGACATAAAAGTAAATTATCAGTGTTAATTTGCGCAGCTAGTCAGTTAACAACGGCTCCGTGTAGTAACAGCTGCTCAATGTGAAATCACACACCTGATGGAATTTACTGCTGATTAGATAAAACCAGCTTTACTGACGAGATGCGCATTAATTATTAATTGATATTTATCGCGCACCCCTACTTTGAAGGATGTGTGGGTAACTTAACAGTTTCTGGTATTTTTTTGTGGTCAACTAAAAGTGGTCTGTTTTTTGACAGCCGATGCCGATATCTTGGAAAGCAGAGGGGCGATAGCCGGTATAAATTTTTTTATTAATATTTGAGTAATTTGAAATCATTTAACAAGGAAAAATAAAAAATATATACATATACTTTAAATGACAGTTTTTTTCAAAAATAAATATTTAAATATTTAAATAAAATTTAATTAAAGATAAATTAAACACTGTAACCAACAAGGCATTCAGTATTCTGGAAAGTTTGTGTGCATTGGGAATAATATTTTTCAAATAAAGCCCTCATTTTACACACAGCACACAGTGAAAATGACATGAATATGACAGTAGGCAAATGCATAAAGCGTAGCATAATTTGAAATCATGAGTTTAAAGTTTAAAGAATTAAATTCACACAGACTGACCATCACGCAGAAAACACGTGATCATGCTGGATAAAAATGCACACTTCACAAGATCTCACAACTGGATTTGACAAAGTTTGCAAGGTTTTGTGAAATCAAATGTTCATTAGTCATTGAAAAATCTATTTAAATTATATAAATGCATATTTTGCTTAATGTTGACAGAAAACGAGAAAGTATTATGATGTTTGCCTTTCTATTTCTAACAGGCCTAAAATAAAAGCAATCATTATAATACTTTCTGTATACATGAATTCCTTTGTTTAACCATTATATCGCATTATTAGACAGACGTCTATCCATATTAGACAGAACTGCTGATGATCACACTCCCTCTCCAAAGCCGATATATCGGTCGACCACTAGTATTTTTTCTCTATACTATGGAAGTTTCTGGGGACTAGAAACTGTTTAGTTACCTACATTCTTCAAAGTATCTTCTTCCGTGTCCAACAGAAGAACGAACTTGCAGGTTTAGAATAACCAGAGTAAATTATGACAGAATTTTCATTTTTGGGTGAACCATGCTTTTAAAGTTACAGACACATCTGTGCTTCTAAAGGCATAAACTAATTGTTTTTATTAAAATAGGGAAAGTCTGTTAGAGTCTGATAGACATAATTATTATATTTTTAGACATTATTAAACCGATGAATTAATACTTTATAATTAATTTCAGACCATATTTATTAAGTTATCATTTATATTCATCTTAAATATATACATAATAAATAAGCATGTCATATACAATTATTACAAGTAATTTAAGCAAAAACATTTTTTAAAAATTCTCATCCAGGTAACAGCTGCAGAACTGTTAAAAAAAGAAAAAAAGAAATACTATTAACAATTAATAATTTACATACATTAGCATGTTTTCTCACATTATGCTTTGTAATCTCATGCTATTTGCAAGATATAAAGCCAGGTTTAAGTTTCCGTAAGAATATCTCAGTTTCCGAGTACAGCTGTATTTGGTCTTTTCCTCATGGCCGCAGCACTGCTGGCAGAGGCAAACCCACAAAGAAACTCGACGTGAAGGTAAGAGTCTAGGGGTACATTAAAACATGTATGCTCTTTTCTTCCTCATCTTGTATGAATTATTTAAATTTGACTTGCTCACTTTCCCGGGAATGCTGTGCTAACTAGTATATAACTAGAACGGAGGAAAGACTTGTGAAGACGAAAAGCAGTAGGAGTATGTTAGGCTACTTAAAGTTTTTAGGTCAACTTTAAAATACATGAACAAATGCTTTCTGTGTCCCATTTAGTTACATGATTTTACTGATTTACATGTGAAAATGGGCTAATATGGAGGCGTGAAAGCGCACTGATGGAAAGGGGGCGGAATGGGGAGCAATAATCGCTTTATCTAGATTACTATTTTTCATAATCGTTGGAGGCCAAAATCGAAACAGATTTTCGATTATTTTCACAGCCCTTTATATAGCCTGGATGCACTGCACTAGAGGTCGACCAGTGTATCGGTTTTGCCGATTAATTGACACTGACAGTTGATTGCTGGAACTATCGGCGATCTGCAAAGCCATGCAGATAGTTTTCCGAGTTACGTCCGTTGCTGGAGCGGCTGAAAAAGGTCCGTCAAATACAGTACATACAAATACAGGCTTCTATACAGTGTGAACGTGGCCTCTAGATGCATAACACATAATGACTTCACCCTAGGCTGTAAAACTGTGTATTGTGTATTTGTGTAGCTAAACGTTTGTCTTTCTATGCTTCAAATAAAGAGCTGTAATATAGAACGCACTCTCTCTTTCCGTTTGCTCTGTTCATTTAAACACCAAATTTTTATTAATTTAAAAAGTATGGTGATGGATCAGTTTTTTTTAATAGTATAGCACTATTTTAGTTTTTGTTCAGTATCCAGTAGTTGCGTTGCTGTCAATGTAGTGTCAGCAAGCCATTGGATTTCATAAAAAATATCTTAATTTGTGTTCCGAAAATGAACAATTGAAACTAATGACTAATTTTTCATTTTTGGGTTAAATATCCCTTTAAGCACCAGCAGGCTAATTTTGACTTGCTATATAGTGATATAGTGGTGCTGACTTACAAAGAGGCACCACTTAGGCAGTGATCTCTTGCTACACATTCTCACTGAGGGCTAAGTCCCCATGAGGATGAAATCCTAGAACTGTTCCTGCTGTGGATGTTGATCACTATGCGGGAAACATTTCAGTCTACACTTAACAGTAAGCTGTTCAATAAAACCAAGGGAATTAGATCAAATATGATTACAAACAGTAGAAACCATTTATAAAAGTTAAACTTTGTTAAAAAATATTCTCCAGGCTCTTGGCTGAGAGGCCCTTGGCAGGGCTTGAATGTTCTTGGTAGTCTGTATGTTAGCAAACAAGTCAATTATCAACCAACAGAGGAGGGAATTCAGTGATGCATTGAAGTTTGACTAAATAGTGTGAACTTGAAAAAAAAAATAAAAGAAAAATAAAATCACAAATCTGCTACGATGACAGAAGTTTAGAGGGATAGTTCACTCAAAAACGTAAAATCTGTCAATTTACTCACTCCGGAATCCTGAACAATGTTGGTATGTAAAAATTTGTAAACATTGCACAGAAGAAAAAGAAAGAACAAATGTCACACAGGTTTGAAAAGACATAAAGATGAGTAAATGTTGATCATTTTCATTTCTGGGTGAACTATCCTCTAAAGATATACAAGCAGTCACTTTAATTATAATGTAAATGTGTAGTACTAATTATACCAACTACTCATTAAACTTTTCTAGTCTCCTCTTGACCCATCCAGTTTCTCCCTTTCTCCATTTTTTCATCTCCCTTTGACCCAAAGGTTCTATCTCTGTTCGAGCCACATGCAGATAGATTTTGACAGCTGTTATCCAGGTCACAGTATCCCTGGAGTCCATGTGTACAAATGTTGAACTCAAATAGCCATTGCAACACAGAACACAGAGAACTGAGCGCCATCAGCTTCATTTGTTTGAACCATAGATCAGTTTGAGGATTCTTATTGGACGTATTGCAGATGTTAAAAAATATATAAACATGCATATTATTGTATGTCAGATATTAACACAACAACTGAATCAATTCTTACCAGTTAAAACATTATGTACATTACAGAGATCATTGAAGAGATCTGTCAACCTTTCCCAGGGTCAACAACCTGCAGCAGACCTTTGTAAATACTGACAGGAAGTAGGATAATGAATAACTTCCTTGTACGACCCACATTTCCTTCTCCTGAAAATGATTCACCTCACCACTGACCAGCAAACCTGGCAAATGCAAAATACACGGAGGCACGCAGCTTCACCAAACCTAACCTGAATCAATCCTTTCCCTCCAGAAACTTTTCACTCACTTGAGAAGCAATGCACCAAAGACAATGATCCAATCAATTCCCAATGGCAAAAATCCTACATTTTATTCTAGTTCTAGAACACATATGGCACTATAAGGGAAGAAAAGACCACACACAATTTCATGCCAAATTGAATTTGCATCTACAAAGTGTCTTAAGTCATTTCTTTTCAATGACAGTTGACGTGTTCAATGTATGAAATCAATGATTTTCTTTTCTCCAATTTATAAGTAGATCTTGAATATTTATTAGCCACTAATGAATATTTAATTATGTTGGCACATTTTAAAATCATCATCTAGCAGTAACTCAAAAGGATTGTGATAAATTATGGCAAAGATTTAAGAGCTATTGAAGTACACTTTCTCTATAAGAGTTCATGTTGAAGTGCTAATAGTTAAAACTCACCAGACAATTAATGGTTTACAAGTATGAGCCAGAATTTTAATATCGGCGCATCCCTAGAGGTTTTAACCAGAAAGAATCTAAAACCAGAAAACCTTCATACCTCCCGTCATCCATTTTAATCATTCACTTTGAACAGTATCTTCAGCTTAAGCATCACAGCCCAAAACCATGAGAGTATAAACGCCTCGACAGTGTATGCTACTATTACTGGAAGCATCTGCTTCAGTCCACAGTTTGTGCAATTATTGAAAATCCCTTCATCCCTCTCAGGGGCATTAAACAATATTAAGACTTGTTAAAGAAGAGGGAAAATGAGGTCATGAAGGGATGCTTAATGGAGGTAATGGCAGAAGTGCTGCAGCAGTACTAGAGAAAGATTACACAGCAGATCTAGTGATAAAGCTGGAAATATACACGATGGAGCACAAAAGAGTAACTCTTTCCTTTCTGCCGAACAGGCCATGTTGTGCTGATTTGGTGATCAAAACATGGTGAGCCCCCCAGGACAGAGCGCACACTGCAGCTCTGAGTCACGGGGCTGGAGCAGCATGCCTTTGAGACCACGTGACAGACCCTGTAAAACATGCCCTCTGGCCTCTACGCTGCTTCTGTCTTTTTTTGGTGAATCTTTAAAAGCAGACAGCTGTACATGGCTTTCTAGGAGAAGGCTGGAATGTGAAACAACACGACGGGAAGCTTTACATGAGAAAGCAAAACATAAGCTGGATTTTTTAAGTGGAGAGGCGCAGCCTGTTAAGCACATCAACATGCCGTCTATTCGTCTCTTCAGTTCACAGATATAATGATGTGATCTATCCTGTGGAAAAGCAATGACCCTTGTTTATAAATCTGAATAGAAAGAGAGAGAAAAAAGAGACGGATCCCCCCAAATCATCCTCATGATTCTCCAGCATCAATTCCCAAAACAACACACAAAATTCCTCTTGCTCGTTGTGAACCTGGCACACAGCCCCAGGGAAGCAAAACCTGAATTTATGGGTACAAATCTTAGTGGACATGGGGGAATAGTAGCAGTGAGGAAACAGGGACGTTATGTTCTTGGTTTTCAAATTCAACCTGAGAAATCAAAAACTTTAACTCACTCTGACAAGGAGATCTACTTACTCGACCACTCCTTCTACCATTTCCTATTATTGTCATTTCTTACAGCATCTCTTGTGGTGACACCTGTCAAAATACTGCACTACTCCACATCACCGCCTGTCCATAATAAAGCATCTATTATGATCAAAACATCTCAGATTTCTTTTGTTATCATAAACTGCAGGTGTTCAAGTCAGCATTTCATTTCCTTCCAACAATACCCCAACATGCCTGTATGTTTTAATTTAACCCTGAAGACTGTGTTTAGTAATACTTAAGACAATAAGGACTGGATTTAGTTGGGGTTTTTTTTTATCTCAAATGTTTTCACCATTTTTAGTTCATTTTCTGGATTTCTCAAATTGGATTTCCTATTCAAAGATAACTTTGTTCCTTGTGTACATCATAAAATAAGATTTTTGAGAAATGTCTCAGTGGGTTTTTTTTGTCCATACAATGGAAGTCATCGGCAAACAAAACTGTTGTATAACAGGCTGCCTGGATTGCAATTCATTTTTGAGCATTCATGACTACACTAGATAGAGGGATGCTATTTAATATTAATATTATATACTTAACTATTAGTATAGTTTATTAATGACTAGTAAGACAATATTTCATAGCTTAATAATCTTAGCAATTATATAATATACTTGGGTAAAGAAAGGTATATAGACAATATTTGATATTTAATTGTTTCTGTCCATTTTATATCATCATCTAACACAAACCAAAAGGGATATATCATTGCAAAGATTTAACAGCAATCTTAAAAGGGACCTTTCACTTTGAAAGGCATTGGTTATTATTCTAACTAGAGTTTTTCCAAGGAAAGGCATCCTACCCTCTGTTATTAAGAGGAAATATTAGTATGGTGAAATTGGGTAAACTGGGACACTTTTTGCCATTATGGTCCAGTCATTCTAAATAACCCCTATAATCTTAAATACTGGGACATGCGAGCAAAACACAACCCTCAGTAGCCAACAGAGAGAACAGACAGTTACTTCATGAACCAGTCGAGCATAATCTACAGGACTAGCATGCAAATTTACAGAGCACAATGAATTTATCTTAATAGGGACAAATGTAGGACAATCGACATGCTTGTTGTATGAAAACTGAATTCAAAATTATTGTTAAAAAGATTCTCAAAAAGCACAAGCTGTTTGTAGAATTTTTAAAGGAAAAAGAATGAACAAGTAAAATAACAGAGCCATTCTTCAGCTTTGCAGAGCGGTCTCGCACACACATTTTAATGCTATTGATCACAAGTAGGTCCCGCCCCTCTGTAAATAATCCATCCGCTACAGCACTGGCACTAAAATCGTTAAAGGAGCTCAAAGATGACACTGTGATTTGACCGATGTGGTTCCCGTTTATTTTTCCCAACGGACATCGGTGAGACGAGGGCATCGCTGGATGCCAGGAGGTGCCCATGTGTTTCAGTGCTCTCCTTTGTTATTTAAATAAGGTGTATAGTCTTTGGATAAATCGCCCTGACCACTCCCCACCCCTTTTTCCTCCAGCGCCTGTGACTGAATCCTGCCCGAGGCTCCTGCACTGAACAGCGCTCCACACTCCTGCTGGCTGCCTTTGATCTCTCCAATTTCATTACATGCCAACCAGTCCGAGAAATATATGCCATAAGATTACACAAAAGTGTGTGTATTGTACACAGAAAATCCCAAAGCACTGTTTAAACTTATTTGATTTAAATGTCAGGAAAAGCCAGAAGTATCAAAATCATAACACGATGGTGCCAGTAATTTTCCGGTCACCCAAGTCACCGTTTTAAAAAGGGTGCTAATTATGCCTTTCGGGGGTGGGGGGTATTTCAACCCATTCCCCTAGTGGTCGACGAAGGCATCACAATGTACGATATATATATATATATATATATATATATATATATATATATATATATATATATATATATATATATATATATATATATATATATATATCCACACACACATATACACACACACACACAAACTCGCCTACTTATTTGTTACCGTTTTGGCACACTTGGGGAACGTGGTGGACCAAAAATGCAGAATTTATGGTTTGTTACGTTGTGTTACACAGAAAAAAGTGGAAAGACACTAGGCTATGAAGCATAAAAAGCACACTGCTTTCTCTTCCACCTGACCTGTCCATCTCTGTCTTCTTTGTTTTGTGTGAAAACACCAAACAGAAAACCCTACTTTTCCCCAAGCTTGTTATCGTTATAACCTTTACATAGGCTACATGTATTTACTTACCCTAGGTTACACAATTCAGCGTAACAACCGTGTCACTATTTTTCAGCGTCATTCATTTCAAGATGAATATACTGTTTTAATAGCTAAATGTTCGTTTAATTTTTTTTTTTTTTTAAGTTTTACTTTCATGTATTCAACTCAAGGACAATCGGGGTAAATGTTAACAGGCTATTCACTTGCAACGTTTCAGTAATACATAAAATTTAAACAGCTAACATGGACTTTTTAAGAACAATCCCCATCCTGGGGCTTCATATGTAAATAAGGCAGTCACACAAACCGCTTTTAAAGTCTAACATTTAATTTACCAAATGTTTGCAGTAAGTCATGACTATCAACCTGTAAATTCCCAGTCTAGAGCCCCCCTACAATACATCCGCCCCTTTGACCAAACACTGCCTTAATCATCCATTTTTTCAGTTTTCATTTTTTTAAGTATCGTTTTATAAGTTTTTGATATTACATCTAAATTAACTTAAATATTGAACGCATAATATTGTTTACAAAAGCGAGTTCTGGATGTGACAAAAAGTTGAACCCACAAATAAATACAGTAGACTACTTCAGCGTAATTTGACTGCCTGTTTGCGTAAAGGGTATACAAAATGAAAATGTGAAAAGTAAAAGCTCCGAAACGCTGCAACAAGCAAGGTGCACGATTCCTCTCTCCAGACCCCTCTACTCGCATATCCTGACAGATACAAAGAAATACAAACATACTGGCTAACAGACACACACAACTTAAAAGACACTGCATTGGAAAACACTGGGGTTAGATTTAACTTGTATTACCTTGCACGGATAATCCACAGTAACCCAGAGAAAGTAGACAGAAGAACCATATATTCTCCACCGCCATGTAGAGCGTTTGATTTCCAGCAGCGGGGTAAAGCAGTGTGTGCTTTATATGACCGCTACAGCTACATGCATATAATGGAATTCAGGGGGAAAAAATATTTTCAGGTTTAATTAGTTGCGCGTAATTTAACGTATTTCCCTGTCGCGCGCTCCCCCCACCTATAAACATAACGTGGTTGTTAGTCGGGGAAGAGTCGTCGTGTCTCTCGGCGCCTCATCGCCATGTTGTGTCCAAATGTTAAGGTGTGTGATAGTGTGTGTTAGCTCTCTTCACACACACACAGACCAGTGAGTCCCGCTTTAGGTGTCCACTGGAGCTGCATGAAACGCTGCCAGTATCCTCACACACCCCCTTTCCGTGTACACGGCTCCACGCTAGTTTCCTGTAACCTGCAAACGCGCTGCGCCAAATACACGACACAACAATGTTGAATAAACAGACACTGACTAATTTAGAGCTTCGTATTTTGCCAGTAGCAATTTGATCTCTGATATATTGCTATAGCACGCGCTATCAGATGTGTTTTAGCCTATTAACAACATCATTCATTGCTACTTAAGTAGTTGCCTATTAATTGTATATGTCTAGACAATTAAATATGTATGCATAATAATATCAACAACATTCACTTGTTCATTGATATGCAAGTCATAAGACTAGTGTGCAACACACACATCAGTAGGCACACAGTTGGGGTTGCAGGACCCTCTGCCATGACCTTCAAAATTGGGCTGAGAGAGAATTGTTCTCTCTGAGGGGGCAAGAGATCACATGTGCATCCGTGTCATGTGCTCCTACAGGCTGAAGATCCCACTCCTCCTGGCCACTGACACGGCCATGTGCATGGGACCCTGAACACAAAGAGCTAACTAGGGTCACTTCAAACACAGGCTCACAGGGGACAGAGCAAGGTAAACAACTCATATTTTTTCGATGTACTAACTACCTTTCTGGGCCATGGATGTGTCAGTTGTGTTGATGTCTATGAATGGTCAGAAAGCTTTCAGATTTCATCAAAAATATCATGATTAGTTTTCGATAGTCTCATAAAGTCATTAATTTTTATTTTTGTCATTTTCATTTTTGGGTGAACTGTCCTTTTTTAAAGGTTGGAAACATAGATGCCAATTAAGAACCTTTATGTCTGAGTGTGTTGGGAACCTTAAAATTGTTCTTCCCTGGCATCGCTGCAAAACCCCACTTTTGGACCCTTCATTTTTATGAGTACAACAACCTTTCAATTGAACACTCAGTTCTTAAATAATCATTTATTTCTAAGCTTGAAGAACACTTTAATAAATTCTCTAATAATCTAATCTCTTCCTTCTGAAGAAAGAGAATATTTATATATACTCATCACAAAACTACAAAACCAGATACCAGGAGTAAACAATTTTATCATATACACCAGATGGCATCATTTTGAGGTCCAGCCCTGTGTATTTACAGAGTAGATTAGAGAAAAGCCACGGGAGATGTGTTATGTAAGCATTTATTCATTATCCATGAAAATATGTTTTATGATACAGACTTTTAATATTTCATAGTTTATGTGTGCGGACTCTGTATTGGGCCAACCATGTTCAGAATGGGCAGAGATATTTTATCTCTCCCAAATGCAAACCGATGGGCTTCCTGGGGATAACCGTATCCAAACCTCAGAGGGACTGGAACAGATCAAACAACAGGGATGTCCCTCCTGCAGCTGCTGTCTCTCCAAACAACACTGCTCCTGTAAGCAGAGCGCACTCACTCAGTAAATATCTCCTGCCTCTCTGTGCTCTCGTGACTCTAGATTGCTCTGCTTCCACCACATCAAAGGCAGTTTTGTCATGGCATAATGGAGTGATTGTGTGTTTGTGTGCCTGTGCATGTTGTTTTTAGGGTGGGCTGCTTTCACTTCAAAACAAAAATAAATAAAAAGAAAGATTATATGCACCTGTTACAGACACAAAGGAACACCCCAAAACACAAGTATGCTATTTTGAGATCTCAAACATCTGCTCAAATGAGTTTGAATTTGGGGTGATAAACCTCCTAACATGACTGAAAGCTCCCTCAGAGTAAGGCCTCAGTTTCTCTACTGCTAACTGGATAAAAGTATGTACAGTAGCTGTTAAACTAATGAAGAATTATAATATATCTTAGGTCTCACTCTAAGAGATGTTATGCGAAAGAAAGTTATCAGTTGCCTCCGAAGAAGTCAGAGGAAGTGCCCTAAGGTTGATTTCAATCTGATACATCTTATTCATTGCAGGACAGAGTGAATGAATGAACTTTTCATCCTTGAAACCATACATGCCGATGATTTTAAAGCCAAGGCATTTTAGAAGTATTTTGTTCCCGTATGTATTAATCATTGAACCGTGTTTAGCTAAAGATCTGAAGGAGAAAATCAATGCAGTATTTTTTTTTTTCAGAATGAAAGGTTGGCATATGAAATTAAAAAGCTTTAGAAAAGTTTAGAAAAAAAGTGACCTTTATGCTGTGCATAGGCACAAGTCAATTGTGAAAAGTCTTTTCCATTTGGAAACATTTGCTGTTGACATTAATGGTTCTGGGTGCACCAAATGAGGATTCGGATTGCGCTTTTAGGTTAAAAAAAAAAAGAAGAAGAAGAAAAGAAAAAAGAGCTTTGATTTTTCACTCAGATTTAAATTTTATTCAAAGGAAGGAGACAGACACCTCAATTTGAGTTTTTCTGACCCATTGTGTACTTAGAGCAACCCAGCAGAGCCAGTCCCCAAATATGATGGTGTTGTAAATAACTGCCCTGCCCAGTTACTACTCTGCTCTTCTGCCATTGTAAGGGCACCAAATGTTGGCACAGTCCGCATGTCACCATGGTTACTGAGACTCAGGAGTGGCACATAGGCATATAGGACAAAAAGCTCAGTGGTACAATTGGTGGTCCAGTGCCACTTGGATACGCTGGCATGCAGCCCAGAGAGGGAGAAGAGAGGTATGTGGCCTACTGCTGTATAAGAATGGGGAGGCACCCAGACAGCAGCCTGAAATCTACGGAAATCTCTCCACAATACATTGAAGGTCTGGTTTTGCTTGGTTTATTTTCATGGACTCTTAAAAAAAAGTTACTATGGACTCTTGTTGTGGCTAAAAATATGATTGAATTATTTTTCTTGTTGGCTTGAATGATATCCTGCACTCTCCCTCCTTTTTTCCCCCCGTGGGAACAAACGATTTCTTGTTATTTCTACTAACGTTTCCTCATTCAGAAGTTGAAACGTATTTGAAGTCTATGGGAAACACTTTTCAAGAAACAATGAATATTTCATCTTATATAAGAGTTAGTGTCAGTCCTCAGTTCTGATTGGCTGAGCCACCTTCTAATATGCTAGGACTTTTCACTGTTTAAGTCATTCCACACGTCTTGTATTAACTGATTATCATTAGGTTTGTTACGCTACTAGATGGTGGAGCAACTATAAACCCTTTAGCAAACTTCCAAGGGGAATCAGGATTTATTTTATTAATATATTAAAGTAATGTAACTCTAAATTAAAATGCTTAAAGTCAAGATCTAAACTAAAATCATATTTTTTCCCCCCATATTTTTTCTGGAACCATATTAATATCATTGCACCTGCTGCACCCATGGTACGACAGGAATGTTCCTTAAATATCATGCCAGAGTGAGAGTATAGTTCCTAGCTATATCGGCCTAGAAAATCACAACTTTTCATTTTCCATTGGTCTAAGTACACAATGTAACTACAGAAGAGTCAAGTTTTAAATAGGAAAAGTATGGAAACTTTTTTTGTCATTTTTGAGCAAGATGCTAATGGTCTAATCAGATTCAATGATTTATGCTTAGCTACGGCTAAAGTGCTACCACCAGACCTGAGATTGGCTGAACGGATTCGAAAACTGTAAGATAAGCCTATTTTCAAAAATAGTGCCGTGTTCCTTTAAGACCTCATAACTGAACGTCCAAAAAAGTTTTTGGTTTTCAGTAAAAAATTACATCACATAAACATGCCCCAATTTTTTGCAATGGACTCAACTTCACAATAGACCAGGAGAAAGACACAATACTGTTAACAATAAACAATGGACCCACAAAATTTTGTTAATGTGAGCAATCATTCACTCAGTCGTGTCAGGTCTGAAAATCACCAGGATAGTTAAGTTAATATTTGGAACAAAATAACTTTTTTGCTTGTATGATACTGCTTTGCTAGTTCCTTGGCAACTCAGGATCCTCAAATTAAAAGCCTGGAGGACCTATTTTAAAATATCTATGGATTTAATATCTAAAATGGTTTGTCGTTCATTTATTTATGAAATCATGTGAGTTAACCTATTAGAGTGAGAGATCCTCTTCTGTTCAGTACACATTCGGATCACACTGGCATTAAGATACAGAAGACCAACTCTTAATGTTGCATTTAAGAAGAAACGTGAGAAGTGTAGACCGTAAGGAGAAAATAGCAGGGTGGGAGTGGCTGATAGCAGTGGGACAGCAGCAGTTCTGTCTCCTCCTCATGGCAAACCATTCATTAGACACACAAAACCGGCTGTTTCCAGCCCTTCCCATTATCAATATACACAGCTCAGTGGAGATCCACCCTCAAAGTGATGCTACCTCCTCGATGGCTTGTCCATCAATAGACCCACTACAGTTGCATAAATCTACATAGACTAAAACGCATCTGTTTTAAGATATGTTTGCATAAAAAAGCATCACATTCAAGAAAGACCAAAGATGCCATTGATTTAACCAACAATGCGGCTCTATTGTCCCTGTATAGTGAGGAAGAGGAGTGCAGTGGTCAGAATGAGGTAGCTCTTAACATAATGAGCATAAAAGTGGATTTTAAATGCTCGTAAATGGCTGCATGCTAGAAACAGAAGGGATCCGTCCAATGCGGCTGACCACAGTACCATCACAAATGTCCCATAAATGGAAGCGTTGTTAGCCAGCGGGAGGGAAACCCTTTTCCCAGAGTACACTTATCTACATTTGGACTCTCGGCTGAATGGCATTAACATACTGCTCCTAACAAGAACTGTGAAGAGCATAGTCAGACTTAACCTGATGAATATTCATCAGCTGGTACATGGAGAGGGATTGGGGGGGGGGGGGGGTACTAAAGCAAAGAGAAGGATAGCAGAATGGGAGAATGGAAGGACAGAGACAGGAAAACAAATGGTGAGGAGGGAAGGGATGAAATGGAGATAAAGTAGGGTTGTAATATAGACAACAGTGATTGCAAATTTTTGACACAAAAATAGTGTATGAGAAGAGATATATAATTATAAGATGTGTACAGGGGAGTTAGAAAGAAAAGAACAGGTTTAACGGATAGGCTACTAACAGAAGAAACATGGATAGAATAGAAGAAAAAATTCCTGTAAAATTTTCATGCTGGTTACAGTGTAAACATTTTTCATCTTTAACATGAAAATAGGCAGATGAACAGGTACACTACTGTTCAAAAGTCTGCAGTTAGTAAAAAGTAAATAAATGCATTAGATCTCTCTGTTCATCAAATAATCCAGAAATATGTTTTTTTCCCACAAAAATATAGGGCAATACTGTTGCTCCAAACATCGATCATAATAACATTTTATTAATTAGTATATTAGAATAATTTCTGAATGATCATGTGTGTGTATGTGTATATATATATATATATTTTTTTTTTACAGTGCTGTACATTTATCATGGCAGTGAGGCCTTTTCAGATTTCAGTCCCACTGGAGAAGAGAGAATGACAGAGCCCACTGTCATCACCTGCAGTTTAGTGACTGTAAAATAAAGAGGGCGAGGAGAGAACTCTGCATGCAAGTGCTTGGCAATCAGCACATAACATTTGAATTCCTGACTCCTTGTGTGTAACTCACTAGGTTGAAAACCGCCAATTTCAACAGCTTCCCGCTCACTAGACCTTGGGAAGTGACTGGCATCTCCCTCTTGTCTCGCTTTTCTCAAACTAGCCTTTTGTCCTGCAGAAGACATGAAAACTGTCATCCATGCTTTAAACTTATGATAACCGGTGTCATCACGGAGCATCATTCACAATTGAAAAGTACATATTACACTGAATGACAAATGTCATGTGAATGTAATATGGGGTTATAAATAAACTCTGCCTATGAGAGGTCAACATATACTCACCAGCCGCATTATTAGGTACACCTTGCTACTTTTGACCCACTTTTGCTTTCAGAACTGACAGAATTCTGCATGTCATAGATTCAACAAGGTGCTGGGAACATTCCTCACAGATTTTGGTCAATACTGACTTCACATACTTGCATCACATACTTGCTGCAGATTCGTCAGCTACACACGCATGATGTTAATCTGCCGTTCCACAACATCCCAGAGGTACTCTATTGAGATCTGGTGACTGTGGAGGCCATTTGAGTATAGTGAAAGCTTTGCCATGGTCAAGAAAACAGTTTGAGATGATTTGAGCTTTGTGACATGTTATGTTGGAAGTAGCCATCATAAGATGGACACTATGGGCTACAATGTTCATTCAGAGATGCTCTTCTGAATACATCAGTTTTAACGAGTGGCTATTTGAGTTATTTGTTGCCTTTCTCTCAGCTCGAACCAGTCTCGTCATTCTCTGACCTCTGGCATCAACATGGCATTTTTGCCCACAGAACTGCCACCCCCTTATTTTTATCTATTTCAGACCATTCTCTTTAAACCCTTGAGAGGGTTGTGTGTGAAAATCCCGGTAGATCAGCAGTTTCTGAAATACTTGGATGAGCCTATCTGGCACCAACAAGCATGCCACATTCCAAGTCACCTTTCTTGCCCTTTCTGATGCTCTGTTTGCACTTCCATTTGTCTTGACTATTTGTTGCATGCCTAAATGCAGTTGTTGCCATGTGATTGGCCAATTAGATATATGCCTTAATAAACAATTTAACACGTGTACCTAATAAAGTGAGTGTATGCAGTGGTTAACAGATGCAGAGCCCCCTACAGACAATACTTACAAAATGCCCCTTATGCCTCTAAAGAATAGATGAACTTCTTCATATTACCTCCAAGATTTAGATTTGACTTTAGAAGACAAGACACCACATAGATGAGTGTCTAGCATAATAATAATGTAGTATGATTTATTATTTAATTATAAGCATATATATAGCATATTGTGATCACTATTATAGCCATCGCAAACCAATCTGACAAATTCAAATGTAAAAACTGTTAACAGTTATGTACTTAAATACTATTTTAGGATTAGAGAACAGGAAAAAAAATATTTAGCTGTTTCACTCTAACAAATGAATTTGCCTTTGAAAAAAGATTTTTGTAGGCTTATGTCATTAGCACCTATCACAATAATAGCACAGAACTATCACAACAGACGGATAATTTATAACTTGTAAAAAAGTGTTTTTAATAATGTCAAAATAATTATGTTGTGACATTTACTGGTAAAATGCTGCAAAATTGGTCAGACATTGTAACAGTTATTCTTCTTACTTTATTAGGTATTTGGTCTTGAACTTTTCAAGTGACCTAGCATACATTTTACCTTTCAGTCTAAGAGTAACCCTCCTCACAAATGAAGCTGACTCCCTCCTTTCATTCACTAACCAGAAACAAAGGTGTACTGCAAAACAACCAATTCTAAAAAGCATGAATCTTTCACATCAACACAGAAGAAATAACAATTACATGTTTCACATTTCTGCTTTTAAATCCTCCAAAAATGCAATTACAAATGCTGCTGATTGAGCTCAACTCATAATGAACTTGAAACATACTTTCACCATAACATGCATTCTGTGGTATTCATATCAAAACGTTTTGAATAAAATGCAGACCTAAAATACTTTGACAAAGAAATGGTTGTGGTAAAGTGAAATCATATCACTCTCTTTGGCAATAAAAGTATGTTTAATTTTTCTTTTTTTGTAAGTGCTTGGGCAGTACAGCAAAAGCATTTTTAAATGCTAAAAGGGGCTATAATCAACTGGGTACAGTACATACATAAGCAAAACATATTCTCTCAGGGATCCACCAAGAAGCACAAGACCAAGACAGAGTTCAAAACAATAATATAAAGATGGAAAAGATATAAATAACTCTGTTATAACTAAAAGCCATATTTCAAAAGTCTTCTTTCTTTTACAAGACAGAAGAGAACATGAAGCAGGTTAGATATCAACAGTTTCACAATGCTGGATACTCGCACACTGTCATCTTGGCATAAAAAACCCTGAGTAACCTATGAGATCAAGTCACAAAATAAATTAATTCAGTCAACTTTGGGATGTGATGTATCTTGAAGATGTAATCATCTGCAGTTCACTCAGAATTCAGTGACCATTGGCAGTGGACTTTTGCCCTATCGTCTTCGAATACTTACGGTCTAAATCGAGCAATTCCAGCATTATGGATATAATGTATACTGAAATACATTTACATGTAAATAAGAACCCCAAAAAAAAGAGACTACATCGACTGAGCATACTTATGTAGAGAAGTGCAGATTAATTTATTTTTTTAAATTACGACCTTCAAGGGAAAGTCAAATGAAGATGGAAATGTTAGATATTTATATTGCAAAGAGGCCAGATATGATTAAACAGAATTATTTGATGCCTGCAAGACATCACTGATCCATTAGTTGGAGTGGCTAGCTAGCTAGCACATTCCATAAATAAATAAGTGCATAAACATGCAGTTTTGTTCAAAAAGTACATAAACAGATATACTGCATTAAAAAATGGTTATGACATAGAACACTTAAAAAATGAGAAGAGAAACTATTTGTTAAATACAAACAATCTTGACAAAGGTTTGATGTGCACAGGCAGTCAGAATACAACCCCATTGATTTTATTCAGGCTTAAAACTTTTGAATGTGAATACAATGCTTGCAAAATCATCTCAATCCCACAAGTTATTTTTCTTTTGGCTATGCAATGACATATCTCAAATCATTATGTCTGTACATGTCTGAATAAGTAATTAAAAAATAGCTTTGCATTTATTTATGTATATATCTACATTCTGAAGCCTGGAACTGCCCAATTTATCTACAGTGTTTTAGTATAGCAACTGAATTTTAAAGTAAGCTAATTTTGTAGGATAAAAAACTAGTTTACCAATGTACTGCATCATCATGTTTTGTTTTGTTGGATGGTGCGCTCATCAGAGAATGTATGCCGCACTACAGGCTGATTCTAGCTGAGCTGATGGGGTTTGACAGTGGCAGGAGTGAGTGATCCAAACTACTGTTGTTTGCACTCTGCAGGCTGAGGATCCCCGGTCTGAAAAAACACATAAAAGATAGGGATGGGGAAAGGGAAAGGGAGAGAGAACTTTTTTTTATTCAATAAGATGATACAGTATCTGCAACTGCAGGAGGAGTGCAGTAGAAAGAGAGGTGGATGTATCTTCATCACAGAAGAGTGGCTCACGAAAGCACATTTACACTGACGTATCCTAGGCCTCTGAATCACCACTCTTTTGTACTGCAGATACATCATTATAACTAAATGCAAGAAAGCGTCTTTCACCACAGCCTGATCCACCGAGAGAAAATGTGTTATGTCTGAACCAGTTGCTCTGCATGAAGGGGTCGTATCATGACAAACCAATTCTCATTCTCAACTGATCTTTCAAAGAAAAACTCAACACTTTATGCAAAAATAATTTATAGAAGTTACAGTCTGTAAACCCCAAATATTAACATATCCAATTCATGTTTATTTGTATAGCCCTTTTCACGATACACACTGTTGCAAAGCAGCTTAATATGACTATACATGGTACTGATTTGCTATTCAGAAACATGACCCATCCAGTCACTATGAACTGAGTGAAAGGGTCAAGAAAAAATAATTTAAGATTGTTCTGTGTTGAGAGGGGTGGGCTTGACAAGAGACTTAAAGAGTTGGTAGACATTACTGGAAAAAATAAATAAAAAATAATAGAATACTATCATTCAAGATAATGTAAATTTTTTTTTTAAGTCTCTTACGCTCACCAAGGCTGAATTTCTTTTATAAAAATTTAGTGAAAGCAATAATACTGTGCAATATTAATAGAACATAAAACAGCTGTTTCTATTTTAATATATTTAAAAATTTAATTTATTCCTGTGATGGTAAAGGGGAATTTTCTTCACTATCACATGATCCTCCAGAAATTATATATATATTTTTTTTTTAGGGCTGTCAGTCAATTAAAATGTTTTTATCTCATTAAATTACATGATGTGTCGATTAATTAAATCGCAAAATGAAATTGATTGAAAATACCCTCAAAAGATTATTTGAAGCTATTTTTGTGTTAAATGCCTTGTACCACTGGGTCCCCGGCTCAGTTCCTCAGCTAAAACCTGGTATGCATTGCACCTGCTGCCTTTTTATACTCACGCTGTGATCAGCAGCAGTTAGATGCAATAATTGCATGCCAATGTGCATTGGCTCATTTAGTTTATACCCAAAGTAGACTGGTCTATCAAAGTGATATCAGTCACCGACGTGACGTAGAGAGTGACCGACTGAAAGGGAACGAGGGTTACCATACGTTACCGAGAAGTTTTGGTCACCAATGACTTTGTATGAACAAAAAATAGATTAGATAATTTTTCTCAAATAATCTTCTTTTATGTTCCATAGTTTATGTTAGGCTGTTTATAGCCTAAGGCCCAATCCCAATTCTATTTTATACCCCTTGACGATGTAGTAGATCACTGCTTTGAATGCAAAGTTATAGCAAGATATTATGTATTCAAAACAGGATGCCACATCTATGAGCAGGAAAAGTACTTGACCTACTAAATACCATCAAGAACTATTAAGCAAGTTAGTTTAAACAAATGATGGATGGAAGGACCCTGTCCAAAGTTCTCTAATACAGCATGTTACAGTCCAATACTGAGATTTTGAACAAGGCATTAATGATATGAAATGAGTGGCTTAGTATAATGTCACAGGGGTGCTGTGGGGATGGGATAGCAGGCAAAAGAAGAGGAATGAGGCTGAGAGGGACGTGGGAATGCAAAGGTTAGATTAGACTCATGACATTTCTTTCTTACCTAGAAATGTATGAGGTGAGAATGACTTATGCCTGTCACTAGGGCAGAACAGTTGGTAGAGAACAACCACAATCATCAAACATGCAAATAATCCACAGAAATTCATCCAAAGTAAAACAAAGATTTCAGTTCAAGTAATGATCTAAATCCAAACTGACCTTGGAATCTCCCTCCTCTTCATCATCTTCATCCTCCTCATCTTGGTCCTATTTCACACAAAAAAGAGAGTTTGTCTACATAATTGAACATTATATCATATAAAGCATGACTGATTTCATATCTAAACTTTCATCAAACACTGATTCCTCAATTTATGTTTAAAATGTTTACAGTGAACTTACCTCCTCTTCACCCTCATCCAGTTCTTCCTCTTCAAACTGCATCAATAGACGCAAACAAATTCATGTACATTACAAATAACTGCAGCCACTCTGAACCATAGATATCAAAAGGCAAGAAATAGTCATTATGAAATTACGTACACTTTCATCATCCTCCAGGGCTTCTCCGGTGAAATACAAAACTGCTCTGGGAACGATTCTTTCCCTGAAGAAATGACCGATTTCAAAGTCTGTGGCTAAAGTGTACTCCGAATCCTCATCCTGTTGAACACAAAGAAAGTAAGCACAACTTTTCTGATCATTTGAAGATAAAAAAAAAAAACCTGTCTGATTATTTCTAGTTCTCTGACAAGATTCTCTAAACTTACTAACCACTCATGTCTTTCAGAAGAAATCATGCTGGATAACATCTTATTTTTTCTGACTGTGAAACCTAAAACCTTAACTGATATCAGGCCAACTAATTGCCTAATTAGAACGGAGTTAAAGCAAAAAAAAATGTATATATATATATATATATATATATATATATATATATATATATATATATATATATATATATATATATATATATATATATATAAAAAAACTTTTATTTAAAAATACTCACCAACTCTTTATCTGGTGAAACTAAAAGAAAAGAAACATTGGTGACTTCAAGCAAAAGAGTAGACCTACAGTATTAAATGAGATAACTACTATTACCATTTCCCCAATTCAACCTACTGTTGTCATTCTACTGTTACCAGCATTCATAAAAGTTCCCATGCACATATGTCAAGTTACGTACCTTTAATAGGGTTGAAAAAGTTAAAAAAGGAGTCATTGGGCACTTGTTTGGTGATGACCCTCGCTGTCCCTCTGCCTTTGTGCTTCTGTTTCTTCTTGATTGTTTTTACCGTCACATCTTTGCCTTTGTGCCAATCAATTTCACACCTGTCAACAGAAGAGATGAATAATGAGAAAGTGTGAAAAGCTGCGGACAATCTGAGCAGGTATTGTTTGAGAAGTGCTCACCCCTCACAGTCGATGATTTCTGGTCCCTCAAATGAAAACGGATCCTCTGCATCTGGCTCCGACTTCATCTTGTACACTTTTGTGAGAACTGTGTTGGTAAAGTATTCATTGGGTTCAAAATGGAACTCTAATGTGAAGCTCTGTTAAAAAAGGAAAAACGAAATACATTTATAAGTACAGCAGTTATGACAAAAAAAAAAAAATAGTTCACTTTTTAAATCAACATAAAACCTTCAAATACTGTTCTCACCATCGGCTGATCAGGACCAGAAAATATCACTTTAATATCCTGAAGATGTTTAAGTATTGGTTCGTCATGCTCCTGTTGAGAAAGAGAGCATTATGAACAGCACAGAATTTCTTTTTATTTCCTTATTTCTTTTTATTAATGTGCTGGAGAAGATGACCCGGTCTTTAAATGAAACCGTATTCATGATATTTCAATAACTGTATTCAAATTCATATGATATAAAGTTGCATATTGTCTGTACAAGGTTACAGGGCAAAAGAAAATCATTCAAAAAATCTTTAGTCAGAAAAGAATAGCAAAGTCTACAGTGGACAAGGTCTCTGTTTTTCATATCTAATGTTCTGCTGGTTCACCTGCAGCATATCGCTCAACATGTCCACGCTCCGGAAAATGGTGAGCCAAAACTCTGGAATTCCTTTGGGTTTCTCCTCATTAGCATCTTCTGTCTTTTCCTCTAGAGCAGCTTTCTTCTTCAGATCTTCCTGAAAAAGAAAGGCTTTCCTTAAGACTGCTGCTCTTCTGTCTGATTTCAAAGCGAGCGGACAGATGATACTCACTGCTAATGCTGCTTCGTCCTCATGGTCACTCTGCCATTCACACTCCTCATCAGTGGGTTCCACTTCTCCAGAGATTATGTTTTTTCTCTGGAAACGCACAAAAAGCTCACTTGTGAAAGAATATCATATGTTTATCCATTCAAACAAATGAGAGGAGTGTTCACATTGAGCTCAGGAGATTTGGAGCCATACTGAAACCTCCAGAACACAGATACTGTGCGCAAAACAAATGATGTTTAACTAAATGTCAAGAATTTCTAAATCTTTTAATTTCTAAAAAAGGTGAATATACAAATAAAAAGGTGGAATAAAATGGAACAAATACAGAAGAGAACATAAAGCATGCAAAGGCTGTGGCATCTTTAAGTCTTTCAGTGCATTTAAAAGCAGCACATAAACATCTTATACAATCCTTA
Source organism: Carassius auratus (assembly GCF_003368295.1). Classification (NCBI taxonomy): domain Eukaryota; kingdom Metazoa; phylum Chordata; class Actinopteri; order Cypriniformes; family Cyprinidae; genus Carassius; species Carassius auratus. The sequence goes on from NC_039249.1 coordinate 12,776,318, forward strand.
TTAAAAGACGCTATATCTACAAGAGAAAACTACAACATTTCAATTAATTCCAATTTTACAGCAGTACTCTTGCAAGCACTCGACAGGGTTTATCTGTCTTACAGTTTTAATTAGTTTGCACAAGTATCTCTCTTGCTTTTGTGTAGCAGCCCTGTCAATGAAGTGTAGGTTCGCAAATGTATTGCTCATAAACTTTTTTTCTCTTTCAGGGACTTTCTAAAACTATGGAAGTATGCATTCTCCTGGTTTGGATGAAGTCTCTTTAAGAGTGCATCGCTTCTGAATTCCCTGAATTTTCTCTTCACTTGTGTTCTCCGCCATTTACCTGAGAGCTTTGTTTACGAAAAATCCAGGGTCTACTTTAGACAGACACAATGCAGCCTCGTCTTTATTCATACTTGTGCCCATCTTCATTGGGTCTGTCAACACTACATTAGCTGCAAGAACCGGTAGAGATCATAATAGTTCCAACGTTTGGGGTCGGTAAGATTTTTCCATGGTTTTTATACCCACCAAGGCTAAATTTATTTGATCAAGAATACAGCAAAAACAGATGATTTTGTTATTTATACATGGTATTTATTCCTGTGATGGCAAAGCAGTCTTCTGTGTCACCTGACACTTATCCTAAAATGTGATTTGGTGCTTAAGAAATATATCTAGTTATTATCAATGATGAAAAACAGTTGATATTTCATATTAACTTAAAAACAATTGTGGTAAGTGTGGTACACCTTCTTTAAAGAAAAGAAAATTCTAAATATGTCATAGCATTTAATTAAAATATAAATCTTTTGTTAGAAAACCAATGTCTCAAAGGTCACTTCTGATAACTTAAATGTGTCATTTTAAATAAAAATATACATTTCATGAATATATTTAAACCTGTACGATATATATATATATATATATATATATATATATATATATATATATATATATATATATATATATATATATATATATATATATATATATATATATATATATATATACACACACACACACACATACATACACATGTGTATATATATATATATATATATATATATATATATATATATATATATATACACACGTGTGTGTGTGTGTGTATATAAGCAAATAATATTATATTATAATGCTAAGAAAATACATAGATAACACATACACACACAAAAACACAACTCACTTTGTCAAATAACGGCTGATAAAGAGCGCTATACTTTCTCTCCAGCTCATGCACCTCCTTGTAAAACTTGGCTTCGATGTTTGTGCTGTTAACCTGAAGATTCTTTAAGGCATTGACTCTTCTTTTCACAGACTTTGGTAAGCTGGAAGAAGTTGGGAGAGGAAGAGAAGAGAGAGATTGTGTGAGCAGATGGGTGTCCGGTACTGCACAGCTGGACCGGTGCATTTCCCTGCTCTCCTGGGTCAACAGATGGGTTTGAAGTAAGAGCAAGAAACACAAGATCCCTGTTCATATCACATCGCGAAATGTGCTTAACCTCTGATAACTCAAGTCACACGCTTCATGCGGAAAGGCACAGTTGTTATGACAGTGTGCGCTGCAAACACTGAATCTGTTTGAGTTGGATTAAAAATAAAAGTGGCTTTCCACAAGCCTTATGTTTGGTCTTGCAGAGTTCACACACAAATGCATGATTGCTGTTTTGTTCAAATATTGTTGTCTGTGTCATTGTTTTCATGACCACTAAGTGTAACCTCTCTCTGGACATCGTCAGGCTGACACACACAAAGACACACATAGATACACAGCATTACGACTGACTTGTATGTAATAACCTAACATGCAGAGACAGATTTCAGGTTACAGGCAGATGGTCTGACTAGAGTTTTCCCCCCTTAGATGGACGGTTATATTACACCGACAAGTTTGCCTCTCTACGTAATATGAGGAACAATAAAAATGCAATGACCAGTTTTGAAATTCCACACAGGAAATATGAGACATATCCAGTTAGGAAATAGTTTTCTCAAGATAGGAAACAATAAAAACATGACAATAGCCACGCCATGACCAGAAATTAAAACAATGAGGTACAAAACTGATGTTTGCCCTGTTAGTCTCTTTGGTTCCAAGTTATTAGTTTGGTTTGTTTCATCTTGCTTACCTGTCCATGATGGAAGCACTATGTGAGACGCTGTCTATTTTGTCCTGAAGAGCTGCCAATGCTTGTGGGTTCTGCATCGCCTGGTCGCTCACCTTACCTGAAAGTAACATGCCATCACCAGCAAAAAAAGAGAATAAATGGAAAAATCAAATGGCATTTATGACGATCAAGTCTCAAAGAACGTTTATGCTGCACACAGTCCTTTCCACAAACAGACATCGATCTTAAAGGAAGCATATAATGTTCAGCAGCACAGTGAAACCGCACTATTGTTTCACCTTTGATACTGCTCTTAGTAAGTTTGTGAGATTGCACAAATTTCTCAAAAGAACCTATGAGACAATCTTTTCCATTAAATCCTCGGCAGCAGTGATGTGAAGCTTCATCAAACTTTTACACTGAAACATTATACTGGCTTTTGTTCGAGAAGCGCCCTGAATCAAAAAAATATTCACAAAGACAATCTAAGTAACACATATAATCGTGTTCTCTGCCAGCTCATAAATGTTTCAGCATTTCAAAAGCTATACAGACTATAGTCATTTGAAAAATGCAAGGTTGCTAGTCAAAGAGAGTAGCAGGAATTCTATACCTTTGGCTTCATTGTCAGCATCCATTTTTGATACCACAGCTCAAATACTCTGTGAAAAACACAAAACAAACAACTTCAGCTTGTCTAAAATAACAAGTTTTTTTCTATTGGTAAAGACAAAATCACATATATTAATTAACTTGAAATTTCAATCATATTTATTCAAAACAAAATGCATTCATATTAAAAACAGGTGATACTTTGCACAAACAAAACAACAGTGTAATGAACCTAAATTACATAAACATTTAACTTTTATGTTAAATATTTTTATTTGACTTAATTCATTGAAATAACTGGCACTTAACTGACATTGTTAGTAGTGCTTGCCTCATATTAGAGTTTATTTTATTATTGTTATTATTATCCACAAGTTTGACATTTACTTGGTAATTCCATAGTTATTGCTGTATCATTATTAAATTGCTAAAATAAATATTACGATTATACTAATAAAATAAAACCGGCAACTTGGTATTAGCGCCCAATAACAACAACATTAACAGTAATTATTCTAGGAATCCTAATAAAGAATAACTAATAACAACAACAATGAATAATGAAATATTTGGAAAGCTTCTTAGCTTGAAAAGATCCCAAGTGTATGTTTTATTAATTTACTCTTTTGGGGGAAACTTTGCTTACTATAGTAAATGCTGGTAAGGCAAAATCAATCATTCCTTTTTTCCAAGAATCGATACGTTTACATTTCTAATGTACAGCAAAACTACAAACATAAAATCAGCAGCTCAAAGTAAGGGTACTAACAGATGTGTTTACGCCCATCACTCTCGCTAGCAGCTAACATGCTAAACTAGCCACGTCCAGATCATAAGAGATTAAATCAGATCTCATAATCTCCGCAACCACCAGTTTAGCACAGCTGATGATGACGGGGTCATAACAGCGACACAGGGCAGACACTGGATGATCTCCAAAACAACACTGAAGAAGGGTGAAATATAAATGTCACAGGCCAGCAGGCTAACAGATCCTCACAATACACACTCCGGGTATGAGCTTGCACTATTTCTGCTGCGGTTAACAGGTTACAGGGTAACTGTTTGTTAAATGACCTGTAAGCTGTAAAGATTTGTAACAGTCACTCGCAACTTTATCAAAACAAAGATGACATGCATTGAGAGCACGAGCAGCACACTACTATCATATATAATCAGCAACGAAAACATAATCCACTCTGCTTGACGTAAACTAGACACTCATAATAGGCATGTGTATTTCAAGGTAAAATGCAAAGTAGAAAGTAATATTTTATTTAGGGAGATTGCTGTTCTTACCTGAACAGCGGGTGTTGTTCAGATGATGGACTCGGCAGTAAACCTGAAGCGCATTGGTCCTACAATACTCCGCCTCAGTCAAATACTCCGCCGGGTTGAATCGGTTCTTTGACATGTATTGTTCAAAAGAATCGATTCGCCGAATGAGTCGGAAATCGGCGCTTCTTTTACACCTAATGTAGTTACATTATTGGTCCCTGACATCAGTGAGTTTCATACTACATGCTCTGAAACCTTCCAAAAAGCTGTTTAGGCTATTGTAATTTCATGTGTCTTGTCTAAGTTTTATTAATTTGTTGCAACCACGAATAAGATGCACAAAATAATTTAGTACTTATATTATTTACATTAAATTATAAAAAAACAAAAATAAAAATTGTGTTTTAAGCACGTTTTAATCGTTGTAAAATTCCTGCCATGCTGGCTGCTATTAAAGTCACATTCTGAGTGATATGTACGAATCGAATCGGCCATGTCACTCAGTAATTGACTCGGTTCATTCTTATTGATTCCGTGCTATTTATTAAACGATTATTCAGGTCGTTAAGTTCACTAAGATTATGTGAAGCTCTGTGCAGATGTTTTATGACTGTAAACGTAATATCTGTAGCTTTTCTTACAGTATTAGACTACAACTGTATGAACAAAACTTTTCTAGTCAAGTCTTTATGGCAACATTTGCAGAAATAAGTTACTAGGGACAAATGAGCATCACACATTATTCAAAATAATTTTTTTATTTTGGTATTTCATGTTCTTATAAAGAGTATGTTAATACTAGCAATACTTGGTGCTCCTATGTATGCCTCTGTTTTTCCATTTGTCATAAACAAACAAACCTGAAGTCCCTTCATTCCTGTATCATCTGAGATATATTAATTCTGGAATCTTATGCATCACTAGCTGATGTGTAAACAGTGTTTTGGAAAACACGTCTTTGACCAGCAAGGTTTTAAAAATCAATAATGAAAACATTGTATGCTTGCTCCATTACCACATTAACGGCTAAATATTTCTAACATACTTCATATAAACCATCAAACCCACATTAGAAAAGTCCTGATATACTTGCATTTTTGTTCTATGTGTGCAAAAAGCACATAATATACCCTTAATATCAAAGTCATAAAATACTCCTCAAAGTCATGATTGCGGAGCATCAAAAAACAATGACCTTCCAACCATGACCAGAAGGATTTGGAAAAACCTTGCCAAAGTTAAGAGCCAAAACTCACAGATGAGGTCTTTAAGTTTTCCTGCCTTTTCGCAAACACAAGACAATTCACAACAGACAGTACGGGCGGATGGCAGATTACATCAGACTCAACATGTTCTCAGCTCCCGTTCTGGGTCGACTGGAGGTATTCATTATACAGCTTCTCTTGAGCCTCGTAAAGCTTGCGAAGCTTTTTGGTCAGTCCCTTACTGAGCTCCTTTCCCTCAACATCATGTGTTGGGAAGCCCTGTATAAACAAAGAACATAATAAATGTGACCAAAATTTTAAAAATTCATAAGGACTCATCCATCCCCTATAGACCAATAATCACATTGAAATGGATCCAGCATACAGTACATACAGTAGTGTGACATAAAGAGTGTATCTTATGACAAAGACCACGGAATGGTTTACATTACCATTTCATCAAAGATGGAGTACTTGTCAGTCTCTGACTGGAACATTTCACTGGGTTTAATCTTCATTTTGGCCAACTTTGCCATCTATGACATCAAATATACAAATATTTATAATACAAATAATTCCAAACAACCAGTGAAGCACAAACAAGAATTAACTTCACTCAGTGTATTTAAAGCTACACACACACACAACGAGAGAGAGAGAGAGATGAGAGTACTAAATTATGAATTATGTTGGGGGTCTCTGTGATTGTTCTAATCACCTCTTGTTCTTGTTTCTTCTTCGCAGCCTCATCTTTTTTCTTCTTTTTTTCATCTTCCATCTTGAAACATCATTAAAGAATAGGTGGAAATTAATTACAAATTTACATTAACATGAAACAACAAAATAAATAAGAGGATTGTTTAATGTAACATTTAAAAGTGACCCTTTAAAAAAAAAAAAAAAAAATGTTTGTGAGGATACATTAAATTGATAAAAAAATACAGTTAAGACTTAATAAATGGTGAAACAAACAAAATAAATGGTGTTCTCTTGAAATTCCAAAAATCAAGAATAAAACCTATCACGCTTTCTACAAAATACATTGAACAGCACAACTGTTTTCAATATCATACTGTTACTGTTTCTCAGCTTTGCCATCAAATAAATTACATATTAAAATATATTGAAATAGAAACAAGTTATTTTAAACTGTATTATTTCAGAATATTGCAGTTTTACTGTAAATTTGATCAAATAAATGCCAAATAAGTATTTAAAACGTATATATTAATAATCTTACCGGGACCAATCTTACTGAGCCCAAACTTTTGAGCTGTAGTCTATTCATTGTGTATTTTAATTTTCAAATATGAAGATGCTCATAAACCAATAGAGAAGTCTCAGAGATGCCCCCACCATCCTTTTTTTTTAAGAAATGCTATTTGCTGTGACCATCTCAGGTGGATCATGAATGATCTGCAGTATGTGCCCAGAGCAGTAAGCGTGCATACGAGGCTCAAAGGAGTAATTTAAAGAAGGTACAACAATAAACCGCTGCAACTTGAGTCCTTACCATTCATTCTAAAGACCGTCATTTACACTGACAAGCTCGAAAGGCCTAAATACATTTTTCATGACCTGGCTTGTATTTGAATCATTTCTTTTGTGATGCCTGATATGCTAAGAAACCCTTTTCCTTTGACAGAAGGAACATATCACCTTACCCTGGTGGAGAGATTATTTTGATCTGATTAATGACTAATTTCAACCTAATAAGGTGCACTGCAAACCAGCAGTACTATATGTGATATGAGATCCAAAATCTACACACCACTGATACCAAATAAATCAAGTAAAGATATCACAGTATCCTCCATGTAGACGCATTCTGCAATTACCTTCTTCTTCTCTTCTCTTTCCTTCAGAAGAGTTTCTTTGTCCACCAATTTCACAGATGTGGGAAGTCCTTAGAAAAACAACATTTTTTATTTATTTTTTTCCATGACATTCAGGGTTTAATAAAATCTATGTATCTTCCATTTACCATCACGATCCTCAAATCGGACACCCAGCTCAGGTAAAGTATCATCACGCAATTCGTCACACAGCCTCAGCAATTCTGTCACTGGAAAACAAACACATCTCTCTAATGAATTCTCTTTTATGTTTAAAAAGCACAGTCTGTATTGTATGCAAATGTCTGTTGGAGGTACAGCTACAACAACACCCATAAAAAAGGAAAAAAAATCTTACAAAGGAATAAATTATAAAAAACAAAATGACTCGAGTATACATTTTAGGTCTTTGCTCTGAAATATTTATAAATAAAACAGCCCGAGAGATTTACCTTTCTTCTCTCTTGCAATTTTTCTGACATCTTCCCTGAAATGCGACAGCACTGACAAATAGGGCATGACTGTGTTCTCGAGCTGAAACAGAAATTATAAGATTAAGAAGAGTTTAATAAGGGTTGACAACAACAACAACAAATATTTATATTCAATCATTAATAACGTGTCTTCACAACTCTGGCTTTGTAACAGAAATTAAAAGGAAAACCTTTGATGAATCAAACATGATCTAAGTGGTGTTGCTTACATCAGCATTCTGTCCGTTTCCTCCAACAGGGAAGCCAATGGGCTCAGCTCCCTCAATCGCTCCAAATGTCTGTCAAAACAGAACAGTTTTAGCAAGCACTTCAGTGTGCAGCCACTGTCTCTAAGGCTCAGCTTATTCATTGTAGCTATCCGAATGTACAAGAATCCAGGTATCAATTACGTCCAAAGTTAAGCTCTATATAGCTACTTTTTTTTTTGTCTCGCTACCTTAAGCATGTCGGTCAAGTACAGGGCAATGCTCTGCAGCAGCATGCGGTTCGGCGGTAGTTTTGCACTCCTTCTGGCAGCCATGTAGGTGTTACTCTGACCGACAAGAGCCCGCATCTCCTCTAGAGCCGAACGGGTGTCTATGTTGTCACACAGCGCCTCATGAACTGATGTTTTCTTCTCATAGAAGCTACACAAACACACACAAATTCCTGTAATGGGTGATAAACCTTTATTTTTAGAAGAGATACAATGGAGTCTTAAGGAACATGTGGGTCACCTTTTGTTTAGTTCAATCTCCTCATCTTCCCATTTCTCAAACTGGCCAGTGACGTCTGTGGGGCTCCTCAGAAGATCTTTAACATTTAGGAAGAACTCCTGTGGAAACAGAATCAGAGGAGCAAACACAAAAACAGTCATAAGGGACTTTTTCATTTGCTCTCTTAAAATAATACTTAATTTTAAGTTATGTGCTTATAATACAAATTTATAATCCATTTAAACTTTTGGGGTTGATAAGTTTTTGCCATTTTAAACATTTTTTAAGGGTTCTTAAAATAATGTTTCAAATGAACACCATTCTTATGAAACAGTAATGATGTAAAAATCCTCATTTTGATCAACTTATTGCGTCCTTGCCGAACAAAATGATTAATTTATTTTTAAAAGAAAAATCTTACTGAGCCCGAACTTGAGGATATATATTCTGTATATATTGTATTTAATCCAGCATTTTACTTTAAATTGTTTAATTAAATATTTTACCACATTAAGGGTTAACATATTCAGAAAATTCATAAAATAAAAAATAAAATAAAAAACCTAATAAAAAAAGCCCCAGCAGATTCCTATCACTTCAAGGTCTAAGGGTCTAGAACTTGTGTCTGCATTATCCTAAATACACTTTTAGCATAGTTCATAACCATCTTTTCTTAAGGAAGTTTCTAAATGTTTGGGGGAAAAAATAAAATAAAAGATTGCTACCACTGCTAGACTGCTTTTAAAAAACTGTTTTTGTGTGCACAGCATCTGCCACACTACATACACTAACACCACGTTTAGCTTTTTAATGTGTTTTGTTTGAATATTTACAGCTTTTACTTCTAATTTGGGACCTCAGAACCTCTATTCATCTCCAGTTATATTTCAGCCAAATTCTGCTGAGGGAATTGCACTATTATTGCATCACCGTCTAATAAGCCGTCTTCATTTTTACTCAAGTCCAGCCTTTGGTGGTGCACTGGTGTAGAGGGAAAAACACAGTGTCTCATTAAGATCCTAACTCCATGTTCGGGTGAGGCTGGTCTAAAAAAAAATATAGAGTGTAGGTCGGTCATAGGTAACCTTCACATACTTCCAATGCTAATGGCTGCCTGTGTGTTTCAGGCAAATTTGGAACTCTGCCCATCTTATATTCCTTGGTGACAGAGTAATTGATAGGTGGAAAGAAGCGCAAGACAGAATTAATGTGCCCTGAAGGACACACGCTATTCTCCGACCTTCTGGGTTCTAGAAGGAATCTAGATAAGCCTATTGTGCACTCATGAGGATTCCCTATGCTGATAAGTGGCAGATATTAAATTTGGACAGACTATGAATTTTGGGTACTTTTCTCCCCCACTGCTTCTTGCAGGTTTCTCACTCACGTTTATGAATCTCTCATATTGGATGGCTGACTCCATTGTGTTGTTGGAGTAGTCCAATGTGTCTTTCCACGAATGCATCAGAAAGGCCAAACGAAGCTGTCTTGCTAAAAGGAAATAAAGCGCAAATGCACAATGTCAAAATGTGGTTAAATGGATAAATATGCAAGGCAGATCATGTATAGACACCACATAATCTCTTTTAGGTCAATGACAAACAAAGATGCATGAGAAAAGAAAATAATTACAAATCTTTTATGTGCCAAGGTATCAGTCTTCTTTACACTGTTGCTGCAAAGATGTCAAGTGGTATATCCATATAGTAAAAAAATAAAATCCCTTGCTTGCCCCTTGAAGACACAGGACTTAATCATTATTAAAAAAAAAAAAAGTTACTGAACACTTCCAAGGTCAAAAACTGACAGTGATGAATAAACGTACTCAATTTGGTCTAAATATAAAACATGCCACTTTCATTCATTTGATATTTTCAAAAAAGAAGTATAAAAGACATTGACACACACTCATGAGGGTCTTAACAGTTTCTCTCTTTTTTTTTTAAACCCTTCAAAGAATAACAACCACAACAACAACAACGACAATAATGAGAATAATCAAAAAAAAGAAAAAATATTTGGAAAATGAAATTATAGAGGTTATTCAAAGTCAAATCATTTCATTAAAAAAAAATAATAAATAAACAAACAAAACACAAATTTAGACCAATTAAAAAGAGCATTAAGTCTTTGACGCATATGCAGAGATCAAGATATGTAACAGCGATACTTATAATAGTAAAATTGTAGTAGAATTACCCGTATGTTTGGCCAGGGCATCTTTGATAGTAATAAAGTTCTTCAGAGATTTGGACATCTTGCATCCGGCGATGGTCAGGTGACCCGTGTGTAAGAAATATCGTACCCAGTGATCATTCTCAAAGTATGCCTGTTAAAAAAAAAAAAAAAAAGACATACAGCAATCCAGGGACAATCATCAGTTTTCAGATGAATAATAACAACTAGAAACCATTTGTTTACATGGCAATGCTCAAAAAGCCAAAAATGTATCCTTTGTAGTTGATGACAGCTAAAAATTAAATCACTACATCATGTCACATGTATATGCTCTAGCAAAATAAGAAAAAAGTGCACTGTTACACTAGCTATAATAACATACATAATTAAATAGAAATGTGTGCTTTAATTACAGTTTTGACAAAGACAAATCGTTTAACTAACGGTTAAACTTGCAATTATGGTAATTCCAGCGTGACATGAATGCTGCATTAACCTGTACTGAATAATGAACAGGATTCTAATAACAGCTTTTCAACAACGCATTTTAAACATTAGCCATATGAGCACACTGTAATTTTCTCACCTCAGATTGCGCCAATTCATTGTCATGATGAGGAAAACGCAAGTCAAATCCTCCTCCGTGGATATCCATAGACTCTCCCAAAATGGATCCAGCCATGGCAGAACACTCAATATGCCATCCAGGTCTCCCCTTTAACATCCCCAGCAGAGTTTTAGATACTGAACCCACAAACATTACCAGTGCATTCAAAACTTTGTTGCCTTATATAAAATGTGCTAAGCAGCTAACTGTGGAGACATTTTAAGGCATGTTCATCTACACGTCTTCCTGATGTGTACTTCCTCACCTTTCCCCAAGGGGAGTCCCAGGATGGTTCTCCAGGCTTAGAGGCCTTCCACAGTGCAAAGTCATTCTGTGATCTCTTTTCACTAAGTCTGTCTGCTGAGATACTCAAGTCACCTGCAAAAAAAAAAAAAAAAGAAATTCACTCATTGGAAAAAAATTGAAAAATTGCCCTAACGTCCTGTTATACAATGGATAATTCTGGCTTGTTGTATCCTCTACTCAGATTATTAATCAAGCTATATGCACTATCTAGTAACTGCCCTATTGGTGTGCATCAATACAACTGTATTACAGCAACAGTGCAATGCCATTCTACATCTAATTGCCATGGAAATTAGAGACAGTTGAACCGGATGCATTTATTGTACTTCTCAAAAGCCCACTTAAAAGTGTTAATTATTTTAAGGGACGTATTGCAATTTATTCCTGTACCTTCTCCTTCTTGAAGAGCCTTCTGATCACCAACGGCTTCTGGTACCAGTTTGGCATAAGAGTGAGCAGGGCAGGAATCGAACTTTGCAGTGTCGAAATATACCGATCCATTTGACTCGTATCTTGTGAGAAAAGAGCAGAAATTCCTTCTTAGACATTTCCTTTGAAAGTAGTGTTTTTGTTTACCGTTTATGAAATGATAAATCTACAACGAAGCTCCGTTCCTACCCGTAACCGTTGTCCACAATTCTTTTGACAAATTCCACAATCTCTGGCACGTACTCGCTGACCCGTGTGAGAACATCAGGAGGGAGGACCTGTCAATCAAAGACACCACAGGCTATCATCACTGCTCAGACTTCACATGTTTTAACACATCGGTAAGAAGATGAACATGCATCACAATATATACAATACAAAATACACTGTGCTGGAGAGCAACTAGTTACTTCTAAGAGCATTAAGTAATTTAACTACAAGTTACAGTTACTTATGAAAATGTTAATGATTACAAAGTGGGTTACATCTGAATATTTTCTGTAGAAAGCTAGGATATGTTTAATAATATGAATTTGTTGCTTTGCCTGTTTTTGATGTGCATGATGCCTCTTGCCTTTCAAAGGCCTTTTAGTAAAGCAAGCAGCATACCACTTCCGTCAATTATATCAATCCACATTGCAACTGAAATCTTTAGACTACAACCTACTGTTATAAATGTAGAAAAGTAATTAAAACGTAATCAGTTACATTACTGAAATAATTGAAATAGTTACGCTACTTATTACACTTTAAATAGGGTAACTTTTAATCTGTAACCTATTACATTTCCAAAGTAACCTTCCCCAACACTTAAAACACAACAGCACAACACAGTTGTTCGACAGAGATAATAATGTGAAATGTTTCATGAACAACAAATCAGCATATCAGAATAGCTTCTGATGGAAGACATGGCATTAAACACTGGAGTAAGGAGCTGAAAATTCAGCTTTGTGGTCACAGAAATAAATCACATTCTGAAATATATTATTAAATTGTTATTTTAAATTGTTATTACATTTTTTATATTTCACAATATACAGTTTTTACTGTATTTTTGATTAAATAAATGTAGCCTTGATGAGCCTGAGACTTCTTTTAAAAACATTTTTAAAAATGTCTGACCCCACATTTTTGAACAGTTGTGTATATACATACTCAGGCTATTGCTTACTCATCAGTATTAGTTCACTCACATTCAGGGCTTCCATATCTTTGTGGTACTCTCCCTCCCAGTACTTTGGCAACAAAGAAAAGATGGAGTTTTCTGTCACTTGGCTCCCAAATTGGGAGTCTAACCAATCTGACAAGAGATCCTTAGCCTCTTCCAATAAGACCTAAAAATGAAAACCATTAAGAAAAAAACATTTAGTTTCAGAACCATGCCATGAATTCAAATGATCTCATGAAACACCATGTTAATTGATGTGTCACTGAATGGCAGCAGTCAAATAATTTAGAATAAAGTATTTTTAAGTATTTTTAAAAAGCTTCTCAAATAATTTACCTGTGCCTGATTCTGGAGTGCATCGCCTGCAGCGTTGCTCTGCACTGCCCCCTGCAGGGGACCCAGGGCAGCTTCCACTGCTGCATCCAGCCTCTCCAGCATCTGTTTCTTATCTGGGTCAGTAGTCTCAGCAAGCTTGGCTTTAAACGGCTAAACACAATAAAACCAAATTACATTAAAGCACAGTGATGGGGAAAGAGATGAATGAAAACATTTTTGTGAAAGCCAGTAACCAACAGTCTAGCGGATTTGAGGTGGTCTTGCTTCCATTTCGTTTTCAGAGCTGCTTAAATCTTTTCAGCAAACTGATTAATTTCATTACTTAATGGCAGCTCTTTCAGTACTTCAGGATATTGTATACATTTTTTTCTCTTGCTGATGTGAAAGCAACCCGTGTCCCACATAAGTTGTGTGAAACACTATGTTGCTAATGTAACCTCGTTTCGCTTAGATACGGAACGAGTACTATGGGGAAAATTCCTTTTTCTCTGAATTCTGAAGCCAGAAATTAGCAGAGTTGCTGGGAACTATTTTCAGGGACTGCGTAATAAAAGGAACTAAACTATAGCCTCGTTTTCATGGCCATGACTAAGGTCTATAGTGATGCATTTCTGAATAAAAAAAGCTTCTCATAGTCATTGGCTACTTTTACAGTCGTTTCATTGCTGGAAGGGAATGATTAAAACTGAATTTTCGATTAGGCATCCTTATGGCCCAGCCCTCACGCCAATGTACACATCATCAGAGAAGAGATGCAAAAGAAGACTGCATGTTAATGGTACCGATTAAAAATTACGAGAACATGTTTTTTTTTATATAACAATAATGTGCAAAGATCAATCATTTAGAACTGTAAAACTGCATAAAAATTTTTAATTTAGATTTCACAATGTCTTTAAATTGGTACTCTCAGGGTCGGAAACATGCAAATGCAAAAAAAAAAAACATTTCTGGGTCCAACTCATACAGGCTTTAAACCCCACAAGTCTGCTTAGATGATTCATTTGGACCGAAATGTCCACTGTATGAGTGATACCCTCACCGTTCGGGCCGTTAACACATCCTGCAGTATCTGAGAGGGACTGGGCTTCTTCTCTCTGTACTGCTCCAGCAGGTAGTTCTGTCGGGCTCTTTTGATGATCTGAAATGAAGAAGTCACACTGATGATTGGATCTTGAGAACACTGTATCACATGTGGCCTTCAGAATTAAAGCAGCAGTTTCATATGACCGAAAGCATGAGGTATCAGGTTATATAGAATTCAAAAGCTTAAGGTCAACTACATTCAGACTCGGCGCAAACACGGCTCTTACTTTGTCATCAATATCTGTGATGTTCATACAGTAGAAGACGTCGTATTTGAAATAATCCTTCAATATTCTCCGCAGTATGTCAAAAGAAATGTAGGACCTGAAAGAACAAAGCCATTGAATCCTCGTGAAATACAAAGAGATGCTACATCATAAATGTTGTGTGAGCCTTGGATGCGAGATGTTTATATTTTCTCTTTTTGCCTATGTTCATTGAGCCATAGTCAAACAGAATATTTCTGTGAGATTTGATTTACAGCCTCAAATACACAACTAACAAGTTCTGACCCTGGATTGAAAGCTGAATGTCTGCTTCAGCCTTTTCATTGGCTGCTGTCCGGTGTCTACTGTGCTGTTTTCAACAGCTGGGGCACACTGAAAACAAAGAAACACTATGAATGGATTGGGAATATGTCACCTGGCATGACCCATGTGAGAAGCATCATACACCGTGGGGCCACAGCAGTAC
Organism: Carassius auratus; assembly: GCF_003368295.1. Taxonomy (NCBI): domain Eukaryota; kingdom Metazoa; phylum Chordata; class Actinopteri; order Cypriniformes; family Cyprinidae; genus Carassius; species Carassius auratus. The sequence continues at coordinate 12,791,336 of NC_039249.1, forward strand.
CACAAAACCCTGTTGCCCTTCTGTGGTACAAACACCTCCTAGAATGCACAAAACAAGACAGATATGAACCATTTTTAACAGTTTATTATCATAAAACAGCATCCATTTTTTAAGTTTATGTAAGAAGTCTGAATGATTTGATAATTCAGTAAATAGTGCCATTATAATTTGAAAAGATGAAAAGTACAGAATTTAAATCTGTAGGTTCTTTCTAAAAGTTTTGCCCATCTGTTTATGTTTTTAACCACCAATACTACAGTAATATAACATATAGAGAGTTGTGGATTTAGTCTAGTAATGTTCTACATGTCACCCACACATTAGGCCATGTTGTTTATCTTTCATACTGTACCTTGGTCCGTGTGAGACTGTTGTAAAGACACAGCTTTGAAACGTCTGTGCCTTCTGGCGGAGACCATGGTGCCTGCACCCGCTTCCCCTTTGCTGAAAAACAAGAGACACTTATTTTCCACCCAAATTACTTTGTTTGGTATAAAAATGAGTCACTTTCACAGATTAATTTATAATATTCAATCCCTAAACTGAACAACAAACGCCTTACAAGAAATAGTTGTTTGTGCACACCTGCAGCACAATTATAACTCAGGGTTGTTGTTTTTTTCCTCACAGAAAACATAAAACATGTCTAAATGAAAGTGACACATACTGTACACAGTGTGAAAGTGAAACAAAAAATGTACAAACAAAGCCACTGATAAATGCATCCAATGAAAGAACGGTTTAAAACCACAAGCACCTCAGTCACTCAGTGTGTATCAGTCAACTGTAACTCCAGTCCTGTCTAGAACAAACCTGAGAAAGATTAACGAATCAAACAACCCACACCCTCAAACTCATGCAACACATACGGCAAGTGTCCTCAGCACAGAAACCACTAACTCGAAGTGCAATTCAGCTACAACCTACGTTCATGCACTCTGACTACGACAGGGGGAGTTCTGTCTACTCACTGCTGCATTCTGGGGTCTGGTCATTCGTTAGGGGCTTCAGGGCGGCTATGTGTTTGTACCAGCGCAGGGCGTGGACATGCCGCTCAGGTGGGGGCCCGCATAGAAGCGCAAAGGCTTCTGCGTCCGCCTGTGAAGGCCGGTAGCCAGCCAGGTAACTGCGACTGCTCAAGTACTCATTCAGAGCCTCAACCCTGCGAGCATCCTCACTTATGCGCAGTAAGTAGCCATAATCAAAGGCTGGGAAAACAGAAGGGCATAGACACACAAACACATAGACGAGCAGACATTAGAAATGAGCTAAGGGCTCGCGGAGAAGGAATGTGATTACACCTGTAATCCTCTTTAAACTCATTGCTCTGAAACATAAGCGGTAATAATCAGCTAACACACAATTGTGAAACAATACACTCACAACTTTAATAATGTCAGTTAATTTAATAAATGAGGGTATATCCCATAAATTGTTTGTGTCATAAAAGACATAGAGATAGCAATAAAATATTTGAAGGCAGACTCAAACAGATGGAACATATTTGGAGAACAAATAAACTTGTGAAGGGCCATTAAAATTTGTAATATATATTTTTTTGTTAATTGAAATAAAGCTGATATAAAATAAGACATAAATATTAGGAAACTGAAAATAAAAATCAGTTTAAAGTACTTAAATTACACACACACACAAAAAAATGTTTTTAACTAATTAAAAAGACAAAAGCACATAAGAAAACCACTAAAACTGAAACTACAATATTAAAAAAAAAACTATATGAAATATTAATAAATACGGTAACACTTTAGAATAAGGTTCCATTAATGTTAGTTAATGTATTAATTAACATGAACAAACAATGAATAATACATTTATTACGGTATTTATTCATCTTCGTTAATGTTAGTTAATGAAAATACAGTTATTCATTGTTAGTTCATGGTAATTCACAGTGCATTAACTAATGTTAACAAGCACAACTTTTGATTTAAATAATGCATTAATAAATGTTGAAATTAACATGAACTAAGACTTATAAATGCTGTAGAAGGATTGTTCTTGCTTAGTTCATGTTAACGAAAGTAGTTAACTAACATTAACTAATGGAACCTTATTCTAAAGTGTAACCATAAATACTATAATAGCATTAAAAAACATTTAATGACGCATTAACATGCTATTAAAAATGTACATAAAAAAAGCATGACAAAATTCTGAGAAATGTGCCCGACGTGCAAAAGAGCAAAAGAAAATGAAACCTGTTATGAACCCTTTCTTTATTAAATCAAAACCAATTATGAATCAGTCGAGGCTGAATACATCTGACTCATTTACTGAACAGCATATTATTATTATACAGCATATATTTATAAATAGCTCTCTCTCTCTCTCTCTCTGTGTGTGTGTGTGTGTGTGTGTGAAACATTATTTGTTATTATCTGTTCTTTTTTTAATCTGGTAATGATCTTACCATCTCGCAAAAGACTGTATTTCTTCCAATAAAAGACCAACAAATACCAGCAGTATAATATAAACGTTATGAAAAACGAAATTGGTCAATTCCATTCGATTCCCATTCTTTATGAAATTATTAAACTCATTACAGTGTGTTACCTCGGCTGTCTAATTTCGGTTTATCTGTTAAAACAATTGTTCTAATATAACAATATGACAGTCACACATGAACAGGAGAGCCTTGGGGATGTTGCCATATATAACATTTACGTTACATGTTTATGTTACAAGCGGTACCTCAATAGAAAAAATAAGTTAGTGGGAAACATCCTGTAACAGCTGCAGGTTTAAATAGGACCTGCATTAATGAATAACTTAAAACATGCCTCTGCAGGAGAAACACGCGTTAATGTTCTACAGCGTACAACATGACTGTTACATCGCAGATGAAGTAAAATAAATAAGTTGAGAAATTTACCTATATCTCCTGTGCTTGCCATTTTCCACTATCTGATGCAACAATAAAGTGTCGTGAAAACCTGATAGGAAATCACAATGAGACACAGCACATGCGCGAAATCAATGATGTTTGCGGATCTCTAGATCATTTACACGACTCTCCAGTGTGTCTTATCACATACAGATCCGAAGTCCTTCTACGTCGATTACGCGAATAGTACTTCCGGACGAATTTTAAACCTCCTTTCGTTCCAAAATAAAAGTCACCTGCCAACAAAAGTATTTGTATAATACTTAAAGAGACTTTGAAAATACTGAGCAATTTGGATGACTAAAGTAATTAATTTCTTAAATTAAACATTTCAATTACAATTTTAAACATTTAGTATATGCTTACATATAGCTTTAAATTTATATATTTAATTACAAAGAAAAATAGGCCTAAAGTAGATGGCAAACCGATTTAAACACTGTAGGATTGCAGACCTTGTCGTTTTCCATTTATTTCCATATTGTCATCAATTATTAGATTAAACTGTCATATTTTCGTTTCTCGTGTGTGTGTGTGTGTGTGTGTGTGCGTGCGTGCGTGCGAGCTCTTGTTTTTGTGACATATCAGGACACATCGTGCGTGCGTGCTCTTGCTTTTTTGACATATCAGGACACATCTCTGTATAATGACATGCGTATGGCACAGGTATTACAAGGAGAGGGTGACTTATGAGGACCTAACCCATGTCCCCATTTTTCAAAACGCTTATAAACCATACAGAATGAGTTTTATGAGAAAGTAAAAATGCACAAGGTTTCCTGTGAGGGTTAGGGTTAGGTTGAAGGTTGGTGTAGGGCGATAGAATATACAGTTTGTACAGTATAAAAACCATTACACCTATGGGATGTCCCCACTTTTCACAAAAACAAACATTTGTGCATGTGTTGAAATTTGTAAACAGACCACTAGGGGGAATCCAAGTATAACCTCAGAGGGTTGATTGAATGATGTCAATTTTGGGTGAATTATCCCATTTAAACGAAGTCTTACAAAATCACAAGCCATTTAAATAGAATTATGATTAGTATTATTCAATTTTACGTGTAACCTGTCTGCTTATAAAATCTTATTAGAAAAAAATATCTGCCTGGTTTAAAATCACAATAATGAAGGGGGGAGGGTTTTATTATAAACATTATTACAGTAGCTTGGGAATTAGTATTAGTTTGTGAATTTCTAAGAAAACACTTGCCAGTGAGATTATTGTGTGTTTTGTTCTTTCTGACTCTGCTGTTGTACGAAATGACATTACGCGTGATGTTATTGCATTCGTTATAGGTCAAGGATCCTGTCAGCCAGCTCTTATCTTAGGACTGTGACCCCAGACGGACTACAGCCCCTAACCTCTTTGACAAGGGCGCAGATTACTCATAGCTGCTGAAGGCCAGACGACACAGACCTCTCCTCACAGAATACCAATAGTCTGTGCGCGTGCTTGATTTATTTGTGTTGATCATGTTCAAGATCTCATCATCATACACATCTCTCTGTCAATCAAGTGATGTGTATACATAAAATGCATTTTTTGGTTTTCTGATTAGTCCAACTGTTTCTCGTTTTACAATCAAACACTTAAATCGCACTTACAGCACGTTGATAGTTATTCAAGTTCACCAAGTACCTTCTAGATTCACATCTAGATTAGAAGAAAGCCAGCTACGGGGCCCAAGGCGAATAGTCATTACAACAACTGCAAATAACTTTCCTTCATGTCTATCTCCATCTGAATGAACCCGTCCATGCAGTTGTCAGTATGCAACAGCTAGTGTGACCGTCTAATGCTGGAATGACAAGGCGCTGACAGACCTGTGTGACAGTGGTCAAAAGAGTAGGCCACATCCAACACGTCAAATTCACAGACAGTTGTATGGAATTGATAAACAGTTGTTTAAGAGAATAGGACTTTTGAAAGTGCCTAACGTTTCAAAAGGACACCAAGGAACTGTAATTTCTGCTAAAGTAATGAAATCATCAGCATATCTTGCAATGTATTTAAAAGTAGCAGGTGAATAGGGTTCTGTCAAGACACAATATTTGTGCATTACAATAGGCCTGTTAAAGGACAGCGCTGACTTTATAGAAGTAAGGTCAAGACAAAATACATAAATCAAAAGCTAGTGGTTGGTGATGTTCAGTTGTGTCCTTTATGTCTCAGGGTCAAACTGTAGACATTGGACATAAGTATGAAAGAAAGTTAAAGCAGTCGCAAAGTTATGCATGTTAATTCACCATGAAACAACCTTCAGAAGACATTGAAAAAGACACAAAATGTTAGTCCATTCATGTTTATTCACAGTAAAATGTTAATTAAAAAGTTACGTTTTTTAAAAAGTTGGTTTGATTAAAAAAATTATTTGATTCTTTTTATGAGAGTTTGAAAACAAAACACCCCTCAGAGCCAGAACCAGACAAGCATCATTATCATTAGACTCTTGACAAAAAGGTCAAACTTAGCAATGCTTGACTGATGGCATGAGGAAACGGGTCCTGCATCGGTGGGGAACTACACACACTTTTTTCATAACTGTCAATCTTTTTGGGCCTATTTGTCCAATATAAGATTTTCTTGGGGATTTTTATACAGTATATTTTCATTAGCAATAAAAACCTCCAGTATAAAGCATCTCTTTATTTAATTCTAGATGGAAATTGATTGAATTAAATTCAGGAAACTAAATACATACTTTATGTATATTGCGAAAGTATAGGCACACATCATAAACCTATCCTTTATTAGCACATACAATATAAAGTGGAATACAAAACTGCAGATGTATAAGCTGTGGCTTCTTGAATGTTGGAGGTTGTTCAGGAATACTACAAATATTACATACAAACAAAAAGCAGTATGATTGGGAGAGAACATCTGAAGATTCTTAGCTACAGTCAGACTCTAAATTTAACCCATCCAGTCCCCGTTTCCTTATCCTCCATCCACCTTTAGATTCTTTAGTTCTGTTACCCAATGAAGGTGAATGAAGGTGGGCTCAATCATCAGTCGCGGTTGAAGGGGTGGGAAGGATGGTTTGGGGCATGTACTGTGTGACATTTGGGGGGTGTGGATATCTATTAAAAGAGAAGTGTTGGTGCCCGTTTGTTGGAACCCTGTAGAGACTCAACCAGGATGCCAGAGCCAACTAAAAAAACAGGTATGCCAGTGTTTATTCTGTTCATAATTCTTTGACAAATTGCATAAAAATATTGTTGGAGGAACAATAAATATTTTAATTAATAACACATTTTTGTCAGGAGACTTTTAACCGGTGTTATTTTGAGTTGTTGGTTAAGGAAATGTTACCTGAACTTTGACTCGTTGTGTGCTGGGTTTCTGTGATTATGTTCTTTTTGATTATGTGAATTCTCGTTCTGTACCATGTGAACAATTCATCTGTAGTCATTTGAAAAACATATATTTGGCAGTCTCAGTTGATTTAAAGAGCAGTTTCATAATATTATCACAATGTTTATTTTTTTTAAGTACTGCATGCTGATGTTTTTAAGCCTACTGTATGAATGGAAATCATCCAAAGCATGTGATTGTATTGTGCACCTTTCTTGAAGTTCTTCTTGGCAAAATTTTAAATTAAAATATTATAAACTATCTTCTTTTAAACCAAAACACAATTTAATGGCCTAAGCAAAAGGGATAGAATAATGGCAATGGGTTAAAGTACTTTTTCCCAAAAGTGCACAGAATAACCCTGCCTAAACGGGATTTATAGGATTGTCATAATGTGATTGCACCTGTTTTGACAGCCTACTGCGGTGATATTCGCTAAGCCCTACAGCATTCTAACAATGCAGTTGCATGACCTTTCCACATTAAGCAATGGAGTTGAGTGGTAGCCCTAAAATCCATCTGCACACACTTTCTCTTCACACTTTCTCTTCCCTTTTTAATTTCTTCAGCATTATTCAAAGGTTCTAGATGAATGGTTCTCTACTAGGACCCAGGGCCAAAATGGGGTCCTCGGAATACTTCCAGGGAAGCCCCAATAAGTCTTAAAATTTATGTATTTATAATCTTAATTGAAATGATAAAAAGATGTACATTACTAAACTGACATAATTTACTTTTTTAACAACAAATACCAGAGGTAAAGCTAAGATAATAAGGCTGAATATTGTCTTGGACAAAGTTAAAGAAGACAAAAAAGTGTGAGAAACACTTCTCTTGACTCACAATATCTCCACAGCAATATGATCTTAATAATAGTTTATTATGACTGAACATTTTTTATTTAGAAGGCTTTTGAGTGACACATCCAAGCTTTGTTTGAGGGGCAACCATCAGCATCCAGTATACGCTTCATGATAAATGTCACCTTCATGAAATAGTTTCCCTTCTATTTCAGATGAATATGTACATTATAGTTCAAAACATATTTACCACAGAGGCATCATTAGTTTACTATCACTGCTTGCATCCATCCAGATGGCAGCAGTGGAACAAAGACAATGTGGATACCAGCGGTTTTAAAATGGCAAGAGAGGGATCAGTACTTTATAAACAACAGAAATAGATCCTAGCTAATCCATCTAGCAGCTACCTGCAGCTGTGTCAACGTGGACTACTGTTCTCATTGGGGAGCACATTAATTCTATTTTTAAACCCAGAGGATTGGCTTGTTTTATGCTCAAACCATTTGCACTGATGTGACTGAAGATGTATGTAATAATTCAAGGTATGCAATAAACCAAATACATCATGTGCTTTATTTACTTTTTTCACTGGACATAAAAATAAGACCACTACAAATCCATTTAGTTTAGAATTACATTTCTAGTTCCGAATGTAGATAGCTTTGATTTTTAATCCTGACCCCAGCTATGTAATCATTTTGCTACGTTTGGTGGGCAAAGGAAAGGACGTGATGTGTGGCATCCCATACTTGGAATTCATGCTCTACATTTAACCCATCCAAGTGCACACACACACAGCAGTGAACAAACACACATACCGTGAATATACACCCAGAGCAGTGGGCAGCCAATGCTGAGGTGCTCAGGGAGCAGTTGGGGGTTCAGTGCCTCAGTTGTGGTATTAAGAGTGGAAGAGAGTGCTGTATAATCACTCCCCCCATCTACAATCTGTGCCTGACCTGAGACTCGAACCCATGACTTTCAGGTTACAAGTCCAACTCCCTATCCATTAGGCCACAACTAACTGTTTTGTTTTAAACATGAATTTAGGGTGACTTAAGTGTACATGTTTTCTTGCATTTCTAAACAAGATCTCAGTATAAGGACATAGTCTTCAGGCACATTTAAATTATGTGATATCGGAGAGACTAGAGAGGAAAAGGGGTCAGTGCAGTACATTTTTAGAGATAAGAGCTTGATGTCAAGATTTTGGAAATGTATTCTTTCCTTCTGACCTACCCTGCCTTCCTCACTCCTTCTAGTCTCAGCTTTCACCAAGAAACCAAAGACTCAGGCGGCTGAGATTGGGGCAACGGTCATATTTGAAGCAGAGACTGAGAAGCCTGATGTAAAAGTGAGATGGCAGCGAGACTCCAAGGACATTGCATCCAGTTACAAATACACCATCTCAGCGGAGGGCAATATGCACTCTCTCACCATAAACAATATAGTTCAGGAGGATGCAGTGGGATATGCAGTTATAGCTGGGGTGTCAAAGGTCAAATTTGAATTAAAGATAAAAGAATCAGAAGGTGGGTATTGTTTGGATGGTGACTCACATGTTCCTGTATTTAACCTCACTTTTAGCCCACCTTTGGATTAGTTGTAAACCAGTCACAGAGCACCACAACCAGTTCTCCTTTCCAATTCACTTTTCTCTAAAGTTGCAGCTGGTTGTTTTTTAAAGCATCTTTTTCTGAGCATGCTGTCACCATGAAATTTTAAGAATTTCTCAGCCTTCTATGGAATTAGAGAAGAACTCTTATAGCTGTTCTTCACTTCAAACACTTCTGCCCTTCAGTGCCCATTCATGGAGCTTATGATCCTGTAAGGCATTGTGCATGGACAAAAGATATATGGGTTAAATTAAATACTGGAGGAATAGCTAGCCTTATAAATCTTTCAGTCTTTCATTACAAATAGATTTAATTTGAAGCTGTAATCCTCAGGAAAAAAAGCAACACAGTTATCCTTGTTGAAACAGAAGTATTGAAATGAAAAAGTTCAATGTAACATTATAATATTATAATAATATTAGTACTAGTTTTAGCACAGTTTTCACATTATATACAATATGGCCAATGTTTCAAGGTTTCATCCATTAATTCTGTGTTTTATCTGGTTATTTTGGGACTAAAAGGAGTTTTAAGTCTTTAGCAGCGTTGTTTCAGTCAGTGGTTATTAGTCAACTATTTAGAGCCGCTTATCCAATATCCAGACACAGCGGAAGAAGAAAAGCAAGACTGTCCTAATTTGTGTGGCCATTGGAATCCTTAAGAGAGCAATATCCAAGCTAAAAGGGTCCATGTGAACAAAACTATGCAAGTAAAAGCATGTTCATTAATAGACAGGTATAGTGCATTTTGAGGGCATGTATAAAACGTTGTTTGCCTCACAGAATCTGGCTTTAAGTTTAAAACACTATACTCAAGAGCCCCATGAGCTGAAGAATTAGCATCTTGCTCTGACCTAGACCTTTTTTTGTGATATGTAATTCCTTTTATAGATGCAGGAATGGTGAATTATAAATGTGGAAGTAAGGCTTTAGGGACTTACATTCATCAGCAGCGAAAGGGGAAACTTCTATGACCCAGATGGGTGAATATCACTTGTTTTCATCAGCCAGAATGGCTTTTTAAGGATTTTTCTTCACTTTTGCAGTGAAGGAACCACAGAAAGCTGTGTCTCCAGACCCTGCAGTTGCAGAACCTAAGCATGAAGAACCTAAAGAGGCTACACCAACACCTACTGGAAGCTCAGCCCCGGACACCAGTGGAACCCTGTCAGATGGCTCAGCACCTGAAGGTGAATACAAGAGCACATAGACATATTAACATATGCAAATTCATTTAATTACACATTTAAAAATATTCAAATTGACTGGATAACAAACCTATTGTTCTGTTTGTTCTTCAAGGTCTGCCTGAGAGTCATCGGCCTGACACAAGGCAGGACCTCACTGGTCTCTTCACTGAAAAGCCTCAAAGTGGGGAGGTAAATGTAGGTGAGTAACAGAGCCTCTGGTCATAAAGAAATGGATAGTGCATGTGAAATATAATTTTTCTTCCAATCTGTTCCCCACAATATAGGTGAGAACATTACTTTTGTTGCCCGGGTGTGTGGTGAATCTCTGCTGAAGAAGCCCACAGTAAAATGGTTCAAAGGAAAGTGGATGGATCTGGCCAGCAAGTCGGGAAAGCACCTGCAACTCAAAGAGCACTATGACCGCAACTCTAAGGTCCGACAGTCGTCAATACCAAACAGTTATGAAGTATACTATATCAATATATTTAGAAAAGCTTCAAAGTCAGAAGTAAGCAAAACAAACCTTTTCTATTCAGGTGTACTCTTTTGAGATGCATATCATTGCAGCTAAAGCCAACTATGCTGGAGCTTATCGTTGTGAGGTCTCCTCTAGAGACAAGTTCGACAGCTGTAATTTTGACCTGGTAGTACATGGTAATACAAACAACTATATGCATGCTTAATAAATATCAACAAGGAATAAATAAGTCTTAATTGAAACTGTACCAAATGAAGTGGTAATGTGTGCTTTTCACTGTGTACATTCTACTTCAGAGGCTCGTACAACAGATGGGCTTGATATTCGGACTGCATTTAGACGCACGTGAGTATTTTTTTCTACGTGTTTAATTAACTATAAAGTATTAATTTTAACAGCCGCATCATAAAATTTGAAAAAGATGATTACTCATGCAAGCCAGCAGTATCATGCCATTTCGCAGCATCTTGAAATGTTGGTTTGCTTGCTTTCTTGAACGCTGTGTGGTTTGGTCACATGATTTTGTGCACGTAGATCCTATGCGCTTCTTTATATGGTTTGTTTTTTATGTAAAGATAGCATCTGAGTCCATATTTGGGATTTAACATTTTGTATTTATATTGCATTATCCCTTTTTGGAATGGCTGATTACCCAGGAGCACAAGTGCAGGTGGTAAGAAGAAGATAGGAGAACATGGCAGGTAGCTATAGGGGTTTGCTGCAGCTGCTGTGGATATATCCACACAGTCGTTGTCTTCACACAAGCAAAGCCTTTGATTTGTCATCAGAGAGTTCATTGAGTCCTTCAGTGTCCATCCGTGTCCCTCTGTCAGTCATATGTTATAGCTTGCCCTTTTCTTTCTGTCCTTTTCAATCTTCCCCCTTTGTCTGCCAACATCTAAGGAGAGTGATATTAGTCATTGCTGATGCTTTATGACTCACTCTCCAAGGATCTTTGCAAAATCTAATTTCCTTTCTGTTCTCATCTTCCGTCTCTTCTCACGCTTTTCTCTGTTTTTTTGTGAGAAGGGCAATTTCCCAACACTCATTACTGGTGTATCAGAGGCAGGGGGCCTTAAAGTGAATATGATTTCCCTGTCCACTGATCTTTTCAAGTGCAGACACTGATTAGGAGCGAGCGAATTAGAGGATCACACTAATAACGCTGCCAACAAGTTTATCAGGAACTGCGTTTGTCCGTGACTGTTTTGAGATACTTTAATTCTGGTTATTTGAAACGCAATAACAGAAAATGCTCTTGATGCACTTCTTAACTTTGGCTGACACCTTGTCAAAATCAGTGGAAATAGCTGCACAAACTTTGAGTGATGTGTCTCTTTTGTTGCTCCTCTTCGTGTCTTTAAGACGTCCCTTAAAGAAAGTTCATCATGGGTCATACAGTACATAAAAATCCTTAATACTACAAACTTCACAGGTCAGAAAGAAGACTCAAGATGAGGAAAAAAGGATTGCGATGATCACTTGTTATAATATATCATATAATTATAAAACCTATATAGCTGCCTAGGTCTTTGATATATGTACAGTGATGTGTGATCATAGAGGGGTCTGCTATGGATTTCTTCTGTACATTAGCATTTCTGTGTTTTTTTTACCTTCATCTTTGACATACTTTAACAATATGTGTTCAAAAACAGTGTAGAGCAGCTCTGTTCTAGTTTCTATTGCCTCAGTAATGATGTCTGTATAATGTGCATGTTTTGTTTGTGCATCTATACACCCGTCCCATGTATTCTTATGTGTGAGTATACACTACCATTCAAAAGTATGAGGTCAAAAAGTTAAAGTTTTGCTGTTGTTGTTGTTTAAAATAAATAAATATATTTATTCAGCAAAGATGCATTTTCAATACAATACAATAATTAAATAAAAATACATTAAAAAAAAAGAAAGAAAAATTTTAGTTTTACAGAAGCTGTTTTACCTCTTTTTTTTAAACTACAGTGAGGTGACAATGTAAAATAGATCTGTGTGCTCATGTTTTGTGGTCTGTGATTCCTTGCTCTCCTACAGTAGCACAGAAGCAAGTGAAGACTCAGGAGAACTGGACTTCAGTGCTTTACTGAAAAAGAGGTGAGACTAATTAATTACATACATTCATTGCCTACTTTAAAATTTGGAGACTGAAAATGCAATATATTTGAAATATTCTGTTTTAATGACTTCAGCACTCAAGCTAACATGATTCTGAGCAAGCATTTTGTTCTTCACTGGAAGTAATAACACCACATTTGTAAAGAGGAGTTTACATGCTCAGTATCACACATTTTTGATTAGTGACCATATAATAGTTGAATCAAAGACTTTAGAATCATTTAGATGCCTTAAAGTGACTATGGTTGAATCCGACAAAATCTAAAAATAAATGGTAATTCATTTTACATCATGTTTCTCTTTTTTTTCCTTTTTTGACTGATGCCTAAAATTTGTTTTGAATCCATGATTTTTTTAAGTGTTCTCAGCTGTTTGAACTCATATGAATGAGTTAATTAGATATCATTCTAATACTGAAATGTAAGCTTTATTTAGTCATTTTGTTATTTTGTATTTGTTGTATTTGAACTACACAATGATTTATTCCATCTAAGGCTCATCTATGTCTAATTTCCCCCCCGTTTTTCTCCTCTGTGGCTGTTCCACTCCCATGTTCAGAGAGTAAGTCAGTCACACTGATCTGACTGCTTGTGCATGAAGGAATGTTGAGTGTTGTATTGCCGAGTGAGTGTGTGATACCTTGATTATTCTCTCTCCAAATCAGCCACTGATTGCCAACTTTAGTCCTTCTAGGTTTTTCCACTCAGCCGACTGCACATCCACTTGGAACTAAATAGACAGAGTCACGTTTGTCACATCACATTTTTAACAAACTCCTTCGTCATTACTCATACACTCCTTAATTAATCACATTAATAAACCTATAACTCTCACGATTCCTATGCTATTTCACACCCTACACATTCATCTCTTTTTCACTGACTCTGACACGACAGCATAACAAATTAGTTATGTTAGTAAACATTGTACATTCATTGAAATAGTTTATAACTCTTAGAATTTAGTAAACACAAAAGGCACATGAAGATAAAGCATTTAAGTAAGGAGGAAGTGTCTATAGGCAACAATGACTCTGCATGCTTTAAGTGCTTTTGTAAAATATGAACTGTAAAATGGTCTTGATGGTTTAACAATGCATTGTTCTCATTGATTTGAGAACCTGATAATGTGCAATAATCTGCTGTGGTTTGTCTCATCATGCTTGACGCTTGGTTTCTGCTTCTACATAAGAACAGCAGTTTCTTAAAAACTGTCCCACGGTAAGAATTTTTACACATACAGAATAAAAAATCTGTTGACTAACATTCATTAGCATTTATCCCATTTATTAGCCACAGTAAACTGCATTTCTATTCTTTAATAAATAAAAACGTTTTCTAACATGCTTACTTGTCATCATTTACTCACCGTTATGTTCTTCCAAACGTGCTTGGTGTTTTTTTTTGTTTTTTTTTGTTTTTTTTCTCATCCATACAGTGAAAGTCAATGGAGTCTATTGCTATTTTGGACCCCACTGCATTGTATGGTTGAAAGACGTTTTCAGTCATTTTCTTTCTTGTGGTACAGGTTTGACACAACATCAGGCTGAGTAAATAATGACAGAATTCTCTTTTTGGCTTGAGTGACCTTTTCTGATCAGCCTCTATCTGCTGTCATTGCAGAGCTGTTCATGTGAGCACAGAGCCTGAGGTAGATGTATGGGAAATCCTCCAGAAGGCTCCACCATCAGAGTATGAAAAGATTGCCTTCCAGTATGGAATCACAGACCTGCGGGGGATGCTTAAGAGACTCAAAAAAATGAAAAAAGAAGAGAAGAAAAGTGCAGGTTTGTAACCTTGTTGAACTTTGTTAACTGTACAGGCCACATAAGTGACATATTTACTATGCTTTGTGAAAATATTCATAAGAAAAGTATTCGTAAGAAAAACAAGCACTTAGGACAAAATAGTGCATTACTGCCCGTAGAGTGCAGAGGCAGGACTCTGTCAAGACACAAATCTGAGAAAGAAATTAAGAAATGACTGTATTAAACGTTCACTGATGCATGTAGTCTCGGTTATACTTAATGGAATAAGTTTGGAAAAACCAGGACTCTTCCTTGAGCTTGCCTCCTGGCCAAACTGAGCAATTGATTGAGAAGGGTCTTGGTTAGACTGGTGACCAAGAAGCTGATGGTAACTCTAGTTGAGCTCCATATGAGATGGGAGAAACTTACAGAAGGACAGATATCACTGCAACACTCCTACACCGATCTGGGTTTTATGGCAGTGTGGCAAGATTCAATCCACTCCTCAGTGAAGACACACGGAAACCCACTTGGAATTTGCAAAAACAACCTAAAGGACCCTTAGACTTTGAGAAACAAGATTCTTTGGTCTGATGAACCTAATGAACCTCAGTTCCAAGCATCAAGGAAACCAGGCAATGCTCTTCACCTGCACAGTAAAAGTAAAGTGTGCTAAAGTGTTAAGGGTATGAACAGTACTTATTTCAGTTTTTCATTTTCAATAAAGTTGCAAAGTTGTCACAAATCTTTTTTTTTTTTTTCTTTTTTTTTTCATTATATAGTGTGTAGTGTAAATTTATGTGAAAGAAGGCAATTTAAAAGCGGTCTGAAATAAATCAACAACACAACAACATTTTTAAAGAAAATTAAGGGGTATGAATACTTTTGCAAGGCACTGTAAGTAATTTACTAATTTGACTGTTAGTGATAGGTCAAGTTGAAATGATGATAGTGAAATACATTAAAGGGGTCCTATTATGCTCGTTCACTTTTTCAACTTTAGTTAGTCTGTAATGTTGCTGTTTGAGCATAAAAAAGATAGAAAGTTACAAAGCTCAAAGTCCACTTCAAAAGGAGATATATTTTATTTAACAGAAATCTATTTTCAAAAGCTACAATGAACAACTTGTTTGGACTACAACGCATATTTTCGGGGATTGTGATATCACAAATATCGACTAATGGGACGAGACCTGGTTGAGCTGCACTAGAGAAGATAACGAGTGTTATCACTATGTCGGAGCCATGCTAACATTCCCAAGGCAGACAAACTTAAAGTGGAATCATCCAGGTTTAAAACGTGCTCAAATTGATTTGATTTTGACACAATTTTTACACTAAAGATGCCAGGCAGCTATGGTAAGGGATATGACATTTCCTTACCCGGTGCAGAGATACACATTTCGTATTCCAGAAGGCGGACCTTCATTTGATGCAGGAACTATTCAAGCTCTTCAATCCAGACTGTGGAGAGAGGAGTTGTAATAATGTAAAATATGTGAAAAATAATGTGTTTTTCGACAGCCTAGTTTGAGATCCTGTTCTAGTACACCCCCTAAACAAAATCAAGACTTTTCGAAAGAGCATAATAGGACCGCTTTAAGTGGATTAGAACAAACATTTTCTTAACATGCTCATGTGCAGCACATTTCTTTCTAATAGTGGTGACTTTTAGCTTTTCTTCTTTGTTTTAACCACAGCATTTCTGAGGAAGCTGGACCCAGCCTACCAAGTCGAAAAGGGACACAAGATCAAAATGCAAGTTGAAGTGGCCAATCCAGATGCAGAGGTTAAATGGCTAAAGAATGGACAAGAGATACACCCAACTGGAAGGTATTTACTTGGGTCCTTTACTGTAAAAAAAAAAAAAAAAAAAAAAAATTTGTATCACATGCATTCTCAAAAGAGTAAGTATATGGAAAGGATTACAATAAACTCAATTTTATTTATTTTTTTATTATTATTTTTTTTTACGTCTGCCACCGTGCTTATGGACGGATGGTCGCTTTTCCTGCTCTCCGCTGTCAACCCTAGCAAGTGAGTGGCACTCAACAATATGCTTATGACAATATACAGCCTAAACATAATCAGGAACTTCAAGGCTTGTCTCTGTGGGGTTAGATGTCTCAAACAGCCTGTTGACTATGAATATGCAGGGACAGTTTTCCAAGAATACAAAACAGCTCTGTAAACTCAGATGTCAGCTGTGCCAATGGATGGAGGCTGTCAGATGTCTAAGGACTCAAATAACAATACAACAAAAACTATCCCCAATGGCTAATAATATTTTTCGGTGACCTTAGTTAAAAAAAAAAAAAAAAACTTGACTTGTCATATGTTTACAATCGCCTATTATTTGTTTGCCACAGTATTTCTGACATCGTATTGTCATCATATCAAGGTCAAACAAGCTTTTTGTTCATTTTCTGACCTGCATTGTTAATGTACGTTTGGAAGAGCCTCTCCAACAGTGATGATTTGTCCCCATCTAGAGAACAAACCTGGATCTGCTACTAAACTATTTTCTCCAATCTTCCCACAGGTACATCTTTGAGAGCGTAGGCAACAAACGCTTCCTCACCATCAACAACTGTACTCTGGCAGATGATGCTGCTTATACGTGCATGATTGGAGAAGAGAAGACTGTCACTGAGCTCTTTGTTAAAGGTAATCAACTTGCAGGCAGGACTCTCTAAGAAAAGACAAAAAAGTTGTAGACCAGAAAATATTTTATTTAAAATATTTTTAGCAATGTAATTTATGCATTTTTGTTTTTCATTTCTCTGCCCTCAGAGCCTCCCGTTCTGATCCTACGTAACCTAGAGGATCAGATGGTCATGAAGGGAGAACGAGTAGAGTTTGAGTGTGAAGTGTCTGAAGAGGGGGCTCAAGTCAAATGGTAGATCTGTCAACATGCACACACTTCCTTTTCCCTTCCGTTAGAAGTGACACATTTTCAATGACATTTTTAGGAAAAAATGTGCATCTATAATGAGCATGATAAACTTATATCTGTACTAGGCTGCAGTACACCAAAGATATCAAAGAACACCAGAGAAGGGTTTAGAAAAGGTGACCTTTTCTCAAGCTGTCCTGGATGAGTCAGAGTCCTGGCATTCCACAGATGTCCAGTAGATGGCAGATGTGTTTCTTTTAGCATGGCTGGCTGGCTGTGTGAGTCACACACTGACTGACAGATGGTGGTGTGTGAGTGAGTGCTGGTTATGCCATAGCTGTAGCCAAGGCTCTATATCACCCTGGGCTGTAAATGATCAGTTCCTGGAAAAGGTCATAGCAGCCTTTTAGCACCTCACAAGTGTCCTAGAATGGAATGAGAAAGTCACTGGTGGCTTATGGCACCTCTCTTGAATAGTGGATGACTTTCATGATTAGAGAAAGGCAAAAGTAGATACTGTTCCTAGTACTGGAATGCCACAATGTAGGACTTTAACATTACAAGTCTAAAGGGGTAATAATGTGGTTTTGTGTCTTTAGTCTATACTGATTGGAATGAATCGGCATGATGTGGAGTTGCATTGCTTGGGGTCGGTGTAAAAGCTTATGTAAGCATGAGAAAAGATTAGCAGCTATCAACTTAATATAAATCGTTAGTCCTTTACCATGTCAGCCATTTAATTTATCCCAATTGCTCCCACTAACCTGCTGTAATGCTCATAAATCAAGCTTTACATTTCTGAGGTTGTTATTGGTGAGTATTACTGAGTGCCATATTACTGTTAGCCATGACAGTACCTTCAAAAATGTTTTTGTTCTTAATTGTTCAGGTGCAAACCTTCTTGGAATTTCCTTCTTGTAATGTTTTCTGTCATATTTTCTTTTCTAACTGCATTTATGTATGTTTATGTGTAATAAACACACACAGCTCAGTGAAACTCTGACCTAAGCATCAACAAATATTAATGATTACCAAAATTCTGACCTGTACAGGGAGAAAGATGGAGTGGAACTTACCCGAGATGAGTCCTTTAAATATCGCTTCAAGACAGATGGATGTAAGCATGTCCTTATCATTAATGATGTGACCAAGGAGGACTGTGGCCACTACAGAGTGAAAACCAATGGAGGGCAATCTTTAGCAGAGCTCATGGTTCAGGGTAAATATCAGAATTTAGAGAGTTTTAGGTCCTCCTATATTTGTAGACTTCGGTTAAAATTAACTATATATATATATATATATATATATATATATATATACTTTGCACAAATTGTAATTGTTCAAACTTCACCTCTCATCAGTTTAGAAAACATGGCCACCCACACTTCTGTACAAGGTTAACATTCACAATACCAACATGTCAGCTATTGTTAGACCGCCTGTCCCATATATTTTAACAGAGCAGGTGACTCTGTCTGTTCCTCACTCTCTCTTTCGGTCGTTGTCACAAACTGCTTTGTCCCTCTCTTTTAATAGCATCTAAGAAAGATTTATGACTCATTCCCTTTCTCTCCCATTTCTATTTATTGTTTGCTTCTGTCTCTGTCTCACTCTCTCTACTCCCTCTGTCTCCTATTCTGAGTCTTGAAGCATGTATAGCACTTTATAAGCAAACTGAAACCCAGGTATGTCTAATATCAGTTTGTCTGGGCTTTTGATCAAGTACAAGAGGTGCCAAGAAAAAAAAAAGCTGCCCAGTAATACTGTAACTTTACCAGCCCATCAGTGGGATCGTTACAGTACCTTTCTTTACCCCACCTCTCTTTATTATTTGAAAGGGATAGTTTACCCAAACATGAATCAGTTACTCACCTGCATGTTGCTGCAGATCCATATGATTTATTTATTTTGTAAACCACAACAGGCAGGATGTTCATGCAAATAGTGACAAGGGTTGTCAAGCTCTACAAATAAAATATATATAAAATAAATAATTTTTCAATTATAATTTTATCCATTTTTAACTTGCCTAAATCCCTTAAAAATGGTACAGCATCAGATGTCTATACTATGGGTTCTGAACATTTACTAGCTATATTCACAAACTCTAGTGTTTACATGTTACATCAGGTACTTCAAAGGTTTTCCATGTATCTATGATGTTACATCTTAAACATGTTATTTCCATGTTACGTTTTATTTATTGATGATAACATACGCTAGAATAGCTTTTGTGGTGTTACCTGGTAAGCATCCATAATTAGTTGTTGGTCATGTGTGATGACGATGTTCTCTTTGACCTCTAACCTTTAGAGAAACAGCTAGAGGTCTATCAAAACATTGCTGACCTGACAGTGAAGGCCAAAGACCAGGCTGTGTTCAAATGTGAAGTTTCTGATGAGAATGTAAAAGGCATCTGGTACAAAAATGGAGTGGAGGTGAAACCTGATGCCAGAACTCTTATCACACACATTGGCAGGTGAGTGCATGTGTGTTACTAAATATTATGTTGGGAGATTTCCTCAGGTCTGTTAGCAAAGTTTCAAATGAAGGTTTATTCTTCAAATTTACATTAAAAAAACACACACAAAAAAACCACATGGTTTAGCTAAACGATGCGTGTTTACATTAGGTAAACTAAAAACACTGCATACTGCCAAAAGCAAAAGCAGCTCTAAAACAGGTATAAAATGTAAAGTATAATAAAACAAGGTATTCATAAAAAATTAGTAAAATAACATTGAAATAATAAAATATATATAAAAATGTGTAACCATTTGTTACACCATTGTAGTCATGTGGCATTTTTAATGGTACTGCTTAAGTATTGTGCTTACATAAATCACAAAAACATGTCTAAAACTTCATAGTCTTTTGTAACTTCATGGTAATTTTAGTTTTTTAAGTATTTTGGAATTTCTTGACCTGTACCTTTACCCAGCGTCCTTTTTGTTCCCTC
This sequence comes from Carassius auratus, assembly GCF_003368295.1. Taxonomy (NCBI): domain Eukaryota; kingdom Metazoa; phylum Chordata; class Actinopteri; order Cypriniformes; family Cyprinidae; genus Carassius; species Carassius auratus. The sequence continues at coordinate 12,811,408 of NC_039249.1, forward strand.
TGTTCTGTTGTAAAAGTAGTCAAATAAATTTTACTTATGTGTGTAACTGTGGTTCTGAGAAATCTGTATGACCGGCAGAGGCGGTGCTAAGAGTGAATAATCGCTGCATCAGCTAGATAGGTCGAGAAAAAATAACAACAAAGTCACGTCATGACGTTGACCAAGATGCAAGGAATTAGAGTAGAATCCTCATGCCCTTGGACCAAAGAGGAGACAGGGACTCATGCATCTCGTAAAAAGCACACGAGGAGCCAGAGATAGCCCAAATGGCAGGACTCTGAACTGATAGACCTGACCCTGAAAGCTGAATCTTAGGAATTTCCTGTGGTGGAGAGCAATGGGAACATGGAAGCATCACTCAAGTCTACACTCACAAACCAGTCTCCTTTCATCACAGATCGAAGAACGTCGACTGTGTGCAACATCCGATGGTTATGGGGGCGCTGACATGGTCCTCCTTGATGGTGGCGGGGATAAGGGCAGCATGACTGAGTCTCTTCAGCCACTCTGTGTCACTGTGGCATTTGAAGTCGCTGACCGCTGTGGTGACTCTGAGCTTGAGTAGTGTGAGTGAGCCGGTGTCAATGGCATCCTAAAAGAAGGAACCTGTGGAGCCTGAGATACAGGTGCATCTCAATAAATTAGAATGTCATGGAAAAGTTGATTTATTTCAGTAATTCAACTCAAATTGTGAAACTTGTGTATTAAATAAATTCAATGTACACAGACTGAAGTAGTTTTATTATATATAATATATTTTATTATATATTATATATTAGTTTCTTTGGTTCTTTTAATTGTGATGATCTTGGCGTACATTTAACAAAAACCCACCAATTCACTATCTCATCAAATTAGAAAATGGTGACATGCTAATGGTCTCTCAGTTTGGTTCACTAGGCTACACAATCATGGGGAAGAGTGCTGATCTGACAATCATTGATGGTGTTGATCCATTGTGTTTTTTGAAAACAAAGTCAGGATTTGGCACCTGCCCACACTGCCAAAAGCACCAAAAGTTGGTTAAATGACAATGGTGTTGGTGTGCTTGACTGGCCAGCAAACTCATCAGACCTGAACTCCTGAACTATTGCAATAGGAAAATGAGAAACATGAGACCAAAAAATCCTCCATGTCAAGTGCCATGCCACATTTTTTTGAGCCAAAATCATCACAATTAAAAGGATCAAAGACTTAAACTACTTCAGTCTGTGTGCATTGAATCTATTTAATACATGAGTTTCACAAGTTGAGTTGAATTACTGAAATGAACTTTTCTACGACATTCTAATTTATTGAGATGCACCTGTAATTGTTGTGTGGCCTCTGATAACTCCATTCTCTTTTCTAGTAGTTCTATATTGTCTATGTTGGGGCCAAATAGATGTCCCACAGTTGGTAGTTCCCTAAATGCCTTCTTACAATCTTCAGGCAACCTTACCTGAGCAAGCCATACCTGGTGTCGTGCTGTTAGGAGGGTCTCAGTTCATGCATCACTTGACCTATAGTGAACGGCATGCTTTAAGAACTGAGGTACAGAGGGGTCAATATTCGCTGTTTGCAATGTGGTGTTACAGGCAAGCAGTAGTTGGCATACAGTATTCTCCGCTCGGGTTATGTAGGCTAAGGACTCATGATTTTTTCAGTAATGTGTCAGTATGTCCACAGTGTACATTGCCTCTAAGCGCTTCATCTGGTGAAGACCAATAGAATCAGCCTCAGCTATTGAGGCAAGAGTCCAGGCTCACTCCTCCTAGGTGCATTGGAGCTTGTTGTTGCACTCGAGAATTCAGTCTGGGAGAAGACTGGAGAAGTCTTTGCATGGTGGGATGGTAAATGTACTATCAGCATTTTGCCTGAAGAACACATTTGAACCATTTTGATCCATTCTTTGAAAATAACCTATATAAAAAAATAATCATTCACTGGTTCTGAATCAAAACAGACAAACAAAACAGAAATGCTAGAACACAAACTTTTCATTATCAGACAAGTAGCAATTGTTAAGTGCTAATGCCCAGGTCCCTTATTAATAAATTAAAAGATACAGAAAATATGGATTGTTACAACATCACTTTGCTATTTGTTACAACCGTGCAACACTGCTTAGTTGTTTCTATTATGAAGTTACTTTTTTATTTATATTAAGGATTCATAAACTGACCATTGATGATGTAAAGCCAGAGGATGAGGCTGACTACACCTTCGTTCCTGAGGGCTATGCCTTCAATCTCTCTGCCAAGCTCAACTTTTTAGGTACATCCTTTTAATTATTACTGAAGAATGTGAGTTTAAACTGCTCTTAAAAAAAAAAAAAAAAGACAAAAAATCTGTGCAATTGTTTTTGAAATTATCGTTTTATCTTTACAGAGGTCAAGATTGACTTCGTTCCTCGCCAAGGTAAAGATGTGTTTCTGGTAAATACATTAAACCATAAATATTAAAACGAAAGAAAACTATATTTTTAGAAATGTGTCAAAAAATTGTTTTTTTAAAGATCCTCCCAAGATTCATTTGGACTGCACGGGCCGCACCGCTGAGTCTACAATCTTGGTTGTGGCTGGAAACAAACTGCGACTAGATGTACCAATTACTGGAGATCCTGCCCCCACTGTGGTTTGGACAAAAGGAGAAAAGGTAGGAGTGATTCATTAAATTTTGTCTGGTATCGATTTCTAACAATCCCTGTCTGAGCGAATAGGTCTGAGCTGTGTTTCCCAAAAGCATTGTAAGCCTAAATAGATTGCAGAAAGCATTGGCAGTAATGATCTGTAAGATCAAAAACAGCAGAATACTCAAACCTACACTAAACTTTTTCTTTAGAATGTTATTTAGGTAGAAAATCATTTTTTGAGGACAAATTATGTTTTTGAATTCACCTACAGTTTGTGGTATGCTTTTTATTTGTACTGTAATTCTTTACGATTTGCCATGTTGTCCTACAAATGTAACAGGAGATCCATCATCTGGGCTTCAGAAGCCTTGACAGGTACAGGTAGGTACTGTAACATCTCCCGGCCATAACCAGAAAGTCTTGTCGAGGCTCACTGGGACTGGGAGTTTTGTGCTGAGATGGAAGGATGACAGTTCAGTTTCTAACACGTAACCTCTGACCTGGTTGCCATGGCTTCACAGCTTCTGCTCTGCTCATGTAGGGTAGCTTTAAGGAGGGAGAGTCGCGACCTGAACCAAGGCATACATGGACAGTGAAGAACGGTGAAGTGAGTTTGGGCCTTAATAATCCCCAAATGCTTGTACACTGCACATAATCATGTGTCTTATATGCTTCTTGCTTTGGCTGGGATGTTATTGACCTATGTTGCATGACGATGCAGTCTTGATCAGTTTATCCAGAGTCACGCTCCATATATATAAACAGTTGAGTTTTACCTTTTTCGAATCCAAACTGATCTTTGGGTTTGGGACTTTTCTGTAGTTACATCGTGTACTAAGACCGACGGAAAATAAAAAGTTGCGATTTTCTAGGACGATATGGCTAGGAACTATTCTCTCATTGCAGCAGGCGCAGTGATATTACACAGCGCATGAAAATAGTCACAGCGCCTGCTGCAAACATGGTACGGCAGCAAAGTTGATTATTTATTACACTGGAATGAGAGTATAGTTCCTAGCCATATTGGCCTATAAAATCACAACTTTTCATTTTCACAAAAAGTACACAATGATGAGTCAAGAAGAGTCAAGTTTTAAATAGTCATTCTTGAGCGAGATGCTAACGGTCTAATCAGATTTAATGATCTATGCTAAGCTAAATGTCCTACTGCCAGACCCGGAAATCGGCTGTATTAGGGTGACCAAACGTGCCATATTCCCAGGACACGTCCTGCAGTATTTCTACATTGCCTAAAATATCCAGGTTTTGGCTTTGGTTTGCTGTTTTCATACTTAATAAAGGTAATGATCATTTGACCAGTAACATGCAGTCATTGTACGTAATTGACCAATCATTACATGCGTGAGAAGGTGGGATCTACAGAGAACGGTCAAAGCGATGCAAATATGTGAACATATTAGTGTTGGACTTAAAGCAGCACTGAGCATCGGTGTATGAGATTAAAGTACCGTGAGAGCGATTCAAAAGCATAAGTTGTTTGCTCTCTAGAGCTCTCACTGTACTTTGTCATACAACAATTGGTCTGCGCAGCGCTAACAAAGCCAAGGCAATATAGAAATCCTGGCCAAGACGTGTCCTGAAGGCACATTTGGTCACCCTAGGCTGAATGGATTCGAAGATTGTAAAAGTCAACTGTTTAACTTTAGGGGAGTTGGAAAATTAGCTTATTTATTAAACATGAAGTGTTCCTTTAAGTGTTTATTTTATATATATATATATATATATATATATATATATATATATATATATATATATATATATATATATAGTTTAGTGATTGAAATTGTTAAAATTTGATAAAGCACCTTTTTTTCTTCTCAACTTTAACTGTGGTTTGTCTTTTCCTGGGTAAAAAGGGGACAAGCTGCTATAACATTAACACAAGCATCCCTTTGGCACACAAATCATCATACTTTTGAGATCTTGACAGCTATGAAGCAAGTTTTTTTTAACACAAACCACACACAACTCTGTAGAATACTGTCTACAAGGTAAGTGAATGTTTTATAATCTAAAGTTCGTAAAGTATAAGGTTTGAAAATCCATCATCCATGCATAGGGGGTATTTAACAGGTAACGTATATAATCTGATAATTCAGATATTTGTGGTATATATGGGTGTTTTGGCATTTGAAAGTTTTATATTAGATCTTCCTCTGTTATCTATTCCTGATTGCCTGAATTCAGAGTTGAATCTGAAGGCCTGTGATTGATCCAGATTTTTTTACATTTTAAACAAGTGGTTTTGATTGGTTGTTCAGGTGCTGACAGACTCAGATGGGCGTGTCCATGTGCAGAGTACCAAAGGCCATTGTATCTTTACCATTGAGGGGGCGGAGCGTCAGGATGAGGGCGTGTACTCTGTCATTGTACGTAATCCTGCTGGAGAGGATACAGCTGACATTAATGTCAAAGTTGTTGGTAAGCTCCTTTAAACCACATTATGATGGGTATCTTTCACAGCTGTTCTCTAGGAAGGCTGAAGTTATGCCCTGATTTCATTATGGGCTATGTTGCAGCACTCTTTTGTACACTTCAGAGCTGTTACTTCACAAACTAAACTGTCCACATCTTTTTCTGTCTGTTTATTATCACTCTGTGTGTATTGCCTTCAGAAGGTTTGCAGTATTCAAATGTATAGAAGAGAGCTGCCATTTGAGAGCAAAATGCCTTTAATGTAGCTGCATATTAGCTGTACAGAAGAAATGGCGTGATTAAGCTTTTGATGTTTTACAGATGTGCCAGACCCACCTGCAGCTCCCAGAATCCTTAGTGTCGGTGAAGATTCATGCGTTGTTCAATGGGATCCCCCACTCTTTGATGGTGGCCAGCCAGTCATAGGTGACTTAATAATAATAGTACACAGTATTACTGCAGAGCTTTCTATAGCTTTACTATAAATAGTTAATATTCTAATAATTACGTCTTGTTGACATCACATGTTCCCAAAAACTATAAATACATTTTACTCAACCACTAACTTAACATAAACTTCATCAGACTTGAAGTTAAGTAACGAGCTTACATATTATGAAAAAAAAACAACCCTAATGAAAAATATAAACCTATAAAATTGCTGAAAATCCCCTTTTAAATGTGCACTGAAGAGGACATGCATGATAATAGCAATGTGCTCTTAATGTCTTTTAGGTTATGTTCTTGAACGGAAGAAGAAAAAGAGCTATAGATGGATGAGACTCAATTTTGATCCTCATAAAGAGACCACATATGAAGCCAAAAGAATGATTGAGGGTGTATCCTACGAAATGCGTGTTTACGCAGTAAACGCCATCGGCATGTCACGCCCCAGTGCTGCCTCCCAGCCATTTGTGCCAGTTGGTGAGTTCCACTGCTTTTATTTAGAACTTTGCTTACATATTAGGGAGTTGTTTGTTTCCCCTGCATTTCTTAAAGCCTCTGTTGCAGATATTTTATTTTTTTAATATTTTCATATTTTAATATGTAGTGAGGAGGCTAGCATATGCGGAATGCCAGTTTGATGGATTCCATTCACTGCTTTCATTATGATATATTGTGATTGCCAAGTAAAAGCATAGTTTAACAAAACTGAACAAAACAAAAATAACATCATTCTTTAATCACCCCTCACGTCGCTCTTCTGCAATATCCAGTGTCAGTTTCCAATGCATCCATTTCATATCTTCTTTAATGTTAAATGGAACAAAAGTAAGTCAATGTCATGAACATCATGAGGGTGAGCAAATTTTTCTTTTGGATGAACTATCCCTTAAGGGCTGCTTGTCCTCTCATGAAACATAGAGCTATGTAGCCACATCTTTTCATATAATTGGTACAATTGACAGGTCGTGTTATTTTAAAGTAATCTGAAAGGGTCCTTTTCAGTTTAAACAATAGACATGTTAATGATGCATTTTTTGCTCATCTTTAACATTATCTTATAGTGAGCTGCATTAAAAGCATTGCTGTCTGTATAGACTGTTGTCTGTTAAAAGACAGCTGATTAGAAAACTATCCATGGCATCCTTCTCTATAAATAATGGCATGTTAGCACTTTGCAAAGCTGTATCTACTGCATTGTCAAAAGAGAGGAGGGGGAGGACAGTGCACTTCCTTTGTTACTTGCCTGTCACCGTCACTGTGCCCAGAGAAGACCACAGCAGGTGTTACAGAAAGGATAGACACTTTTCAGGAGGCTCTACTGGTAAAACTCATCAGACTGAAGTGATCTAGAGACAGAATGACCAAACCCATGCTCCCCAAGACTGCTGAGAAGAAGCCAGCTGAGGCACCACCGGCCGAGCCAGTGCCCGATGTCCCAGCAGAAACCAAAGAGCCAGAGCCAGAAGCACCACCTCCACAAGAACCTGCACAAGAGGCCAGTGCTGAAGCTCCTGCACCTCCAGCTGAGGAGGCAACTCCTGCTCCTCCTGAAGATGGAGCTTCTCCAGCAGAAGCAGCACCGCCGGGAGAGGAAGGGGCACCATCTGCAGAAGCACCTCCAGAGGAAACTGCCCCCCCACCAGAGCCAGAACCAGAACCAGAACCAGAGCCTAAACCTGTTGGCAGTAGGCGTCTATTTCTAACTATCTTTTGTGGAGATTATTAATATCTAGGGATTATACTATTGGTGACATCTTAATATATCTTTTTACGGCTGTCTTGATGCATCATTGTCATCAAATTATTTCGAGAATACTACATAGGGTAGCATTAAAACCTAAACCTAAAAAGTTGTATAATGCGTATCCACATGGGTATTGTATTGTAAGCTTGTGTGATGATATGCCATTGAGATAGTAGTCTCAATTGAAACAAGTAGAGGCTTGGGCCCGGAAACAGTATTATTTATGTCATGACTTAACAAGCAGATTGTGTGAACGGTTGCATTCAAAGATATGGTTACATTAGTGAAATGTTGATGGCAAAAAAATGTTAATTGTCAGTAGTGCAGTGATGTATAAAGCACATTTCACAATGAAGTCACTTGTGGAGTTCTGCTGGTTAGATCAAGTTGCATCTTGAACCCAAAGCAAAATTCATATGGTCAAATCTTTCACTGTCATTCCCAATTGCAAATTCCTGTTGAAATGATTAGGCCTAGATTTTACTATGAAAATTTGCAGAAGGATGGGAATGCGAATGCACCTTAAGGCCTGAATAGGCATACCAAAGCAAAGCCTGATCATTTTGCTCTGTTTATTTCTATTGGCCTCATATTTAGAGTGGTTGTTTGCATGTCAACTAAGATAAGCATTCTTCCACTCCAGATAACCCTTGGTTAGATATGAATAGATGTTCTTGGATTTGCTGCAAGTTCACAGTCTTCATAAATACACAGCTTGACCTGAGCATGTCATTGGCACTTAAATATGGCACAGACATTTTAGACTGGAGCTTGCTTACAAATCAAAGCAGACAGCATGTGTATCTTAAGGAGGCCCATATCACCACTACCCTAAGTTAAACTCAGACTCATTCAAGCAATGTTGGTTATTCTTGTCAGTAACGGAAGGCTTTCCATGAAAGGTAGTCTCAAAGGTAAGTGGAGATGAACGTCACTATTGAGGTCACTTCCATTGTTTCCATGGCTGCTTAGTTTAGTGACAACACTATGTTCTTTTCACATTCTTTAGTGGAACTTTACTGGAGACCACAGTGACAAGACCAAGTAAATCCAGCTATGTATTAAAAGTGTCCAGTACTATCTCTGTCTTTGATGGCTTAGTAACAGTATATAAGTACATCAAATGTTGCACTCAGAATACAACACACACACAAGGGTTTTCCTTGCTGTCAGTTGACAAAGCTAATCCTTAGTACATCATCGTTTCAGGGCTAGGTGCAAAAATCCTAACCAATTTTTTGGATAAAGTGATAATAGAAATAAATAAGATTGTCAGATGGTACATGATTTGATTACTCCAGCTGCCATTACAAAGGAAATGGTACTTGGCCAAACATTTATACAAGAACATAGTTTCTTTTGACTGAAACACATACTCATTTGTATCAACTTCCTGTCCACAGCTCCGACCAGCGAGCCCACTGGCCTGTGTGTGGATGACATCAGCGATACCACCATCTCTCTGAAATGGAAACCTCCAGAGAGGATGGGCTCAGCTGAACTCGAAGGCTATGGGGTTGAATACTGCAAAGAAGGCTGTAAGTATCGGATGGTTTAAAGATTTATATGTGTGACAGAAATTCTGTAAATGTGTTTATAATAAAAATACAGTAGTTTTAAAAAAAAGTTTGGAGTCAGTTGATTTTTAAATAGATTTTGCCTCCTATTTCCACTAAGGCTGCATTTATATATATATATATATATATATATATATATATATATATATATATATATATATATATATATATATATATATATATATATATATATATATATATGGGGAAATATTAATACAATTAAAACTAAATGGTTTAATAAAAAAAAAAATTAAAATGAAGAATGATCTTCCAGAAATCATTCTGTATGCCGATTTGATGCTGAAGAAACATTTATAAAAATAAAAATAAATCATAATATTTTGAAGAAAATAGTTAGAAACTACAGCATTTATTTAAATTTTATCAACAATGTATTTTAGTAATTTTTTTTATAGCAATTTAACACATCCTTGTTGAATAAATGTATTCCTTAAAAAGGAATTTAGTTTCCTTAAAAAAAGTTGCATTGACCTTAATAGCCTTTTGAGCGGTAGTATAGCTTCATAAATTATTTTTTTAACTGCATCAGCGTACTATTTAGAATAAATTCTCAATGCTCTGTGTTTGAAACTTTTATTTCATCTCTGTAGCTGATGAATGGATTCCTGCATTGTCGGGTCTCACAGAAAAGACCTCTGTGGTCATCTGTGACCTGCCAACTGGAGAGAAGATGCAGTTCCGCGTGAGGGCTTATAACATGGCAGGCCCAAGCCTTCCTGCCACATTGCAACAAGCAGTCACCATCCGTGAAATCATGCGTGAGTTACACAGAGAATGATCTTAAAAAGTTATGATAGCCCATTTCAGAGTGATGCTAGAGGTTCAAATATATCAGCTTTTTGTCTTCTAGATTGTGTTTAATACACCATATGTTAATGCCCCTTGCTACAGATAAGTCAACCTGATAAAAGAATGAAACTAAACTTATAAATGCTAATGTTCAGGCAAATGAGCTTTATTTTTTAAGTTAAGATCCATCTATTGCATTGCATTATAGTTCACTGTTGGGAAGGAAATGAGATAGCAAATGAGATGTGGTAAGACAGGCTATTATATTATAAGATGCAGGGCCATCATGTGAATTACTTGCATTCTGTTATTGCAGAGCGACCCAAAATCTGGCTACCCCGTAACCTCCGCCAGACACTCATCAAGAAAGTAGGAGAAACGATTAACCTGGTAATCCCCTTCCAGGTGAGAAAATTCATCCTTAAGATTGGGTTTGAAATGTTTACATCCCTTTCAAAATTATGATGCGTAACATGTGACTAATCCATTCAAACAATTTAGATTTGCATGAAAAGATCCAGCAAAGTACTGTATTGCTGTATCCAGCAGTATTATTTGTCGCAATGTGAAACCATTGGCTGTCCTCCTTTGATGCAGACTTTGACCTCCAACAGTTTCATTGTTTGGTAGACTGTAACTTATCCACTTGTTCGTTTACAGAGCCCAGTTTGTGAAACATAGATCTTCATCCTCTCACTCTATAAATACTCTGAGCTCTATGGCTGAAATTCAATTAAATGGGCTGAATACAGATGGTAGTCAATAACACAAGTCTGAATGGCATCTGTAACACTCCTGTAGTGCCCAAAACATCCATCCATCTATCTATCTATCCATCCATCCCTGTCTGTCCCCTCATAAAAGTACTTATTCTTTGTTTCTTGTTGGTAAAATAGTTAGTGAACAATGAGATGTCTTGACTTGTTCTTCACCCGCCTAACTTTTAAGGGTAAACCACGACCTCAAGTGACCTGGATAAAGGACGAAGAGCCTCTGGACCCTAAGCAGGTCAGCATACGAAACAGCGACACTGATACCATCCTCTTCATCAGGAGATCTGAGAGAAAGGATTCTGGGAAGTATGAAGTTCAAGTGCAAATTGAGAATGTGCAGGACAGGGCCAGTGTGAACATACAGATTGTTGGTGAGTTACTAGGACCTGTTTGACAGCATACACAGTAAATTGAGCTTGTATCGTCGACTACATTTAACACAATTACACAAGAATAACATTCACAGTTTGGAGTACCAGAATATGTCCATATCTTATTTACGATACAAGTGTGTTGGATTGTATCAGTAAAATTGTTCTTTTCTACTGTCAGACCTGCCAGGCCCACCCCAAAATTTAAAGATAATAGATGTTTGGGGCTTCAACGTTGCCCTGGAGTGGAAACCACCGAAGGATAATGGAAACTGTGACATCACAGGCTACACCATCCAGAAGGCTGATAAGAAAACCCAGGTAAACCCAAAAAAACAAATTTGTGTTTTTGCTAAAATTGAGAATTTCTTTAACAGAGTCATACTGCACATATCAAATTTTCCGGACTATAAGTCACACTTTTTTTCATAGTTTGGCTGGTCCTGCGACTTATAGTCAGGTGCGACTTATTTATCAAAATGTATTTGACATGAACCTAGAGAAATGGGAGAGGGCGCTCTATGCTGCTCAGTGCTCCTGTAGTCTACACTGAAGACATAGAGCGCCCTCTCGCGGCTGTAGACGGTAATGTTTTCTCTTGGTTATTGGTTCTAAATAAATGCGACTTATAGTCCAGTGCGACTTATATATGTTTTTTTCCTCATCATGACGTATTTTTGGAATGATGCGACTTATACTCAGGTGCGACTTATAGTCCGAAAAATACGGTATATACTTTTAGAGTACATACAGTATGTCAAGTACTGTTGGTAATCAAACTCGGATTGAGAGAAAGAGTTGGTGGGTTTGTAAGCCTCCCCGTGCCTGCCATCTAAAGCAGCTAAGCTTGTGAGCACTGTAATTGAGTAATGTATGTACACTATTCATCAGTGGCACAGTGGTGCAGGGAGAATATGAGTTTATAGCCTCTCTTGTGACATACAGTTGGCAAGTGGCACTGAATTGTGGGCCAGCGGAACAGCATCCAGAACATCCAGTACCCAAAGCTCCAAAATGACCCTTGCTGCGCACCAAACTAGAGCACCTGTGCCTCCTTCGGTGCAAGCACGCTGTAATCTTAGCCCACGGCCTTGCCCTGATTTAAGTGCTGTCATTATAGTGGTCTCTTTACCCCTTTGTACTCTTGAGCCACTAAGGTTAGCGGCTAAATAAAAAGCACCCGGTTTGGGTTTCACCACACATTGTTACTAGAGCTAGTCTATTCCTCTCCATGTGTTCAGAGCAGCAGGCAGGAAGACACCGGATTATCAGGTTTCACAGGACAATCTCAATCAGAAATCGGAGATGCTCTGCTGCTAAATATAAAAGCACTTTAGGCAGCAGGCTTTGGGGCACATTCATGGGCAGGCCATTTACCTGCTTCAACATATACTGCTCCCACTAACATACTGTAGTGATGACACTTTGGCTTAATACTAAGCAATCCTGCAGCGTTTTCTGCATTGTCTATAACAATGGGCAATAATTTTACAGTGGTATAGCCAGAAATCTGAGAACCACACTACAATGTTTTAGATTAGCAAGGATAAGTAGTGACATACAGTAGTTCCCACATACTGTTTGCTGGTGACCCCATGGCACAGTGGTTCACGATGAACATGCAGTGTTTTATACCCATTTTTATAGTTACACTGGAAAATCTAAGGAAACAAATATATAAATATTAACAAATTTAGTGAGGCAGGTTTGTGCTTAAAAATCTCATGCAATTTTGCCGTTCCGGTAAAATTGTTATTCTTCATGTCCCCACCCCTCAATTACAATAAGAAATAAGTGTGACTTAAAAAAACATCCACAAAATCATACTTTTTTAAATAAACTACCATTCAATGTTTGATGTTGGTAAGGTTTTTTTATTTTTTATTTTTAGTCACTTATGCTTACCAAAACAGTTATTTAATAAAACAAATACAGTAAAACAGTCAAACATTTTTACAGTTAAAAAAATACTCTGTACTATTTTAATATATATTCAAATGTAATTTATTTCTGTGATGGTAACAGTGAATCTTAAGCAGCCATTGCTCCAGTTTTCAGTGTCACACGATCCTTCATTTTATTTCTTATTACATTTTTTTTTTACTTTTTTTACTAACTGTGGTATGAACGTATATATAAAACGTTATTTTATGGATATTTTAATATTTTTCCTATAACATATATGGTTTTGATAGTTTCAGAGGAGAACAAATACAGCTTTTAATCCGAGTGTGTCCGGCAGTGTGGTACACAGTATAGGACTAGGTTTGTGTGGTTTTTCTCTACTTTGCAGGAATGGTACACCGTGTACGAGCAGTACCGGCGCACCAACTGTGTGGTCTCAGACCTGATCATGGGGAATGAGTACATGTTTCGTGTGTATGCCATGAATATGGTGGGTCTGAGTCCAGAGCTTTGCATCTCCAAAGACAGCGCCTACATCCAGAAAACAGGTGATGGTTTGTGTCCAGACACTAGATTCTCGTGCCTGCTCAATGGTATGCAGTGTTGATAGCATGAACACTTCTGGAAGCATGAAGTGGTTAGGCTGTCAGTATTTAAAGTTTTTAAATTCTCCCCTGATCTCCTGATATATGTTTTGGTTTTCTTTACAGGCATTGTGTACAAGCCTCCTTCCTACAAAGAGCATGATTTCTCTGAGGCCCCCAAGTTCACACATCCTCTCGCGAGTCGCTCAGTTATTGCTGGATACAATGCTACACTCAGCTGCTCTGTAAGAGGCATCCCAAAGGTGAGCACACGTGACCTCAGTTATCAAAGGTCATACACTATACTGTAGGTCCAAACATATGAAACACCAAAACATCAGTCATTTCTGCTTCTTCAGCATTTCTAGAGAATACAAGTCTAAATTGTGAGATAAAAAGACCACAGTTAAAGTTAAAAATGTCGTCCCAAACCTGTAAGACATTCTCATGTCACAAACACAAATTAAGATATTTTTGAGGAAATCTGAGTTTTCTGACCCTCAATAGAAAGCAGTGGAACTACCATGTTCAGGGCCCAGAAACATAATAAGGGCATCATTAAAATAGTCCATGTGACATCAGTGGTTCATCCATAATCCTATGAAGCACAGAACGCTTTTGTTCTTTGCACACAAAAAGCATTCTCATAGCTTCATAAAATAAGGTTGAACCACTGATGTTGCATGTAACGATGCCTTTACTACGTTTTTGGGCCTTGAACATGAAATTTAATCATGTCCTCCTTAGTACCTTTCTAGGCCCTGAATGTGTCAGTTACATTGCTGTCTATGCAGGGTCAGAAAGCTCGTGGATTTAATAAAAAAATAGTAATTTGTGTTCTGAAGATGAACGAAGGTCTTACAGGTTTGGAACAACATGTGGGTGGGTAATTTTCATTTTTGGGTGACCTATCCCTTTAAGTAGGCTTCCATACTATCCACTATGCTGAGGATTGCAACTGTAGGCTTTTGGTCTCAATCAGACACAAGAGCATCAGTGAGGTCACTGATGGGGTCTGCTTCACTGTCAGCATTTGAATTCATCTTAAAGGTCCTCTGTTCAATGAACTTTGTTCATAGGGATATTGTCATGCTGAAACAGAAAAGATCAAAACAACTAGAACTTTGAAGAGTCCAGATTGGTCTATTTTTGAGCATTTTTTGTTCATAAAAAAATTAATAACATTTGTATCACCCTGCTCCTGAAATATTTAATGGCTTAATATATATTACAACGTAGTATCTAAGCCCAGATATTAATATTATATATTTAATATTAAGATATTTAAAATATTATCTATCAATGTTTATAGAAGAAAATTGTCAAGACAGTCCATTTTTAAATCCATCTTAATCTTTTGTGCAGCCTAAAATCACATGGTACAAAAACAAGATGGACATTACAAATGAGGCCAAGTACCGTATGTTCAGCAATCAGGGTGTGCTGACTCTGGAGATCCGTAAGCCGTGTCCGTTTGATGGAGGTGTGTACACGTGTAAGGCAGTCAACGACAGCGGAGAAGACGTAGTAGAATGCAAACTGGAAGTTCGCTGTAAGTACATGCCTCTCAAGAGCGATCTAGAGTTGATGATAAAATTATGGTGTTAAACACCATATACTAAAGACAGCATTTGATTTGTCTATTAATTGCATTTGTGTTCAAAAGCCTGTGGTCAGTAAGATGTTTGTAATGTGTGTATATATATATATATATATTAGGGGTGTAACGGTTCACAAAATTCACGGTTCGGTTCGATACGATACACTGATGTCACGGTTCGGTTCGGTTCGATACGTTTTAGATACAGCAAAATGTAAAAACATCTCAACTTTTCAGAATGCCGCAAGCGCACCGCGGGTCATGTGACAAGAACCAACCAATCAGCTTCATCCTTTCCCGTAACAACGTTGAGAGCTCAGCCAAGATGAAGGAACAGCTGATCATAGTTGTATATGGATTGCAATTTTGAAATAAATTCAGTAGCAGAGCTACTGCAAGCGATTTTTAGAGCTGCAAATCCATTTATCCTTCGCTGAAATTTCCGCGTCTCATGGAGAGAGCACGTCATTGTTGCTTAGCAAAGACAGACGCCTCAGGAGAAAGACGCGCTTAGCGTTTTCCATGCGTTTTTAGGCACGATATGTGAACGGCCCCTAAGGCGCTCGCTCACTCAGCACGCGCTGAAGGCTCGTTGCAAAATGTCTAATGCATTTAACAGACCAGAAATATAAGATCCTAAAATAACCAACAGGTCTGGTGTTTGGGTTGGATTCCCTGTAAGCTATAGTGTCTAAATGCTGCAGGGATAGTTTGCTGCGTGCATGTTTCTCCTTTTTTTCGTCTTTTCCCAGATAGTACTGACGCATATATCCCAGATATTCCCGCTGGTTTTTTTTTGTGTTTTTTTTTGTAATCCCGCTGGTGTACCCTGTCATGTTGCAGATGCGACATACCGTTGTTTATTTATCCACCACTCTCTTGCCATCACCATTATAGCTTAAAGGGAATCCAAAGTGCACCCAAACACCAGACCTGTTGGTTATTGGAGGATCTTCTCATTTCTAGTCTGTTAAACGCATTGGCTATTTTGCAACGAGCCTTCAGCGCGTACTGAGTGAGCGAGCGCCTGCTGAGTAGCCTAACATAAACATATAAGATGGTGTTTTTTTCTTCTTCGGGAGTGTCAGGGGCGTTGCCTGTTACGTTGTTTGGGTTATTGGGCTACCTTGTTGAACACATATCATTATATTTCTTTCTCTCTCTTTTTTTTTTTTTTTCAAATATAATTAATTACTCCAACGAACCGTTCGGTATACATAATGCGTACCGCGTACCGAACCGAAAGCGTCGTACCGAACGGTTCAATACGAATACGCGTATCGTTACACCCCTAATATATATATATATATATATTTATAATATAAATTGGTACTCAAGATACATTTCTTTTAACTATCACTGGATGGTTAACCCCAAAATGAGCATTCTCATATCATTTACCCTTTTAAAAGAAAAATCAGATTTTAAAGTATGCTGGTAAGTAAACAGTTGCTGGTCTCCATTTACTTCTGTAGGAAGATTTTTTTCTATACTATGGAAGTCAATGGGGACCAGCAACTGTTTGGTTAGACACAATTTAAAAAATAGTTTCTTGTGTTCATTAGTAGAAATAAACTTGACAGAAGTTTTATATTTTGAGTCAACCATGCCTTTAAATGTTGTATGAGGGACCATAATCAGTGGCGTCCTATGAATGAAACTTACCTGAATGACCACTGAACATAAGAGAACACTCTTATGTTATGATAAAATGAAAGATATATGCTGAGGCATATAGATCAAAATCCATCCATGCTTCTGGCTGTAATAACATTTTATTTTATAACTCTGAAATGATTAAAACAAACAAAAAGTCTATCATTACACTTATACTTCAAACAGAACAAAGGAACGTGGATAGCATGTCTTGGCATTAATTGAAAATTTCATTTTGGTTAATAACTGATGGATTTGACCTAGAAGTGTGTCTGAAGTTCCAAAAATGGATCTATCCAGTGATCCATGATTTCTGCTGTGTGTCATACTTTAATACTTCCTCCTTACTTCCCGTTTCCCTCCACATTCAGCTAAACAGTGAGCTCGGGTTTGCTCTGTGTGAAATGTGTCCAAGGTAAGCATGACAGTGCCCCATGTGTTGTCATCACACCCACACTGTCTTTACTTTCTCTAACAAGTCTCAAGTCCAGCATGACTGGGGGCTTCTCAATACTGAAATTGATCAAACTCTGCCGTCATGAAGGACAAATCAATTCTCTAAAAGCACTGTGAGGAAAGGGGAAGCTTTCAGAGGAGTAAGGATGCACAGGTTATTATGTTACTTTTAGTTTAGTTTAATTTTTTTTTATCTTTTATACAGTAAAAAAAAATTTTTTTTTAAATAATTTATTTATATTTTAATAGATTTTAAAATGTAATCTATTCATGTGTTGAAAAAGCAGAATTTAGCAGCAAATGATCTTCATGCTGATTTGGTTCTCAATGACTAAATTTTATTGTTATGAATGTTAAGAACACTTTACCTGCATACTATTTCTTTTTTTTATATTTACTATCACTTTTGATCAGTGTAATACATCCTTGTTTAATAATAATTGTTAAAGTATTCATTTCTTACAGAGAGAATAAAAACTTACTGAGCCCAAACTTTTGAACTATTTCAGCAGATGCACTAATTCATGTTTGTAATCCTGTATGATATAACAGGATATTTGGGATTATCCACTTCTGTCTAAATATATATATTTTTTAAGAATAAATGATTTTTAAATTAACATAAAATGTTGTTATAATCATGACTGTTTCAAAGGTGTAGTTTTGAAATGCATGCAAGTTTGCTGTAGGTCACACAGATGTATAATACATTATTTTGAACTTCACTGAAGGTCACTATATAATTCTACGGTAGTAGTCTTCTTCCCCCTTTGTAAATGCAGGATGTAATCTACTAATGGTTCTTTCACTTCATCGCAGCTCAAGTCACAAAAGAAGACATCAAGAAATGAGAGAGACGTAATGGCTTTGGAGAAACTGTGACACTTGTCCTCTTTCTGTCTTCTGTCCTGAAACTGATCCCATGACATGTCCGTGATCAAATGACAGAGCAAAGAAATCTATCAGTGGTTTTCTTCATTTGCTTGTGCTCCCCATTTCTCACTCACATCCCATGGTCTGTGCTTAGGTGTGATGTGCTTTTCTTTATTGCTAGGTTTCATTTTGTTTCATTTCATGTTGTATTTACGATCTATGCTGTAGGGTCTAGTGCATCAGTATTTTCCTTCCACATGTGATGCTATGCAAAACATGCAAAATAAAGTTGAGTTTTGTTGATGCTTATTGTCTGGTTTTCATTTTAAGTATATAACTCTTTTGCACCAACATTTTAGGGAGTTGATTTATCCCAACACAAATATTATTTCCATTCTTTGGTTGCATTTCTCTCCAAATACGTCTCGTCAGTCATGCAGACGCATTTGATCACCTGAGAAAGCACACTGTCACACTGAGAGTGACAGACAGGTGTCTCTGAGTTTCCATACATCATGATGACGCACTCTCCTGTCTATACCAGCGATGGCACAGCTATCAGTTGCATTCTCACACGGCCCAAAGTATGTACCGGCATCAACAGGCTACTGTTATTAATATAACAAAGCCCACACAAAGTCCATCTGGAAGCGTCAACTCAGTGGTATTATCCGTGAGAGCAGAAAGCATGGCTGGCCTGAATGGCTTTGTTCTGGAATTTTCTCCAGTGGCAATTTGGTGGCAGGTTTGAGAGGGTGAAATGGTTGAAATAAAGCCCAGAAATACCATCATGGCCGAGGTGTCAAAATGACCATGGACAGCCTGCTCCATGTTGAAGTTTAGCAGCTATGTCTGTCCTTTTCTGTCATTGTTCTCACACAAACATAATTGATAAACCATACGTTATCAAATCTTGAAATAAAACCTTCAGTTTTTAATCTAGAATTTTAAAAGCGAATCCAGTCTTTATAAATATTTTTCAATCGAACCACTGAGTGGAAAGCAGTCTGAGGAAATGCAGAGGGTGCATTTGAATGACAGATTCATTCATTAATATGGTCAGCAGGCCGATATTTCTTCATTAACATAGTTCAAACTCTGTACACCTTGTCAGAAGAGGGATTGTTTTTATATGACATGTTATTAATCAGTAAGGCTTTCAGTGTCCGTGACGTGCGACTTTAAGATGCAACTCGAGACAGACGGAACACAGTCGATGACAACGTCGACAAGAAACTAAATTGGGCTGACAAATCCCTCGAGTGTTTATTGGTCTGTGACCGTGTGCCATTACATTACGACACAAGACTGATGTAATGTGGATGTCGACATTTTTTTTTTTTTTTTACCTGTTTCCAGTTACTGTTTATATATATATATATATATATATATATATATATATATATATATATATATATATACACACACAGTAAAATGATACATCTTTACATTCGTGTATATATATATATATATATATATATATATATATATACACGAATGTAAAGATTTATCATCTTTAAACGATTGAATTGCAATTATTTAAACTTTTGATCATGTTATGTCCTACAGCGCCCTCTAGTGTTTAGGCAAATGCGTGCTAGTCTGGCGATGCGACTGCCTATGAATGAGATTACTTTTTTTTTCTCCCTAAAACGTATTATCTAGCTTTTCCCAGTAAAAGAAAAAACGAAACACACACAAAAGATTTTAAACCCCGTATATTTAAACTCTGTATCCTCAAAACAAATTACTTTGATCAGTATTTATACATCCACATTAATGTAACATTGCAGCAGGACAGAGATGTCAAATAATAAAATAAAACAGTTTCTTAAAAAACAGTCCAGACTAGCTGACAAGACACGGAAAGAGCTCCCAGAATGGATGCAAGTTTGGTCTTGTTACCTGAATCACAGGGAGAATATGGTCAAGGTAAATCAATACAAAGCATTCCTGGAAAAGAATCTTGAGAGAAAAATCACTTTATCAAAAAGGTAAAATATCAAAAGAAAACGGTTATAAAAATAGTTAATCAGCCCCCTGTGGACACATCCAAGTATGAGTGGGGAGTGAGTAACCTGTTTGAGATGATGATGATGATGATGATGATGATGATGATGATGATGACAGGAAATGGATCATGTCTCATTATTGCTTGTGATACATGATGCTTTAAAATGTATGATATTGTTGAAAGAGCCAACCTGAGCACTGTATACACCACAGAAAGAAAATACATCTCTTGATTCTTCTTTTTTTGTGTCAATAACACGAATGATTCCTTCATGCAAGACATCAGACCTCCCTTTTATCTCTCACCCCCAAAACACCTACGTATCTCACAGCTCGGGGTGAGTCATGGGCCTCTATAATTAGACACGTTAAATATTTTATGAGAGACTGGGAAAAATAGACTGTTTTTCCCCCCCAAGCTTGTCAGACACTGAAAATACCTGCATTTGAGGTTAAAAATACATTAAGCTTGTTGCATTTTTTAACATGTGAAAATTAGTACAAAGAGAAAGTGCAGTGTGAAACTACTGTTATAACATGAATCTTCACAAAACAGGATTTAAAAAAAAAACGTCAATTAAATCCTTAAAATTTGGCTGTAACATGAACAAGTAGAGATGAATTTTTAGTAATGAATGTAACGGGACTGCATTTTTAGCCATTATATAATCTGGAGAAGACCTGATAAAATCTCAGCTCCAGATCTGCATCTTTTTCCCTGTAGACATATGTAGAATTACTGAATTTCCAGAACAATGATTGATCCAAAAAAAAAAAAAAAAAAAGACAAAATGAATGAAAGAAAATGAAAATGACAGCACCAATTAATACAAATTTTACTTAAGCTTCATTAAGACAGGTCTCATATAATGAATAAGGTCAGAGTTTTATAACATTCGTTTTTATGCATTCATTGCTGTTTTGCTAACATTATGCTCGGTTGCTACCTCATGATATGCAAATATAACCATTTAAGCAAACGGATTCTGAATCTTGATGCAGATCTTTGTAATGATCAGCGTGAACTGGGTGTAGCATATGGACTCACAGCTGTCTGAAAGGCAAGGGCCACATTAAAATTCAGAAAGTGTTCTGAAACAACAGAAGATAAAAACAAAATTCCCACTACACTTTTAAATGAGTGTTTCTGCTGTGGGGATTTCAATCAAAATCTTAAATTCTACAAAAAACAAAGGAACAAGCCTGAATAAGAGCTAGTGACTGCTTCTTTGTGGTTGTGTGCGCTTTAAGGGGCATTTGCTACAAAAATGTTGTATTTTCATTCAATTTCTACTTATCGAACACTAAAACGGTGCCACAAGCATCTCCTCTGAACTGCTGTTTGACTGAACAATTCATAAACATTCACATATTCATTCAAATGCAGACCGTTTCAATTTAGTAATCGGGAGCAGATGTAACATGTTTTGTCTCTCTAAAACACTTAACAAACCCAAATAGTTTCATATTCTTGTTGATACTGAACTCAACAGTGCTAATCAGATTTTCACAGCATTTTTCTCTGTGCACACATTCATAAAACTAAAAAAAATAGTGTCAGTTTGTACTGTAGACATGATGTGAAGAGTCGATCAGTTTGGGTCAGTCAGCGACATCGTGTATGAGAGTATATTTACAGCTGACATTTTGTGTTTGAAACAGCAGGACTGATGGGATGCTTGTGTCACCGCTCTGCCCTTTATCTCTCTGGAGACTCAAAATGAGATTTTAACATTTCTGGTGAACTTTGTCTTTTTTCTGTGGGCAAACAGTGAACAAACAAATATCATAAACCTTTCATGCAATGATACACAATGAATCTTACAGTCGTTTTGCATTTTAACATGGTGGTAGTGTTCTCTCATTTTGTGCTTGGACCGTAAAACACAGCCTAGGATGGGACGTAGTGGAGGCTGCAGACTTTTTTTTGTAAATCTCGAGGCACTTTTTTGACATTTTCATTCAGATGACCTCAGGAGTTGAACATTGCAATGGTCCCCTTGCATATCTAACTAATCAACATCCCAAATGACAGTACATTCTTAATAATGCACCAACAGTGCATGTGTGTGTGGTGTGTACGTGACAACATCCTGCGCCAATGTAGTAGTGTTCATGCTATGAGAATAAGTGTGTGAAAAGACTGTTAAAAAACTGTTGTGGAGGTGAGGATTTAGAAAATTTTCACAAAAAAGGAGTGCCAAACATGTGGCTAATCCCTGGCTGGAGAAAGGGGGCGAGCGAATGTGAACGAGGAAGACAGATGGCAGAAGAATTAAAGACAATGGCAGAGAAAGTGAGAGAGAGGGAAGGAGAGATGGGAGGGGTGAAGGGCTCAGGCGAGACGCCCTACTGGGGGTAGTTGTTCTGTTGCCGGCGTTTAGCAGACCTCAACTTCTCAAAGCGCGACTCCATCTCTTCGAGAACCTTAGGGGTGTACCGTACCACCAGCTTCACTGTACCCTGAGCAGCCTTCAACAGCTCCACAGCCTTCTCATGGTGCTCTCCTTCTACACTCTGAAAAAGTTTACATGCTCTTTAAGAGTTCAATTTCAGCTATGAAAATAAATATATAAATGAAGTTGTTCCAACTGAAATCACAAGTCCGGTTTTTTGCTTATATGCATCAATTAGATTTCAATTTTGTGAAGCTCAGTCTGTCTGTAAACATTCTTCTCACATTACAAATGATTCTATTAATCTATTATTAAATAGACTTAAATTAGGAATATAAATATAAATTGTCAGAAAACGTATTATGAAATATTATCAGTTATCTGTGCCTGTTTAAGGGATAGTTCTCCCAAGAATGAAAATTCTGTCATTAATTAATCACCCTCATGTCGTTCTAAAACCGCAAGACATTCGTTCATCTTCAAAACACAAATTAAGATATTTTTGATGAAATCCAAAAGCTTTCTGACCCTACATAGACAGTAAAACAACTGACACGTTCAAGGTAGTAAGGACTAGATCGGAGTAAAAAAATATTGATTTCTCAATTTTAATCGATTCTCCTTTCTACAAAACAATATCGATTCTTAAATCACAAGAATCAATTTGTCTAGCCTGTTTTCAGTTAATGGACTGAACAGTCGCACACCTCTCATCCAATAAATTGCAATAACCTTTATGCTTTTTGAATTTTGATTTGAAACTAACTTAGATTTAAAATTCTTTACATTTTATTACAGTATTGGAAAATGCCGTTTTGGTTTTGTTTAATGTGGAGTGACAGATCGCTGTAGTTCCTCAGTTCAATAGAAGCAGCAGCGCGAAGCACACGTGAACTGATCATCTCCTTCGCTTTAATACCAGCTTCAGCACCAGGTAAACAGAAATAAGGATTTAAAGGTATGTTAAAAGAAAGAGTACTTCCTGAAATCCGCATCTTGTCTCATGTAAATCACTCAATCATTGATTCAACCGTGAAAATAAAACGGCAATAACAACATGTCACATAACGTCAAGTTTACCTCAGAAAACACAAATTCTGTGACCATAAACTTGTTAGTTCAAACAAATACTCTAGAGAGGAGTATTTTGCTAAATATATGCATTTTCATCCATTTTCACTGTGCTTCAGTATTTAATTTATGTTTGAATAAATACATTTTTATGACAGCCACAATTTAAACGAAAAAAAAAAAAAAAGACGAATTGGAGTAGAAAAATAATTATGCAACTATATTTATATATATTTTAATTGAGTGTAATTTAAACGTTTGTATCTAGGTTGCATACATATCAGTTAATTTTAACCTTCGGCATAGTTATGTAGTTTTTCTTTTTATGTAGCAATTAGATACTGAATCTGATCAGAAATCAAATCAAGCTTGTGAATCACAATCGAATTGAATCGAATCGTAAAATCTGTGTCAAAACCCAACCCTAATAAGGACATGACAATTTTATGAAGCTACAAAAATGTTTTTTGGTGGGGGGGGGGGGGGTTGCACAAAGAAAACAAAAATAATGATTTAATTCAACATTTTCTTCTCTTACATGGCAGTCTTCAATGAGAGTACCATGACACATCTACTTGTAAACCATGTGCAGCACATCCAGGTTCTATGTCAGAACGCTGGCTCCTGCACCAGCAGTATCACACGAATGCGTGGTGGGACTATGCAGAGTCAGAAAGCTCTCAGATTTCATTAAAAATATCTTCATTTGTGTTCCGAAGATGACAGTGGTCTAACAGGTTAGGAACAACTTGAGGGTGAGTAATTAATGACAGAATCTTCATTTCTGGGTGAACTATCCCATTGCTATAGCTATGTACATACCACTCCATTAACAGACAGCATCTGATCTCCTCTCTTCAGGCCGCCGTGCCGATCGGCGATGCCTCCAGGAATAATGCGGGAGATGTAGATGGGTGAGTTTTGTTCCTTCCCACCCATGATGTTGAACCCCAGTCCTTCCTCTGTTTTAGGGAGCTCTACCACACGTGGATGAGAATGACCCTCACTGGCTGCAAATGCAGCCACTGTAGCCTGGGAACAGAGTGAAGATGGTCATAAATCAAACACTTCTGAGTGGCATAAACAATTGATTAGTCTTGTGCAAAGGCAATAAGTGTGCATGTACATAAATGTTTTGTTCAATCAATTCAATACAGTTTTTTCATCAAGGAGACATTAATTTGATCAAAAGTGTTAGTAAAGACATTTACAGATGAAAAATTTTATTTAAAACAAACGCTGTTCTTTTAAATGTTCCATTAATCAAAAAATCCAGAAAGAAGAAGAAAATAAACAACTTATCAAGATTGATATTCATAAGAAGGGTTTCTTGAGCACCAAATCATACTAGGATAAGGATCATGAGTAATGCTGCTGAAAATTCAGATTTTCAAACACAGAAATAAATTACATTTTAAAATGTTAATGAAAAAAGTTAAGAGTTATTCAAACAAAAAAGGCATATTGTAAAAATTATATTTATTAATATAAAGACCTATTTTATAAATAAAAATAATTTTTAAAATGTGTTTAACTTTCTGACAATGCTTGTGATAAAAATAGTTAGAAGAATACTGTTAGTTACAGAAAAAAAATCTTTTAAATGAGCATATTTGCTAACTTACCTTTGCTGTTGCATTCGCTCTCACCTCTGGGCTGCTATTTATGTCCACGGTCTCATACACATGCTCATACACCTGAAAATAACAGAACACAGCATGAATTACACAAACACACAAATACAGTACAAGCTCTACAGCCTTAAAGTGTTTCTCACCAGTTTTGAAAAATGCTATGAAAGTACACAACACAGACAACTTCAGTTTCAGTTTCACTTCGCTCCCATTTAGTTAAAAACACAAATAAATGCACAGCCATTTGCATTTGCACTCTGCATCGAAGTGAAGTGAATGAATCGTGTTTGTGCCAAACACTAACAAAGCAAAAAACAACACTCCCCTTCGATCCATGAATGTTGCTCTCAGTTAATGTATGCAATCTCACACTCTGAAGTGTCTGTCACACATTCTGTTGTGAATAACCAAAGCTTATTAATTATGAGACACACAAATGCATAAAAGTATTATAGTTTTTTGCCACATCACAAACTGTGACCTCAACACAATGTTTTAAACCCGAAAGATGAAACTAGTCCAAAAAATGCTCAATATCAACCAGTTTTCTCAAATAATTTAAGTGAACAGATGCCAACATTGTCTTCTATGATGTGCAACAGAAACACCTCTGCTAAAATCTTAGAGAAAGTAGTTTGGTGTTTCATGACCCTTTAAACTGCCAGGTAAACAAAACCAGATGTCCAATTTAAACCAGATTTCCAGAACCTGAGGCAGTTTCCCAGATCCATCGCAGTTTAGTCACAACTACATTACTTGTGAATCTTAATTCAACCTTAAAAAGCTGTTTAAATTCATCTGGATCAGATCTTCAGTAAATAGCCACCAGAAAAACAGCAAGTGTGTTTAAACCAGCTGTAATTGGTGAGGGGAATGCCATGCCATGCCATTAAGAGAATACAATATCAAGTCAATCTCTTTACATGGCTTGCTCTTGATGCTTTGGCAAACTCTAAACCGCTGTTTCATCTTCCATTTAGGGCTGTTGTTATATGTCCACCACACTGCCTCAGCATTCAACTCCAAGTCATGCGTGTTTATCTGAGAATCAAGCATGCATTCGGCTTCAGTGCAAGGGAAATCTTTAAGATGCAAAGCTGATGATTTACCAATCAACATCCATCACAAAAGGTACAGCACATAAGTCAGGCAACAGCCTAAACAAGCATTTCCAGAGAAATCATGGGTGGCCTTGAAGTCAAAAACATGCAAAATCTAGATCATTTTGTCCATCCAGAGACCAGGTGTAATAAGACTGGATAGCCACAGAAATAAGTGAAAGGTTTCAGTAAACTAATGATGCATTACAAGTCTCACACTCAACAGTGAGAAGAAACAAAATAACAGTACTGTACCGTTTTTTAAAGTGACCTAAAATGCTAATATAATTGATTAAATGTTTTTTTATTAGTAGTATACAATTAGAAATTCAAATTACATCAGTAAAGTGATATACACTTTAATAAATACTCGTTTTAACAAAAACGCACGAATAAATTAAATCCTTTTATGCTTTTTAATTAGCAAAAACAAAATAACAGTTTTCACAAAAATATCTGTTTTCAACATTAAAACTAACATCTCTCTCTTAGATTGTTGCTGAAAACTGAAAATACAGTTTCTGACAGACCAAATCATTTCGGATGAATGCTTAGATTCATAGACAATACCACATCGTCCGATGATCTTCATTAACTCGGTCCAAAACCCCTTTAAACCTATGCAAGCCAACCTTTCCACAAATCTTTGCTTTCAGAACCGCCTGCTTTATTCTAGGCTCTCAAGCAAGGCAAAGAAGCACATCTCTGCTGTGAGCATCACTTGTGCTGAGACTTCGGTGAGCTCGACAGATGACCAAGCAGCAGGGAGGAGACCACTCGAGTGCCAACTGTCTTAGATTCACTACATGGGCAACAGAACACTACAGAGTTGTATGCCCAGTATGAAACAGACAAATGGATTGATGCTATTTGTGGACATTAGAATCAATATCCCGAATTCAGTCCTTCTACACAACAACAACTACCCATGTACTACACTAATGAGCACTTTGTCATAAGCATTAGTGATGAGTACTTGAGTGGAAAAGGGGGGTAAAATGATTGGTGAGCATGAAGCAACTTTTTTTTTTAAATCACTGGTCTATGTTGTTCTTTGGTACCTTCATCACACCGCGTTCACCGCATCGCATCTTTGTTATTTGCATAAAACATGCCAAAATCATCTCCATATAAGGGCTTTCACACAACCTTTCGTCACTCTCAGCAAACATGACACTTTCTAAAGACGTGCGCTCTTCAAAACCAGTTCATACATAATAAACACCTTTTAAACAGAGCCAGATTACAGACCTCTCATCATGCAGCTGTACATGTGTGTATCTGCGTTGTTATACAGAGAAACCTCACATCTCTTCTTGCTCTTTCACATTATATGATAAAAATGGATAACATTTAAATCTTCTATGGATTAGAGGATGTGATTTTGCATATGAGTGGTTTCAGTTGCTCCTACTTTTTTTTTTTTTCTAAATTATGGTAAATTTATGGTAGATGTATACTTGCAATCTGTCTGGCAAGTCATGATTTGTTTGTAAAAATTATTTTAAGAAGATTTTAAGAAGATTTCAAGAATAAAGATTATATAATAAAGTTATTATATTTTCATGAGGAACCTCTTCCGAATAATAACAAGCACAGTTATGTAAAAGACAACCGAAATCATTATGGGCAATCAAATGGCCTTAAAATAATGCTCAATATTTTAAGTGCAATTACGCACTTCAAAGTAATGTCTGTTTGCAGTTTACCAAATTTGCTCCTACATAGGTAAACAAGACAAAACAGCCTGCACTTTTTACACTCAAGAGATACAAGATAAGGATGAGCATTCATTTGAATGCATGAATGTGATGCGGTCACACTTACCTCCCGCACGGCATTGCAGAACTCGCTCTGCAAAACCCTCTGCAGTGCCTGCAGCTTCTGGGGAGGCACTTCCCCTGTTTTCTGGAGTTTGTCCAGCAGCTCGATGGCACGAGAAATGTCTGGAAAAGAACAAATGCAAAACTGAGGGCAAGACCGAGGCAGTGGACAATCATTTGCATCATTCAATCTGAAGATGTTGTATTTGGCTGAGCGTATATGCCTCATATTCATTAACGTTACATGGTCAAATAAATATTTCAGAATGTAAATGATCTCTCCTGAAAACCAAATAATTTTTTTGTTGTGATTTTTTATGATGAAAAAAATTACTATTATGTTTATTATTTTTTTATCCAATTTCTCTACACCTAAGAATTAATACAGTTTGTTAATTAATCTGAAATATAAAGTAAATTCTAAACGAAATATATTTTGGTTCTCAGCTTCGACCATGGAAGTAACTTAGGTTTCTTCATTCTGAAAAATGTTTTTAATCATATGTTTGTACTATTAAAAGAGATGCAAAGATCTCGGATCATAATAAATCAGCGCGTTTGCTTTTGCTAACGTTCATCGACTAGCCAACGCTCACTCTTCACTATTTAAAGCCCCATAAACTGTCAGCTGGACTACAATTTAGACGCTGGTTGTCAGGATGTCACTGAAAGACTGTTTCTGCTGGTTTAGTACAATCAAATACACTGATCTCTAATATTAACGCTGTCCTGGAGTGACCAAGCTAACAGCGCACACAAAAGATCACTGCTACTGACAGCTAACGTTAGCCTGGTGTTTTACTCTGACGTTAACTGAACGTAAACACGCCGCTTTAACGACAGAAAAAAATAGTTATTCTTCACTTTTTATATGCTTTCATATACTTCGTGGAATTTACTGTATATTACGAATGTTCCGATACAGTGAATGGACGCTAGCTTGCTGTCGTCCACTAATCCATCCTCATGAAGTGACAGCGGGATGTTAAGAGCAAAAAACGTGATTTACACAGTCTTCCGAGCATTACATTCAACAGAAAGCGTTTATGTGAGCGGCTTACCTCTTTCCAGACGTACAGGTTCTCCTAAAGAGGCCATTTTAGCCCTGGATATTGAGTTTGCGTTTGGCGACAGCTCCAGACTCGCGACTCGGCTGCTGTGTTTGTTGCTGTTAGCTAGAGCTTAACCCCTTAAGCGCTGTGGCTAATTCAAAGAGATTACAGGGCGAGTCAAGAGCATCATTCCTGCGCTATTTCTGTGCAGACACTTTGCATACCATAACGAGCACAATTTAATTTTGAGCAGCCCGAGGAAATATCATTTGATTTTATTATATATGTGGAATATATAATATATTTAAGCATAAGGAACTAGAAGTCGTGCTATATTATGAATATAGTTGCAGGATACTGTTTGGTACACTACAGTGGAATTTATGTAATCATTTTAAATAAGTTTTTACTGCATAGCATTTGTTGCAAATATTCATGTAAATACTATTTTATTAAGAAAATTCATTTGGCATCTTCCCTTTCGGTAGAAGATACAGTCCCTAGTGAGCAGTGCCATTAAGTAAAATAATGATCTGGTTTTCTGGATAGGTTTTAGATTATGTGGTTTCATCGTTTAGTCTATGTAACAAATGTACAGATAATTTCTCTGTTTTTAATTATTATTATTATTATATATATATATTTTAAATAAAGTACACTTTTTCAAAGGGATTCATCTACATATATGAGCCTCGGAATATGCAAAATAAAACTGCAAAATAAAGTCTGACTAATTTTATAGCATTATCATTAGATGCTATATTTTGCTCTGCTATTTATTTTTTATTTTTTACTTTTTTGATGTTCTCATATTTGAACAAAGCCACAAAACAAACTGGACCAGCTTGCTAAAACAGTGATTGCAGGAGTTTAGTTGCTGGTATTGTAGAAAAGGAAATGGAGAATAAAATGGCCTACTTTTGTAGCAAATGGGACAGGGCCCTGCTGGGTCTTACCAAGGACTACTTTAAACCGGGAAAAATCTGAACCTCACAAAAATAACTCAGTCGTGCAAGATGTTTCTCGGGTAAAATGCACCAGGATAACATTATATTGTCTATTTCCTTATCTAGTCCAGTCACCATTGCTGTATATGGTTCCATTTTGCAGTAAAAAAGGCTCAGACTGTGTATTTTCTTTTTATAAGCAAGGGTTTAACCCATTAAGCAAAACTGATAGATGATTACAGTTTCTGTTGAATCAACACGGTGTTGATTGATTTGATTCCCATATGCCTGAAATGGTATGTATTTGCCGAGAAAGATGCACCCATCATCATATTGGGATTTTCTGCTTGAGCATCCTTTCTTTATTGCCCTGTCCACGCACTTATGATGCAGTGAGATACTTACCATAAACAGATGAAACTCTGTGTCCTCCCTTATTGGTGGCAGTGTATCAGTGTCACAGTTTCTGTTCTGTTGTCTGATAACAGCCTTTGAAGGAAAGCAGGCTTGTGTATAGGTCTGTGTCTGTGTTCAGGTGTATCAGATATCACATAGAGTGTATTGGAGTGTTGACTCCATTGATCCATCTTTCGGACAAAAGAAAATCTTAATCTCTCAGTGCAAGTGATGACGACCTGGACCCTCTTACTGGACAACATTACACGAAGGACTGGTTTCCATGAAATGTACATGCCAAGTGTACAATAGGTCTTACCTGAGAACTGTATGTTTTTCTGTGGACGAGAACTGAAGCTACATTGCATATATGTGTTCATCTGCATTTGAGAAATTCTTCAAACTAACTTTTGATCCTCTCGATTATACTAATCTTTATGTATGGTGAGAAAATAGGAGGTACTTTAGTGAATCTCTATCCCTTTTGAAATCATTTGAATGTAGAATCCAATGTATGTTCGCTGTGAGAGAAGAAGTTCTCTCCAAAGCTTGTGCCATATTTAGACCTGCAAAGGGAGAGCTCAAACTTTATTGACATTGGTTTTGTTTTTCAGTTGCCTATAGTAATTTTATTTCTTCAAATATTTCAATTTAATATTGCAAACAACTTCACAACATACAAAATGAATTATATTAATCCAGAACACATGTCAATGAATAAATTTTATATATTTTTTATATATATATTTTTTTTCATCTTGTGGGGATAAAAAAATAAACAGCAAAGCTTTGACAACAGCACCTTGACATAGTATGTATTTCCAACATTACCTTGAGAAGTTGAGGATAGTAAACAGACAGAGTACTGAGAGGAGGAAATCCTGTTACGGTTGAGAATGTAAACGGAATGTTTGGTCGGAAAATCGTTTCCTTGTTTTCCCAAAGTGGACAGTTTCTCAATTCACAATTGAAGCAGCATGCAAGTTTTTTTTTCTTTCTGTTTTTTTTTTTCTTTTTTTTTTCTTGAATGTAATTCTTCCTCACCTCCTCCTCTCCTCATCTCTCAAAATCTTGGCAACGTAAAAAACACAATGTCTCGAGGAATGTGATATAGTAATTTGAACTGGGCGCGAATGACTGATCAGATCTTTTTTTAATTGTTTACAAGATCATGAATATGTTCAATAAATAGACTGTAGTATCACTTTTACTGTATAAACTTCATCTTTTTTACATGCAGTCCATAAAATTTTCATCTGACGGAATAATTTACCCTGTTATGTATTTACACAAATAGATATTTTTATTTTATGTCTCTTTTTTAGAACTCTCAATAAAATCTATACATTGTGTACACTATCTGCCCCTCTTAATGGTCAATGTGCATACACACGAAGTGTCTATCCGTATAAACCGCCAGCCGATCTTCCTTTTGCTATCCATGGTAAGGGCTCGCACGTAAGACTGGGTTGTCCGGCATTGCGAGTTATAGTGCCGCTTGTCTATTCCTCGGCAGCCCTCCTTTGTGTACCCTAAGGGGTTGCATTTGGTCTCGTAAAAGTATTGCTTCAGCTGACCGTTAGTCACGGGGACCTTCTCCAGGACGGTGACCGTCTGGCCCGACATGTCTATGGCCGTCTTTTTGTCCAGAGCCGTCACCCACTGGCTAATACTGTCACAAACGCTGAGCTCCCCTCGCCGCGCGGGGTCTGAGTGCCGCCGCACGCGCATCGACATGTTGGCGGCGTCCAGGTAGTTTTTGTATTCCTCCAAGAGAAAGAGTAACGGCGGCTCCAAAGGCACTTGGTTGCTGATCATCACCCGCGAGGCGTACATGTCAACATCCTTCGAGTCAGCCATGGCTGCGGGACCGCCCCCTCCTTGGCCCTGGTCGGCCCCGGGCCCCAGTTGCTGCGTCGCCTCTCCTTCCACCTCAAGCAACTCCTCAATCACCTGCTCGAAAGTGTCCGTGAGCGAGGGCAGCCCGCCCCCACTCTGTGGAGTCCCGTGGCCTCGGCTGCCTGAGGTAATGGCAGCGGCGGCGGCGGCAGCGGCGCCCAGGTAGCCCTCAGCCCGGTGGCCCCCCTGCACGCCCGGGATCTCTCTCATGGGCGCAGCTCTCATGCAACTGAAGTATGAAATAACCATAGTAACGAACAGGATGGTCATCACTCTTCTAACCTGTTGGAACTGGAGACAGCAAAAGGGGAAAGACGAGAGGAATGGGGGAGGGAGGAAGAGAAAACACAACGTAAAGCAACCATTTTCTTTCACGATACTGCAATAAACATTATGTTAAACACCCTTGTTAACAGCCATGTGTTATCATGCCCAATGAAGCTTTGCAAATCGCTTTCATAATGCGCTACAAAGTACGACACAAACAAAATGTGCCAACTTGTTATTTCTTTGTTTCATTTTCAGTTACCGGCCCGCAGGAGCGCAACTAACTCTCTGTGCTTTCTCCATCCCTGGACACACACCTGCATGTTTGTGCCCCCTTCCCCCACCAAAAAATATAGCGGGCTAAATTCAGAGACCCTGGAGTATCATTAAGAGGACACGAGAGAACTGCACCCACTCTCCTCCGTCTCTCTCTTCCCCTTCCCTTCCTCCTTCTCCCTTGCCTCCTCTGTTCCCTTAGAGGTGTGTGAACTGCTTGTGTGAGCATCAGACAGAACAAATATAGGTGACAAGTCAAAAAACGAAAGAACAGCTTCTATCATCAAGGTTTTTCATGAGCAATTCAATATTGAATTCACTCTATTTTACATTTTGACATTTACTGCAATAATACATAATTTTTACTACTAAAATCATAAAATGTTTCTTTTTTAATAAAATGTTTTTTTGATGTTACAGATGTACTTTATATACTTCCCAAATGTATAAAAACATCTAAACTCTGGAATCAGCTGAGCAGGGTTCCTTTGGAGGAACAAATCCTCACAGCAAGACAGCAAGAAAAATAAGGAAAGACACGGTAAAAATGCAGGGAATGAACTGAAATAGAGTGATTAAAGAAAGATACCCAGAGAATGTAGAGATGCAGAAAGACCCCAGTCATTAATTCGCTCATTCATACCTGCACTTAAACTGCCATGACATTTTACCAGACTAAGAAAACAACGCGACTAAATGAAAATTCCAGGAAACCATGAACCAGTTTGAATCCTCCTCTCTCCCTTCCTCCCTGCAGCTCTCTCTTACCTCTCTGAAGTCCCTCTATGAGTCACTGCGATTCATTGCATCCAACGGCATCCCAGTGCATACGAACAGACAGGGGAACATGCATACCCAACAACAAAAAATACCCATTACTCTCACTTTTCTAGGGAGCGGGAGAAGAGGAGAGGTAGGGGTGGGGAAAGGGGGGCCGAGGGGGGAGTACATTTAAAAATATCCAGCACCGCAGCAAGGCTTTGCAAGTTCTCTGTGTGCTGTCCTCTCGATGCCCCATGCAGCCTCAGGAAGAGGCAGAGGGAGGATCTGCTCCCAGAGCAGAAGGCAGTACGGGCCGGTAGGAGAGAAGAAAGGACACGCCCTGTCTAAAAGGCATTTGTTTCATTCTTAATTGGTGTCTAGGGCCACGGCTGCGATTTGCCAGCGCAGCGATGACTGCCATGGAGATGTGCCTTCTATAAATAGGCCGGCTGGGAGTCCCACAGTCTCGATTCAGAATATCACAGCCCTCTACTTAATGAGCTCAAAGTCCCCTCGCTCAGTGACGTCGTAGTCCACGAGGGGTGTGTGTGTGAGAGAGCGTGAGCACCAACGTACGCGTATGTGTGTTTGGCTAGGGAGATGAGGTGGGAGCATCTTTAATCTCTCCTCTCAAATGGTCCAAAACAAGCATGGAAAAACTCAGAGCTGAGGATACAGCTGTGGAGGACAGATCAATCTTAATCAAATCAGGCAGCGTGCAAAATGTGTGTACAAGCTGCTTCTGCGGGCATGAAAAGATACTTCAGTCTGTCAGCTTTCCCCGTAATGGAAAAAGCTTCTTACATTGTCAGCAATTACCTCTGCTGAATATAGCGAGGAATTTAAAGTGCCTGCCTGAGGATTATTCAATGATTCTCTCTTATTTCATTCCTCCAGATGTGTCGCGCCTGTGAGGACGGAGGAATAAATGTCAGCGTTCCTGCTCTCAAGACAACCTTAATGCGGGTTTACGCACACACAGTGCAGCACAGCCCAGTAACGCCCCAGTTTCAGGATGATCCCAATTAGCAAACATCTGTCGTCTCCTAATGAGAGAAGTATTTATATATGTTGCAGAGGTTTCTGAATGAAATACCAGCATCAGTCATGCCGACACCCAAATCCCTTCTGCTGCCCTACCTGACAGCAGATGGAGTACAAATGCCATCTCTCATCCAAATCCTACCGGTAATACATAACCTTAAATATATTACAGACCTACATGGCTTTGAGGTGTCATGTAAAAGGGCGAAGGTCAGGTATTGTTGACTACTGAACTTTAGCACACAAGCGCTGACTAAATTGTATATTTCTCTCCTAATTAGACTAGAGCAACGGTGTGTAGGGTTGTGTGGCAGCGGGTGGAGGCTGAGAGCACAACATCCCTGATGACGTCTCTCTCTGGTCTCAAAGGGGGATGAGAGGAAAAGGGCGGTGGGGCCAGAAGGAGTGGTGCTAGGGGGCAGTGCCACTCATCAGCTCACAATTGCTTTCCATTTTCCTCTGGGGTCCCTTTTCACCAGGAACAACAAACAATTTTATTTCTAACTCTGCTATTTCCTGTTTCCATCAAGAGAATCAATATGGATTATGCTCTCAATCAACTTCCTGTTAAACGGTAATCTAGACGATGAATCACTTTATTGCTCTGGGACTGAGTTGGCAATAACTGAGACCTTCTGTCTCATTCAAAGCAGCGAGGGAAGACAAGATTACCTTGACAGACATGTTTGTTCTGCTTTTAATATGCGTGTGTTTGAGCTGTGCATGATAATGCGGTATCAATATCCTGTCATCGTACAGTATGATGTGCAAACATGAGTTATGTTTGTGTACACAGAAAGAACAGGTGTTTTAGATGGGTCACAGAACCTGAGTGGCAATGCGGTTGTAGGCGCCACAAAAAAAAATCCAGTCACGGGTTCAGGTGTGTTTAAATGTTCAAAATAAAAAAACTTTGGTTAATGGTTAATGCCGAAATAATCGGTTCAACTGTTAGGGAAATAAAGCTGCTAATTCATGCTTTTTGTGTCCCATTTGTTAGGCCTTTGAAGCCAGATTCATTATGAAGTATTGAATATAAAACAAACCAGGTTTCCATCAATCAAACCTCTCACATGACAAACCATCAAGCCTTCAGTGATCTTTCAAGCTCTCTATCTACAAAGTAAGGTACAGAACGCTTGATGACATACTTCATCCACACAGCTGTATTTGATCCATGTGGTCGGGGCTTGGTAGGAGCATGTTCAAACGCCTTTCACTGTAAAACATGATTGTACTTTAATTGGGCATGAGTGGCAGCTCTATGGTTTTGGCAAAAAGACCACATGCACCTGCTCAATTGTTTAGAAAGGGGCAGGTAGGACTGGCTAGATTGGTCTGCATGATCATGATTCCAGCACAATTGTGTTTGCTTAAATCTCCATGTCATGGGGGATTAAGAAACAAAACCACTCATGACAGATGTATAAGACTTTTCCAACTTAAAAGAATTGTGGTTAAAGACACTTTTCAGACACTAGTCTTGGCACTCTAAGGAAAACATTAAAAAGGTATTCACTCCTAAAGGACAAAGATATTTAACAATGCATGATTAAATATTTGAAAAGAACCAAAAAAAAAAAAAAGTTGGTGAAAATGCTTGTAGCCTGAGAAAAGATTTTAGATTGCTTTGGTGTACTTGTCTCAATGACAAGAACACTGTAGCGTGCATCACCTAAGCTCACACAGGTGTCTCAGCTGGTAATTATTATTCTGACTTTAAGAGCACATTCAAATGTGGAATCCATAATAGTGACAATCTGGCATTAGTGGTAACACAGCAAGAGACAACTGCAAAATAACACTCTCTATTAGTCTATGGTGAAATCTATGTTTCCAAATGCAAGGTTTTTCAAGAGGTTGGGTCGGTGCTTGTTAAAGAGTTCAAAACCTCCATCTTGTCTAACTCCAACTTTATAAATAATTTTAAAGATGTG
This sequence comes from Carassius auratus, assembly GCF_003368295.1. Taxonomy (NCBI): domain Eukaryota; kingdom Metazoa; phylum Chordata; class Actinopteri; order Cypriniformes; family Cyprinidae; genus Carassius; species Carassius auratus. The sequence continues at coordinate 12,847,871 of NC_039249.1, forward strand.
ATGTACAAAAGCAACGAGCGATGAACACCCAGAAATGCGTGATTTAGCTCTAGTTAATGCAAAAATATACATAATATCTGACGAAACTAGACATTTTGAGAAATTCTGCAAATTACAATCTGTATTAGTATATTGCTGAAGAAAAAATACTAAATATAAAACACTTCTAGAAGAGACACATAAACTGTTTAGATTAAGACAACCTTCGGTTCACATCAATGTGACGGGGATTAATTGATGGGGCTGTTAGGGCTTATGTAAAAGTAATTTATATGTGTTTATATATGGGTTCAATTGGGGTTTTATAAAAAAAACTATAATAAAAGTTCGATTCTAAATTAATCGGATCGCGTATTTTAGCCTGTTGTCAAATAGAACAGATGTCGGAGGTAATCATGACAACAGTATGATCAGTATCGGGCGGTTACTTCATTACAGGTAATAATCACATTATATATTAATAAACGCTTTTATAAGTTCTTAGATAAATTTTACTTTTGGCAAACTAGTAGATGCACCTTACAACAATCATAAACAGAGCAGTTTAAATATCCTTTAAAAATAATTCCTACGAAACTGACGACTCCACTGTAAGTCATTGTAAAAGAGGCTCACTCGTTCGCGATAGCACATGTCTCTATTGCTGAAAGGCAGAAGACAAAGACAAATTAAACATTAGCGCTGTAATAATTTATGTATAAGTTTCGTATTTTCTCGTAACAGGAGAAAGGGCAACGCATTGGCGAACTGGATCCGCGAGGAAAATATCATCTAAGATTTGGCACTCTAAGTTACATGTTAGTAGAGATTGAGTTCTTTTCCAGGAACTTTCTGAAGAATTTGAAAGATCCTGCGGGTACATTATATCAAACAACGTATAATGCCGCGATGGTGCGGGAATATGCCATTACAGCTAGTTAGTAACCTATGAACTCAAAGTTACATTAGATTTTCTAAACTAGAAAAGTGGTGTCTGAGACAGACACACGAGACAAAGCGGCATCCACAGTCCATCTTTAACTAGTTTACATGCTTTACAACATTTTGGCACTAGATGGCGCGTTCGTCTAGCGTACATTAAGCGCATTTGAAGTGAAGGCGAGCAGAAAAGAATGGACCATTAGAAACATCTCTTTCTCTTTCTGACACATAAACAAACCTACGCGTATACAGAGAGAACGCAGATTAATACGAATGAATAGGCTTGTTTTCTTTAGTGCATCGTAGTCATACTTTTCCTCCTAAACAAATTTCTTTATATATATGTAGTATAATAGGCTATACTATACAATATAATAGTAATCTCGACTTGGTCACTATTAACAGCTTTGTAAACAACAGTATGCGTTACAACAAAGTAAAAATAAAGAGAAAATGAACTAGTAGTATAATTTAGTTTAAGCCATTTGTCCACTTTGCATCCCAAAGCAGCTCAGAACTATAATTTATTTGTTAGTTTCTAATTTGAAAACTTTATCTTCGCTTTGGGACTTTATCTGTTCCAGGGGAAGGCTAGACTCTACACGGTAAACCTAAACGATGAGCTCAAGTTTCTTGTTCTCCGAATCTCATTGAATTCACAAAACGCATTTATTCCCTGAACGTTCGCGCGCATAGTTTTAGCTTAAACTGTATAAACAATCTATCCTTATGGGTAAATATACTGTTATATGTCGTTTGGTAATACTTACTTTTACGCCATCGACGAGTAAAAATTACTTATCAATAAAATATCCACGTCCTTTGTGCCCGAGTGCAGCAAATAGCATCAAACTAACGTTTAAACCACTTAACACATAAAAGTGGCAATGATAAACAGCTCACAGCTCTGGATGATAAACCAAAGCAACTTTTGGTCCTGCTGACCCCTAGCAGAAATTCAATCAACGTAATAACGCCGTAGCGTTATCTTATTAATGAACGCAAGGATAGCGTTTCATGTTGCCGCTGGATGATCCAACATCTGATTCTTAACTCGCCTTCTCATTTCAAGGCGCAGTCAATACAAAACCACTGTAATCAATCTATTACGCTCAAAAACCTACCTTTACTGTCCAGTCGTAAAGGAGACCATTCAGCAGGACAGTGTCATCTGGGATGTTTTGGATAAGCCCTCCGCGTAACTATTTTGCTCTATTCGCCTGCTCCTTGCCAAGCAGCAGCTGCAGGTTGTCTCTTCAGCTTTTGAGCAAATAGATTAAATTATTGATGGTGGAAATTGCTAGGCTGAGGTAATGGACTCCCATGACTGAGCGGATCCTTTGGAGTTGAGTTGAAGCAGTTGGATGGCATAGTGAGCGCTCGCGGTGTAGTGCGCATTGAGAGAGCTCTCCAGCTTGAAATGAAGGCTTCATTCCTCGCGACAACAGTAACTACTGCGTGACGTTGCAACATGTGACTCCAGCGCGAGCGCGACCGAGCGCCAACCGAACCGAGTGAGACGCTTGTTCCTAAAGAATAACCGGAAAGTATGATATGGCGTTTGCCCAGAGCAAAAGAGAAACATATGAGAGAACCCTTAATAATTCCTAGATGTGATGAGTTCGAGTGTGCTTTTAAATAGGCTATTCCTCGCATCTTTTCTGTGAAGTGCTCCTTCAACTGATTACCATTGAGTCAGTGTGGGCTTCGTGTTTAACAGTGAAGGTATATATGATCCCAGTTTACCAAAGTGAAACACTTAAGCTAATACGAACTCTGTTTTGTTTCATTTTTGTTGACTATGAGGAGTATTTAGACATCAAGCTTCAAGCTCCTTTTGTAGGTACAACCGGTAAAATAATAATTTATTGTTTTAAGTTATTACATTCGCAGTTCTCCATTCGAAAGATAATTTATGGTTTTAAGTTATTGCATTTGCCATCTAAATCTCCATAGTTCATTCCACTTTGCTGCCACCAAATGCGGCAACAGCTTCCTAATGGACAGCCGTTAGGTTAATATGAAACACCTTTCTGTGACAAGACTATAGATCATCTGCTGAAATTGATATTTGCAATTGTGACTCCACAAAGGTAGCTTGAAAAGTAAAGAGCTCACTCCTTACCCCCTCCACATCAAGGACCTATTATTCCCTGGCCCTCTCTGTATGTGATATTTTAAACTATTGTCAGCTCGAGACCCTCTGTCTGCCAAAGGAGCTTATGTGCCAGATGTTGGTTCGCTGCTTTTAAAACTATTCATTGTTCTTCCAGTGTCAGAAATATTCCTCCAATAATGGGAGCGGTTTGTTTGATATTTGTAAAGTAAATGGTCAGAGATGTTCAAACTAATAGGGCGGATATATAATTTTGCTATTCGACTCTAGCTTTACTATTTATTCTATGCAGTATTTCACATGACCTTCCAGGAGGAGTTTAGGAGAACTACTTCTTGTTCTTTCACCCCATGCTATACACCACATCATTAGCCCCATACTTTCACCAGGACTCTAAAGCTCCAATTGCTTTTGGATCTTGTCCAGTGCAAGATTTATATTGATGAGTTTGATGTATAGTGATGATGATTATTCTCTGCATAAGGTAATGAGGTGGAGCGGTTTCAAACCTAGCTGTTCCCAGCATGGGAGTGGATGCTAACACCTGCCTCCTCACACACACACACACGCACACACACACTATCTCTCTCTCTGTTTATTTCATTCCATCTCCATCTTTCTGTTTCTTTCTCTCCTTCTCATCTCATCTTTTTGTACTACTTAACTTGCATAATTTTATGAATACACTTTTACCTTCACTTGTTTTGACATACTCATGCTTACAGCCCCTTCCTCTCTCCTATAGGGACAAGCCAAGTTGCATATTACTCATCCCATAGGTTCACAGGAGGAGAGGGCAAACCCTGGATGACAAAGAGTTGCATCAGCAATTACTGAGCGACATGACTCCAAGAGAGGTAAAATGCACACACACACACTCATGTACACTCTCACACTGCGCATTAAGGCTGTTCCAGCTAGGTAATCCATAAATAAATCACTCTGCTTCTCATTAGGAGCACAAAAACAACATGGATCTCATTCAGATCTGCACATACAGCACAAAGTTGACACCAGAACCACAGACAGAACTAAGATGACCACAAAGTGGACATATGGACTAATGAGAATACAGCATGAGATGAACTGTGGGAAGACCTTGGCTTTCATTTGCTGCAACTTTGTGGAAACTTTAGGCTCCACAAAATGAAAACAAAACATACAGTGAGGACTTTAGAGCTGAAACATTTGCTGGAACTTGACCATCAGGATCGACGTGTTCAAGGTGATGAATGTTGAGAGAGTCGGAGCGGCGTCAGAAGCGATGGCCGTGTCTCTATCCAATAGGTCGGGTCGCTAATGACGTCACCTCAGCTTTCTCAAATACGTGCCATCTGTTGTCCTGTGTTCTGTCTTGACCCATCATAGCATATTCCATCCTGGAGCTGACAGAACAGGTCTTCCACACAATGACAAAATAGGATTTTGAAGTTGCATCTTTCTAAACATGTTGGAGGAGATCTGTGTCCTGTACAAACCTGAAATGGAAAAATACTTTCCACTATTCCAGGTCAAGATAAACTTTTAGTGTCAAAACTAGCTGTAGAAACAGAGGTGATGGCTTCTTCAGAAAAAAAAGAGCTTTGGGCCACTACTAGAAAATGAGAAAACTAGACCAGTTCATAGTGTGACAGGCCAATAAGGTTAGTTTACAACATTTATCAAACACATCACAGTACTGTCACAGAGCACAGGGAAGTGAAGGCATTTCTAACCATCAGTGCTGCAATGAAAAACACAAAGAAACTGCAAAATGGGTGTCAGTATGGCAGTAGATTGCACACTGAAATACACTCTTAAAAACAAAGGTTCTTTATTGGCATCTATGATTCCATGAAGAACCTTTTAACATCCATCGAACCTTTCCATTTCACAAAAGGTTTTTATTTTAATTGTGGAAGAATGTTCTTCACACCAAGAAAAATGGTTCTTTTAAATGAAAGGTTCTTAGAAGACCCCATACTTTGCTGCAAACCCCGGCTTTATTTTTAAGAGTGTATCTGAGTCTTCACAAACATTTCACACACATGCCAGCTGTAAACAAAAATATGAACGACGAAACATACATCATGCAAAGTATACTTTAAAAAACTCATTTGATGATTTAATGTTGTTTAGTCTGGAATTTTGAGTATACGTTTGAGTATGTACACTCGCCAAAGTGTCCCATCTTTCCATTTTGTCATTGCATTGAAATGAGTGAGTCACTTAAGTTTGCCCATTCCTGGGTGTCTGTCTCTGTTTTTTCGGCTCGCTGTCTTTAGGGAAGGGAGTCTGGGTAGTGCTTGGTGTGACTCACATCACCGTCTGATCTGAGACCCACTCTGTACACTGAAGAATTGCGCAGTGCTCATCTCTCCAATAGCAAGATGCAACAGGTCCCTGTTATCAATAAAGGGCTGACAGTGGTCAACAGCGGCCAGTCGTGTAAGATAAAGATCACAGAGTCTTGACTTATAGCAGCTACATTATAGAACTACACACTTAGATATCCACTTTAGCACATAGACACCATGAGCTATACAATCCACGCAACTGTAATCTATCCCTTGCAGCATACACCAGCTACACTGGTAATGTATCCGTGGGGTATAAGCCCTCTGCTGCACTTTATCCCTTTGTACACACATCCTCTGGTAATCTAGCCTTTTGCTTGCCCAACAAACCCTTATGTGTCAAGGGTGAGTATATTTACATAATTAGCTAGACAGTTTTTGTCATGCACTGTTGTAGCCTGTCTTTTGTGGTGACTATGAACAGTTTGTATATTAATTTCAAATATGCACATATTAATATACTGTAAACTTATAAAAACGAATACATGTTAAAAGTAACGCTATAAACAAATAGTACACTTCAGATTTGAAATAGCACTAAAACTAATCTGACTGATGACTGTAAGCTCGAAATTGCATTGATTTACTTATTCATCGTTACAAACGAAGATGAGAAATTAAGAACTCAAGTGTCCACGAAGAATGAAACACAGTGTTCTACAAAGCAGCTGGAAAGAAACTGACCTCTAAGAAATGTTAAACATCCCAATGTGGAAAAAAAAGTTTGCTTTGTTCAACAACATTCGGTTAGAGCCCTCAGAAATAACGTTAAGCATATAGTCACCCTCAAACACAAACACAGACCGGATGACATTCTTAACCAACATCCACAGAGGCAAATTGCAAACATGTAAGAGAAGTCCTGCATATACATACCCAAACACTGACGTTGGCGAATAGTTAGAGGATTCCTTGGTGGAGCCTTAGTTGCCAGGCACCAGCACTAATGCTGCTCTGTAGCTATTCACATACAGAGAGGCAAGTGCCACACCATTTTATATCAAGTGAGTTAAGCACACAGGTGGGTGGCAAACAAGTAGCAAAGCTCATCATACAGAACCCCATCAAACTCTTCAAATTAGGATGCAGAGATATATGGTGGAGGTCAGTAATATATATCTCATACACACGCACAGACACACAAACACCCAAACATTGTTTGGGTGTTTTCATTGAATGTTTTACGCAAACATTCAATGAAAACACAATGGGGTTACAGCACCCTAAATAGCATAGTTCTTTTTAAAAAAGCTTATAGAGAAAAAAAAGCATACATATCGAGAGTCGTTTACAAGCAGGTTGTGGAGAAATTACACCATAAAGCAGAAATATCACACGACCTCTTGCAGAACGAGCGCTTTGTGCTAGAGCGCCGCAAGTCACGCTCCTGCTTGAGCGCGCGCCTAATTCCTCAAACCTCTTGTGGTTTTCTTGCGCGGAATATCCCGCGATCGGAGATAACGGACTCAACGTCTTTAGACTTGTCCAAATAGTATTAAACACTAAAAGCGTCGGAAGTATCCTTCATATAATTTTGGCACCAGGAAATTAGCCTTTTTTTTAAAGTGTGATTAATCTCAATATGATGATTTATATATATATATATATATATATATATATATATATATATATATATATATATATATATATATATATATATATATATAGTTTTTACTATTGTTGATCGCCAAATTGTAAGACTATTGCTGTGCGCAAAATATAGCTAATATTTCAAAGGGGTAAATAAAAAAGAAACGGACATTTTCATTTTTCGCCATTGTGACGAACACAGGCTTTTATTTCCCAAAGGAACCCTGCATATTCAGTAGGCCTATAATAAATTCCTCCCGTGAGTGAGGCAGGGCGCAATAAGTCGGTACATCTCTATAAAAGTTAATTAACAAAGCCGCTCTCCGTAAACAAAACAATTTTATATTTAGTTCATAAATTAATATCCCATTATCTTCCGCAGCGGTCAGTCAAACGAAGATGAAGGAAACGCGGATTAAACTGTAAAAATATAATGGCACAATAGCATTATGAGATGTCTGAATTGAAACCTACCAAGCTCAGATTTGTTATTGACGCCCACCCTTAACTCTGCAGCGATCGGAGAGAGGAGGGGAGGGGGGCGGAGAGGGAGATTCTCAGCTAGATAACACAACCCCATTTATGGACTGATCCGATGACGTACATTGCAGAAAGTTCTATAAAAAACCTTCCGTACATACAAAGTGTGTCGTGCCATCCCCCAGCACCCCCCACCCTCCCCGCATCCGCCTCCAGCCCCTCCCCCCGCATGCCCACACCCACACCACCAACCCACATCTCTATTCCTCTCTGTCTTATGAACTAAAATTATATTATATATACACGTTTATGTTTAGAAAAAAAAAATGCATTCAATAAATGAAAACATGACTCCGAGCCGTAAGGGGTGTAATAAAATCACACAATTAATCTTTAATAACAACAACATTTCACTCTAAACAAGGCTAAAAATATTTTTATATTTCATAAATTGATGCACACGTATTTTGGCATTCACCACTGGATAACTTGTAATCAAAAATAAGCATTATTTCGTTGAAAAGCACAGTGCTGAAATTATGCATGAAATATTTGCTCATAAAAACTGCGGTCGTGACCGTTTTGTTGCATGTCTACAATAACGTGCATAATATTTGCCAGAAAATGACAAGAGCATTACGAAGATGACAATGACACAACGGCAATAATAAAATATAGTTACAGCTAAAACCAGCTGCTATTACTGTCGGACTTGTCCAAAAACATATGCTGCTGTCCTACTTGATTTATGTCACTTTAAAGTCAGACTTTCGATACATTGTTTTTGTGGCAACATATATTTTCTGGAAAACATGTTTCGTACGATTATAATAAAGAAAAAAATGTTAATAGAGAAATTACCGATTTAGCAGTGCTGAAAGGAGCTAATGCTGCCGGACAAAGAGAATCAGACATAAGGATCATTTAAAAGAAGCCTAATGACACACTGAATGTCTTCCGCCTGATAGACTCTTGATTAACGCAGTGCTGAGGCGCCCGTGGGCTTTCGTGTCTGTCTGTTTGTCATTCAATCGCTTCACCCTTTAATCAGATTCTTGGATACAAAGAAAAAAAGGCGACCGTAGCTAATATCCTCCGCTCATCCCTCTCAGCAACCGAGACGAATTCCTAAACTTAGTCGGCATAAAAGTCAGAAAATCATCAGCGAAAGGCTCCTTTTAAACGCTGACTGTCCTAATTTCGCCTCTGTCTTGGCTTTTCTTCAGCTTTCTCCACAATACGCGTGACACCCTCTCAGCCATTTCCTTATCAGGCAATCTTATCGGTGGCTCCATCTAACCCAGTCTGAACAAAATCTGACCACGCCTATCCAAATTCTTATTCACTTTAACTGGAAAAATATAGCCTATATATGAACCCACAAACACACACACACAATGTTTTGACCATCGGGCTATTTTTGGCGAGGCAATTCAAAATACTTTAGCATGATATGTTATCTGTGGCGAAAGCTTTTAGCTCTAAGTGGTTCCCAACTGTTCGGCGTGTGCACAGACAGACCTGTGCGCTGGGGAGCGAGATGAGCGGGTGATGCTGGAGGAGAGGAGTGGAAATCTCGGGATGAATGAAACCGAGAAGCGGTCCGTAGTAAAACACTAGGAATATGTCCACGATGACGAAGTGCGGAGATGCTACAGACGTGATTACATTGATAGGGCTGGTTGCACCACTTTAGAATCGATTCAACGAATAAATTATCCCTCCATGCTAACGAAAACAACATTAAGCTGTTAAGAAAGGATGACGAGAATGACAGGTACAGATATAGATAGATAGATAGATAGATAGATAGATAGATAGATAGATAGATAGATAGATAGATAGATAGATAGATAGATAGATAGATAGATAGATAGATAGATAGATAGATAGATAGATCCGGATCTTGTCGTTTTCAGCAAGACAATAAGTAGGAGGTAGCTCGTGCTGAGTCGTATATTTTATTAAAGACAAGCCCCATTATTCAGCAAGCAAAGAAAAGCGTGTGCTAGACAATTGCGCATTTAAGACAACAAGAATTCCGCAAGCATTTGATTGTGATGAGGACGGAAAGTCAGCAGTATGTACTTGTATGCACTATTTACTTACATTTTTTTGTTTTGCGCTAAAAGTACAAGCACATGTGTAACAGCTAAATATGAACGTTTCTATAGGGGTGAACTGTAAGATATAGAAATGAATACATTATTTCTTTTCAGTGAATTCGTGACAGAGCTGTGGTAGTTAATTGAAACAACTTTGTCACCGTTTGGTTTTTTGCTCTAGTCATAGTGTAAAGCCATAAGAGTAGAAGAAAAATGTACAAGGATAACGGAAGTTTAACATTTCTCTCATGACTCATTGCCTTCTCTATACCATCTCTACCCAAAGCTCTTCCTCACAGCGCAAATTTTCTCTATCCGTAACCACTAATCAAAGTTAAAATGCGTAAAAAGGTTCCATTTCTCTATGTAGATGTAAAACATCTGCCCAAGAAGGGTTGCTAGTGAAGTGGAGAATAAAACAAAAAGGTCTTACCTTTTAAAGAGCTGACAACCACTATCAGTGGTTAGATCTCCAAGACCAACACTTGCATTTCCCAAAGTTAACGCTGTGCACCAAGTGGAGCTGGCAAAGTACGCGTACACTACAGCAGCTCTACCATTTCAACTTTCACATGCTCTAAGTGGCGACAGAACTCCAAGCGCAAAGTAAGCAGCCCCACTATCGACTGGTTCTTTTCCTCGCGTTTGTTTCTTTGTTTTGTTTTTTTCACCGGTCTCCCTCCGAAAGCGAAAAAAAAGAAGGAAAAAGTGAAACAATTCCCTAGCTTTGTCAAAAGAACTGCAAAACAAAAAAGCGATGTCCACTCACTCCGTGTTAGTCCGCAGCGTTCAACGACTCCAGTGCCTCTGTCCAAAGTGCTGAAATCATAGCACAGCTAAGGTTACTTAGAGGCAAAAATCTATACTTTCGTTAAGTGCCACTTGATATTGCTTTACTCTATTGCTTCCCCACGCCTTGTCACGTGAATATATCATTGGCAAGCCCGTCCTGTTAATTTTTGATCACATGTTGGCCGGTCGCTTTCTTAACAAAAGAATCACTTATCTAAAAAGTCGCTCATAACCCTCTAAAGTGGAGTCCCCCCAAATGGCTTGAAACCCATGTCCCCAAATCACACAGTAATAGCGCCTTGGTGTTCTGCTTTTGTCCTGCGGGGCAGATGGAAATATCTACACATGTTGCTTTTTCACTTACAGAGAGAGCACTTGTAAAAATGATATTCAGTATAAAAGCTTAAAAGCCCAACAGGCATCAAAGCGCAGATTGGCACATAGCGTAACAAAGGCAAAACCCAATTAGAATGTATATTCTCTACGGTTGTTTATGTGCCTGCGTTAGGTTTGCTCAGATTTGTTTTTTTAATTCTATGGCTACGAAATCACAGAAAACAGCAGCATTACAAAGTTTTACATTCATGTTAGCAAACCTGAACCCTCGTGTAAGTAGCCTTCAGCGTTAGGATCCATAAGCACGAGAGCACTCTTATATGTCGTTCATCAAAATCTGTTCTTTTGATACCAACCATACAGTGTAAACACAAGCCATGCCTTTTGGAGTAATTATTCCTTTAAGTGTAGTATTTCCGTTCTACTTACCATGTTCCCCTATGCTGTCCTGGAGATAGAAGTGTCTTAATATCCACACACTCCAACAGATGCTGGTAGGTAATGTGTCTTGTTTGAAGTCATCATATGAGAACTTCTGCCGTGCTCAGAAGATCGCCCACCACTTGGGTGACTTATGAATCTAATAACCCTTTGCAATATCCGCGTGCTTAAACTCTCTAACACCTTGGTGACTGTGCCGACAGGACAAATAGCAACCAGTCGCGATTTACCCCAAAAACCCTATACAGATTTACGCAGTGCCCTCTCTCAGAGAAAAGCAGTTAGTGGTCTTACGTGACTGAAAGACGCGAAGGCGGTCAAGTTTAGGTAGCAACTACAACCCCGAGACGCTGAGTGAAAATGAATGACCATAAGAAAGTTGCGCATCCAAGACAGCAAGCAATGTGCACTTTTTTTTTCGTGTGTCTGTGCGTGCATTGCGCGTGATATGTCAACATTACGCGAAGCCGGTACAGTTCAAGACATTTTTCAATCTGTCTGTGTTCCCAGCTGAGGGATCAGTCAGGTAAGATCACATTTCACAATATAATTTTCTGCCAAGTAGGACCAAGTTCTCGGGAGACTTGTTGCTGCTGCTACAAAGCTGTGCTATTGAAAACCAAAGAGAGGAAAAACATGGTTTTAAGTACCATACTTACATCTGTGCAATACAGATTTGAGCTTCGTTATGTGTGTACTATAGGAAAAGAAAAAAGCCGAATCCTCGTCAGTCTTGAGGCACTCTGTCAACTTAAAGAAATGACAAGGTTATTTCACCCCGTGCGCCTTTATCTTGATATAAAGAATGAAATGGAAGTCACGAAATCCAAGTACGACCGTTGTCTGTTATCAGTAAAATTCCATCAGAGCGCGAACACTCAGACATCTAATTGTTATGCAGTGACGAGGCGCTATGCTTGGATGTGTCCTACAAATGTGCTGGAAAGTAACATGAGTAATAGGTGGTATTTACCCGCATATGAGCCAAGATTCGTTCGAACCGGAGAGTTGTAAAAGACATGAAACCCTATTGTATTTATAACTCAGAGCAACAGTAAACAGTAGGCTTTTAGACAACAAGGACACGCATAGTAAACGAGCTGGGAGGAAAGAAAGGGAGAACAAGTTCAAAAACTCAGTGGGCAGAGAGCCCTTTCTCACATAAACTTATTTTCTGGTTAGCACTGACAGACAACAATTGTTGTTTTGATTCAACAAGTTCTTTCATTCATGCATCCATCCATCCACATGAGGGTGATTTACTTGTTAGTCAGTAGTGGGACATGATAGCATACACCTGACAATCGATTCCCTCATATCATCTGGAAATGAATGCAAACCGGCAGCCTGTGTGTGTGTTTGTCTGTTGTCATCTTGGGTTTGCTTCACTTCAAGAAAAAGTTGATTACACACAACTGCATCTCTCACCCCTTCCGGTCTGCTTAAGATATAATGGAACCGGAGACAGCTTTTCTTCAGATCTGTATTTTTCAGGAGTTTTAAAATGCACTTTTTATGTATTTTCCATGTGTTTATAGATTGAAGAAGCTATGATGAAACAGATAACTGCTTCTTTGCTAAATCAGAAACAAAACCCTTACAATACAGTGCTTTTTTGGTCACATTACATAGCTTATTCAAAATATGATACATTTTTCTTCCAAAGGTTTATTTATTTACTTTCTCTCTTTTAAAGATCTGTCTTTGACTGCCTCACATTCATCCCTGCGTGACTCGTTTTGCTTTTGCAGGTATTGGTGCACTGCAGACTAACACGTATAGTTCTCCATGATCAGATGAGGATCAACAATGCACTGTCAGGACACATTAATGAGTATGGATGCTACAGAAGAAAATTTTCAAAGAACGAATGGCTCAAGGTTTAAAACACTGTCGCGGGTGAGTATAGTTGGATAGTTTGTGGTATTTAAAACATAGACTTTCGAGATGAATGGAGGCCTATGTTGTTAAGGGACGAGGCTCTTGAAGTGGTTAAACATAATAAAATGCAGCCTCATTGTATAAAAATGTGGAGGGGTCGGGGCCAGTATTGAGGACACCACACTGATGCTCTTCTGAATGTCTAAACGCAGCATCCAGAACCTCCCTCAGATAACCCGTCATCGCTTCCTCTCCTTTCTCAAAACTGCATCACTTCATCACTCTAGTCTTCCTTTCCTCTCCTCCGTTCTTTCCACGCTCCCACAGTTTTCACAGGCTCCCTGGATGACTCACATGCGGCCCTCTGCACCACCTCTGCCCTCCTCCGTAACTCCTAAAGAGAGATACCCAGAACCTCAAACTACAGGTCAGTCAGACCACCAGCATCTTCTCCTACCTAAGACTACACCCACCGTTCCAGCTCTCATCCGACGCCTTTCATTTTAGCTTAGTGCTTTATTTAAGTACCTGAACCATTGTTATTTATTTTCATATTGTATATACACACAATCTTATATTAATATACACACATACACAATCTTAGGTCCTATTGGGATTAGGTTTTATTGACCCCCCCCCCCCCCAACTATAACAGTGAATTATCTTTAGTTAGACATTTAAGCTGACAAAAGCCAGAACACAAGAGTGGCTAGAATGCTTAGATGCATTAGCATTATAAAATATTCAAAAAATATTAGCGTGGCATGTGAGATCTCGGCTATGTTTTTTATGGCTCATTTAAAGGAATCCCCTGAAGTGAGATATGCTGTACATCCTTGTCGAAACCACATAACTCAGATTTAACAAGAAAATAAAACTTTTTTTAAAAGAGGCTTTTGGAGAAAAAAGGTCTATCCTATAACTCTATATGGTCACATTATGTAAAATACTTCCTCTTGCTAGTTTTATTTGAATGCAATGTTGTCTTTATGCAGGTCACCTGAGCTTGCTTGTTTGTCATGCCTAATTACATTTGGGCTTCGCTCAGTCTCCAAAATCATTATGAAAACTGAAGTGTATGGCAGCAGAAAGAATTGCACCGTCAGCATTTTTGAGCCCCCTCCTTCACTCCATTTACCGTCCAATATTAAGAGTGGATGGGTCCGCGGGGAATGCCATATCATTTCTCTGTTTCAATTTGTGTTCCATAAATATCAGTAATGGGGCTTGCACGTCACAACTTACACAGTACCTGGCAGTGAAAATAACCCTCAGCAGTGGGTGTGGGCACGTGTCGGTGGAAGGATGCGTCCATTCTTCTGTAGGACTGAGGGGACATCTATAGTTTCTTCACATCATTTTTCTCTCATCCTCACTCTCCCACAGTTCCTTTCTGGTGCCATGCTGTACTGTTTCAGTTATGAATTCAACTTGGACACAGACAACCATTAGAATGCATAACATTCATATTCAGTGTTCATAAATATACACACTGTTCACATAAACGGGAAAAGGACAGATTCACCAAGATGTGTTTATATTCAGACTAGTGGGGGTATGTTGAATACGTAGGTAGAATGACACACACACACACACACACATACACACACACACACACACACACACACACACACACACACACATATATACACTTTTTTAACTTGCCGGCCCACCCTACTTTTTTTTTTCAAATCACTTATAGTACTGATTATTTTTCACCATCTCACTTTTTTTTTTTTTTTTTACGATACTATAATATGTTATATGTATATGTAATATGTATAGTATATAATTTTATTATTTTGCATTTGTTTTTATTTTTGGGATTTTCTGTTTTTATTTAATTTTAAAGTTTAAGTAATTTTACTGTGTTGTAATTTTTATACGTTTTTTAAATCTCTATATAGTTTTATTCATTTTTATTTCAGTATTAGTTTTAGCTATTTTAATATCAAGTTAAAACTAAATAAAAATGAATGTTGCCTTGGCAACTAGCTGAAATAAACTAAGTATATTTTTATATTTTATTTCATTTAATTTTTTATGGCTTTAGTTTAAGTTGACTATAATAACCGTGGTGTGCAACAAAACTACACACACTGATCTTTTCCGAAGTTTTCAGCAGAAGTGGAATGCCTGTGAGTCACAAAGCACTATATCCCCAGTGAATCCCACTATGTTTTAAATACATTGCTTTTAAATTTGTGGAAGGACTGGGCCTAATATTCGGTTACCTAGTGATGTTAGATCTTGTATTGGATGTTCACTCTGGTATTCTAAACTGGAAAATCTGATTTTTAATTAGTCAAGGATCTAGTGGTTTGTGATCAAGAAGTGCCAATGACTGATTCACATGGGGAGGTGGATCTTTATATTATAATGAGTCATCATACAGTGTTAAAACTTATGATGTCAAGCTTATGATGACTACATGAGGAGTATGAGGAGTGACTGTGATTGACTTTTTCTCATCAGTCAACGGGCTTTTTTTAGATAAAGTTTGTCATTATGCTTAGTGAACTTTTGAAATGTATGCCTTAGGATTGGGGTTTAATTGGGTATCTATTCTATTCTGTTCTTTTCTATTCTATTCTATAAAAGTCTATTAGAAGAAAGTGTCCATACTTTAAGCTGAATTGAACAGCAGCGTACAATCAAATCAGCAAAGTTCTACTTTTATTTCTCTGTCATCAGTCAGCCTTTTTTAAACAATGTTTGTCAGTAAGATGAAAAGTCAAGAAAGTGATCATACCTGTTGAACACACCTAAAAAGCAATCACCAATCAAATCAGCATTTAACTATTTACTCTCTAGCGGGCAACAGTTTCCAGCTAGTAGCACACCAGCACAAATTTCAACATATCCTAACCATCCATACATCGGTGGAAAGCTTATTTATTCAGATTTTCAGATGTCAATTTTTAAAAGATTTTGACCCTAATCACTTGTTTTGTGGTCCATGGTCACATATGTGGAGCTTGCAGCAGAAATCCCATTTACAATTTGAGCAGTGAACTTGTGATACATGGTAGGGTGTAGAGCACTTTACCTTTACAATGTGCTTCCTAAATAGATACACTCACTCTGTGGCCATTATAACAGCCTTTTAAGTTGCTGACAACCTCAGATCTAGCATTCATATATATCATATTCATATTCATATAGTATCACAGATGCACATGAAGACAATCTTACCATTAATGTAAGGGCATATCAATTAGACACACTGAGAGAGATGTCTGAACGCATATGCAAATATGCACATACACAAGCACACAAGTACAAACACATTTATTTGCGTACCGTACATGATAACAGTTAGTGTAGGGTACTAGGTTATGAAAGTCGGCGCCTGTATTAATATCATAATAAAAAGTTATTTACTTGCACAACATTATGCCATTTATTTATTAAAGGGGATGCCAAACAAGCAAGAATACTCACAATGTCAATTTTATAAATTGATATAATTAAATAAAAATAAATTCATTTTACACACTTGCATATCATAATGCAAAATGTTGCGTAATAAAATCAATAGATTTTCATTTCACCTTTGTTTACATACACTTGTGATTTCGGCAGCCTTGGTTTTATAACAGTGTTGATAACTTTTTTAATTATCTTTTTATTTTATAACATTTTTAAATTAAAGTGTGGTTGTAGAGATATGTATAAATTATATAAGTATTTGATTCAGTAGTTTAAGGCTAACTATTTTATGACTATAAGCTATGTTCCCGCACCCATAGGTCCTGAGGAGCAGTTTATTTGACTAGTCTTATTTGCATGCTTTTCAATAGCTGAGGTTTGTAAGGGCCTACAACAGTGAGGTTTTGTCTATTTGCATCGTGGAGTACATGAACATCTAATTTTGAGCTGTTCGTACGGCAATATGCAACAATGTTTATAGTTCTACCGGTAAAACCCTTTGCTAAATGGACAAATATAGGACAAACAAAACATTAGACAATTAATTTGTTGACATCATTAGGTACCAAGACATCAAAGAATGCTGTTCTTTTTATAAGGGATTAGACATGAAAGCTGCGAGTCTCAAGAGCATATGCGCTTGCACTGTTTATGTTTTTATTCATCTGGTGAGTCAGTGGCCATTTTCGCTGGCCATTTTAGTTAGCATTTGGTCTCTCGTGGTACTATTGGCAGTTGTAAAAAGTTTCTTTATAGAGTTAATTTTTTTCTAATTAAGACATGATAGTGTGAAAGAGACAAATACAATTAATGACTACTCATTTGCTGTACAGATAACCTCACCTATAAAGAAATAACGATCTGGCATTCTTTGAAGGAAAAGGAAAAACCTGATTACTTTGATGCTCCTTCAAACCTGTATGATTTTCTTCTGTAAAACCAAAAATAAGATTTTGAATAATATACTGGTTACTTTTTCTGTGCAAAAACAAAGAAAGATGGGAACTTTCATTCATACGACAATACGACATCAGCCACAAATCTCTGATTCGTTACTTTGAGTCAAATTGTTCAGTAAATCACTTGATTCATATCACAAAATCGATCTGGGGTGCATTTCCCAAAAGCATTGTTAGTCAATTATGGTCGTAAATTCTGCTGAAATCTACTGGGAACAATGGAATTTGTGATCTTTTCATAATTTTTATATTTTATGTGCCTTTGCATGCTCCAAGCCCCATTCATCTTCATCGTACAGAAAAGCATATCCAGTAAATTATAATTCATATTTGTTTTCTATGGAAGACAGAAAGATGTGCAGGTTTGAAACAACACGAAAGTGAGAAAATAATGTTAAAACGTTAATTTGTGTGAACTGTCCCTTTAAGACTAAATCAAGGACACACACTTACTTGTCACACATTAACCACTAAACTATTGTTTTTGTTGAAGTGGAGTCACAACAACACATCATTTGCAATGTATTATAATGCAAATTTTCTGACAGTTTTGTTGCATCATCATTTGCAACTTACCATTTGGAGTGGATATCTTGCTAATGGCATATTAGCTCATTAACTAGGTTATTTCAGCTTCGCCTTAAGGAACAGGTGCAAACTGAATGTTGTCATTGGGCCTGCAATTCAGTTTTGACACCAAGCTAACATGTGCTTGCTTGGCGTGAAGCCACTTGTTTCTGTTACACTGTATAGCAATTTCCAACATGTCCCTCACGTTTGGCATGTATACAATCAAACACGCAGACACAAATACCACCCTCCCCATAATGCTATAATAATAGACAGCTCGCTCAATGCAAGTAAAGCCATTAAAGAGAATAAAGGCGGTAGTTGCTGAAAGGCTGGGAATTGTTAAAGACAATACTAAAAGAGTGGGATTTCTTCCCTGTTGATCTGTTAGGGATATCCTACTCCAAATGCTTCTCTCTATACATCAAAGGGATGGCGCAAATAAAAGCATGCTTGTTGACGGTGAACAAACTGGTTCCTTTGTGCCGCCTCCCAGCCAAACTCAAGCAACACAAAGCAGTTGGATGTAATAAACTGCAAAAAGAAGCCGGCACTATTTAGATGACATGCTCTGCTCTGGTGCTTGGCTGCGTACCTTTGTCTGCCTCTAGCTGGGACTGACATATAATATTACTTCATCGAAATCCTCTTAGACTCCAGGGTCCGATTACAGCCCCCCCTGTACCTCTCTCCAGTTCTTTTCTTCCTTTAAACTAAGCAAAGTTGATATCTGTCTGATAAAACCGAGACTGTTAACACTTTAGCTATAAGCCTGGGGCTGTATAGTAGGGAGTGGTCTGACAGATTGATGATGTTTTCAAATACAATGAACATAATTTATGTCAGTCATCTGAAATGGAGTAGAATTATGTGCGTTTAACCCATGTATATAAAGTATGCTGTGGCATGATGAATGAAAAGATAAGGCATTCATCAGTTTGGATGTAGAGAAGTTGTTTTGCACTAAAGTCGTGGAACGATACTGACTTCACAAATCCTCAGAAGCATTTTAAGGTCAAAACAACTAAATTAATAAAGCAAAACCTCACACTTTATTCAAAATGCTCTGTAAAATCAAGCTTGACTTGTTAATGTTAATCTCAATTACTAATACATTGTAATACATTTTAAGATAAAAACTTGACATTAATTAATGGACTGTGAACTAACTTGAATATTAACAAAGGTTAATAATAAATACTGTAAAAATATATTATTCATTGTTAACTCATGTTAGTTAATGCATTAACTAATGTTAACAAATGAAACCTTTTTGTAAATATATTAATTAGTATTACATTATTTGTGTTCCACTAGAGAACATCTATCACACAGGTTTTGGATTGACATGAAGGTGATTAAACAATGACAGAATATATAGTATTTAAATTAAGAAACACTAAAAATAATTAATTTTTTCGATGAATATACAACATGAACGTACCATCACACTATCGGAGGCTTCATGTCTAATCAGCTAGAAGAGCTGTGCAAGTCTCTCATTAGCTCTACATCTTGCTCCCAGTGGGTAAAAGGCAGTCTTTCAATGAAAATGTTCAAAGAGAGGCTTGATTCGTAAGGGCATTGAGGGGAAGAACTGCGGGGCTCGGGGCTCTGGGGGGTAACGGTGCTCTCTGGCCACATACACCTCGCAAGGATACCTGGGCGCATGCACGATTTCGCCGTGTTTGTGAGGAGAGAATAAAACAGCCTTAAAGTGATGTTATGACTCATCCCCAGGGTCATTTGCTTTCGCTGCAAATGAGAGTGGGTGTCTCACTAACTTGCAGATATAAACTGGATATTGTTTTCATTATTCTACAGCTATATTTGGTAAAGGAGGAGAGAGCAAGTGAAAGAAAAGCAGCAGAGAGTGACAAAAGAAAACCTATAAGAAAGTTTGCATCAAGACGCTCCCTCTCACGGCCCTCCTTCCCTCCTCGTCAGATAATGTTTATCGTCAAACCTTCACAAATGTCAGCTGGTCGTGACAGGATAGACATTTGCCCTTGGATTCTGACGCCAGGGGTTACCTAATCAACACCGGTCCTTTGTGACTCAGTCACTTGGATTTCAGGAAAAAAAAGGGCTGAAGACGAATGACCCCTATAGGTGAGAACAGCACAACAAAGCATCAAATCCCCAGAGAGGACGTCTACGCTAATAATCAAATCCAGTGTCCACATTACGTGCCATTTTTCATTTCACTGTCAAACTTCAGAACATTTCCACCCTCAGGATAAGGCTGTAGTCATGGTTTGATGTGGACGCCATGGCAACACAATAGGCGGCCTTTAGGTGTCCTCACAATAAGAGCGAGGTCGTCAGGGACTGACTCATCAACGCCAATGCTCCATGCATTCACCCGATTTATTGACCGACCGAAGGGTGAAGTAGGGGATGAAGTTCGACAACAGTGTTATTTGGAGGGAAATTGAGTACATGGGAGTGTGGCAGGAAGAAATGATATAAATAAGCATAGAAGATGTTTCATCACTTCACATTTCTACCATTCTTCTCCAAAGCATCTGAAACAACCTTAGAAGCACCCACACCGCATGTAACCATAACTACACACGCCGCCTTTGCCCTTCAGATGATCCATACTCTGAATACAATCACCTGCTGTCATGCGATGGGATATTGTGGTGTTCCTGTAGTTTGGTTTGAATATATTTGAATGGAAGCTGCATTGTTTTCACTCGGCGCCTGGCCTCTCGCTGCCCTCTGACGTAATGACACACCTTTTGTTTGCAAGGTTTGGACTCAAACGATGCGCCGGGCATTCAGAACAAGAACATTCTGGTTATTCTCCATCTGTAACTACCGCTCACCTAACTGCATCAGGTTGGACCATCTTATCTGGCTGACTTTTCTTCATCTGTTTGCTGGTGTTTCTCTGGGAACACCAAAGGAAGTAATATTGCATCAGAATGCTAATTCCCATTAGGCTTACCTTAATGCTGTGGTGCGCTTTTAGGTAGTGTCGGACCGGTGGTCCCATTTGACTAGGTCTGATTTCGGAACACGCGCCAGATCCGCGGATTCTCTCCCTGCTCCAGGAATTTTGATATTCGTCTGAGTGGCGGAGCTTGCAGGGAGCATTAGGGAAGCGGGTCGATCTCCCACGTACCCTGCTTTACATTTCAAATCTTAGCTTATCCAAGGATTTCCATACCATCTATTTGAATATTTTCCACTCTGAAAGCTGGGAATTAGTGTGCAGAAACACTCCTGTTTCATAATCCTTCATATGACAGTCGCCAACTTTGCGATAATAGATGCCCCTCATCCCTGCGAGAAAGAAAAATTAGATATGAGATGTTAATGTCTCAATTGTTTCTCCAAGAGAGCAATGAGAAGAAATAAAGCATAAACAGTGATCGGAGTTTCAACAAAGGGCTCAGATTTGGCCATTTTTTCTGCCAGATGTCAAATCAAATATTTCATATCAAATGTTTCCATGAACAAACTATGTGGGCTGTTATGCACAATTTTGTAAAAATGAATATTTTTTTTTTTTATATTTATTCTTTTTGAATGCCAACAACTGCCTCATTTGTTTTTATTTCTTCTAAGGGATTTTAGTAGAAACGTTTCATAATTAAAACATAACTAAGAACTCCATCAAATCTTCTTTAATGTTATTAAAGAACAGCTCTTGAGCAGTAAAAATGTTCATTCATGTACTTGCCACATAAATTCAGATACACATTGTACACATGTGAACAGAGATTATTATGGTTAAAAATGTGTAAGATTATTAATCTGAACGGCATACTTCATTGGCATCCAGCTCTAGTCATAGATTGTCTTTATATAGAAAGCCATTGTCTTTTTTGCAACAATTTCATAATTACTCACCCCGTTTCTAAAGATAATGCATCATGGGAATTGTTACAGGCACACCTGCCCGTGGTTTGCATAATAATCAATCCCTCCCTGCAGGAGCTACATGCAGACAATGGCCAACATTTATTTTGACGACCTTTAACCTAATACAGTTTCTGTATGCTTAGTTTTAGAGCAGTACTGCCTCTTTAAAATGATTAAATAATAGTGATTGAACAGGATAGAAATGTTTCACTTAATTTATTTCATCTGAATACTCACTGTAAATATTATATGTGTGTGGCATGTTTAATGTGCTCTTTTAGCACCGATTATATACATCAGTTGTTTCTGGCAATCACATATGGATCTTACATTGTTAGTGTAATCAAAGCTGATTTAAAAAAAAAGAATAATCATAACTCGATATCTTTATCAAATCAGTCATATGTCTCAAATACGCCTCTGTGGTGTCATCTTCCCTTATTTGTTTCTTCTCAGCCTCTATTCTTACTTGTTCTCTAAAGACTTGTGGCTATAGGGGCATTTTCTGCAACTCCTGTTGAGGCCATCATTGAGTCAGCGTCTATTTCGGGTCTAGTCTCAGGTGTTCCTGCTAATCAAATCACACTTATTCATTATCTTCATCCTTTCAGGCATTCGACTATTACCGTCCTGCTATTTCTTTTCTTCCTGTTGCTCTCACCCTCAGCTTTTCGCTTCAACCTATTTGTCTTTTTAATTCTAAAACACTGTGTGATCCTCTCGAGGCAATCCTGCCCCTGCACAGCTGTATCTTCTGATGAGGCCTTTTACATTATTGCTTTTTCTCTCAAAAAGACAAACATCAAAGAAGATTCGAATTTTAGGATTAGATTAAAAGATAATGTACGAAAAGGGATAAATGATGAGGAGGATAACAGACGCAAATAAGATGAGCCACGCTAAACCATTTCGCAAACTACTATTAATCTTGCATCAAATGTGTTTTTCATCTGTTAGTAAGCCACACATTTAGTCAATATGATGTGTTATGACACTGCACACCCACACATAAATCTGTGCGATATAACTCCAGGTCAGATGTAGTGATACGCACGACCACAGGATTGTTCAGGAAGTTATCAAGGCTGCATCATCTCTAAAGTGTTCGCTGGCAAACTCTACTTTCTCTCTCACGTGTTAGGAGTACAGTGGTGCTCAAGTCTGTAATTAGCCGGGTACCAAAGCATGGCATCTGTGATGTGAGCTGGCTGGCGGGGGAGAGAGGCTACTTTGCTTCGTAGGAGGTACTGCGTGCGTTTGTTTACACTGCGGCGGGGGCGTGTTAGCCTGTGTTACACCACTCACCTGTCATAAAAACAGCGAGGAGCAATCTGGTTTTAAATTCTGGAGAACGCCCACCCAAAACTCTATCCTTTTTCCTTGCCGAGACTCAGTTTTCTCGTCTGTCACTCTGTCGTGGCCACTCCACACTCAGAAGTCCAACTTAATGCATGGCTATATTCATGCAAAAAAAAAAAAAAAAAAAAAAAAAAATCAGAAGAGAGGATTTTGAAACCCCTAAAATCGAAGTGGTTGTCATAAACTTGAGTTCCCCCCTCACTACTAAAGGATTTCTTTATCAACTCTACAAAAGCAAAAATGTTTCTTTTCAATCCTATCAAAGTCAAACTTTAGGGCTTTTTTATTTTTTGATGCACTTTACATGTGCATCTTTTTTTTATTGTAACCGTTTATATCATAAAACAAAGCATGTGAAGTCTCTTGGGGGCCTCTGATAAGACAATGACTTCAACGTGATCCCGTTTTACCTGCAGTTGCTAAGCAACATCCACCTCCAACCTCTCACTCAGTCTCATTGGACGATCTTGGAAACACAGCTGTCAGCTCATTGGCTCAGAAGAAGTTAACTAACTTTAGTCACAGCCTTCTCCTTTCAGAAAAAGAGGGGAAACAAGCTCAGGGTACAATTTTTGTGAATGAGAGAGAGGGAGGAACAGAAGCAGGCTGAAATACTGAGGGAGTGTCGGTGCTCGTGTTTTCTTGATAACTAAATCAGTCAGTTATGTCAAAGTCAGTTATGAGAATGATATCAAAGTTAAAGAAAAGATGATTCCAGGATTATAGCTGAAGCTGTGTCTCACCTTGGAGAGACACTAAAGAGACACTAAAAGAGGGAGGCGGGTATCCGATTGCGTGTTCAACATAAGTCTTTTGTGATGTTCGGCTGTGGGAGCATGAAAGCAGCAACCAAGTGGGGTATTACTAATATCTCATTACTGTTTAGTCTGCAATTCAAAAATCTCGACAATAGTCATACTAGTGATCAATACTAGCTGGTTAACAGTTGTGGTTACCAAATCACTGGTGCAAAAAGACAAACTTATCACTTACTTATTTTTATTTATAATTTGTTATGGTGCTTAAAACCTATTTCAAAGCAAAACAAGACGTAATTCATATTAAGTAAAATTGTAAGAATGGAAAAATGGTCACAAGTTACTTTAGAAGAAAAAAAGAACCGCACTCACACACATAAATATAATATACACATATAATATATACAAAAGATTATATAAGCTGCATTGTTTTCATCTATGTTGCAGGAATAGAGTAGCACATTTCCTACGTCTACTGCATGTAAAAATGAACTACAGGGTAAAGTATCTCAGACAAAATATTAAAATAAATATTAAAACAGGATGGATTTTTTTTTTCGAGGAAGAAATGAAAATTCATATAAACCGAATCAATAAACATAATAAATCACTGCAGTTTTACTGATATGCTCATGTAGCCTACCTAATCTTGATGATCATGATGCATAATATATATATATATATATATATATACAGATTTTTTTTCTTCTGAAAACCAACAAAACACTTCAAAATACTATCACGCAGTGCATGAACTTTTATACACGAAGGAAAAAAAAAGCTATTTCAGCTAACATCTACTCACCTATCTGAAGATGAACTCCATCCTCCAAATGTATGGCTCTGTGGATCAGCCTGACTGGTTTTGATATCCTTCATTATTTTGTATTTTACCAACATTTTAAAGATTTCTCTGTACTTGCTGTCTTAAAATGGTCAGACTACCACTAATGTGATTCTGAAAGGTGATTGGCTTGAATTATTCACTTTGACAATAATTTGTTAAGGAGGCAATTTTACCCGCCAAATTTTTAAAGCCACCATGTGCTTTTATCGGTCAAATTTTGGATGGAAACAATCGACGTTGTGTCATTTGTATATTAAATCTGATATATTTAATAAAACACAATTTTATAATGGCAATGATAGCATGTTATTTTACTGGAATTAATATTGGACAGTCAGTCTGCAACTTCAGATCACAGAACTGCCGAAGATAATGGATATGTGATAATTGTGTTAAACATTTGGTAAAACTAAAGTATAGGCTATTAATAGATGAATGCATATTAAATTATATTTCTAAACTCTGTCAGATATGGGTTATTTCAATATTCAATATGATTTTTTTTTCTCCCCTCAGGACCTTTGAGAAAAAATTGAACAGCAATAAAGGTAACCATTTTTATTTGTTTATCAAACTTTTTAAAGATAACTGATTACAGACAGTTGAACACATTCTACAGGCGAGTTCTGGATGTCTTCTGTAGCCTGACTTGGGCTTGTGGTTCAGCAGAGTTGGAGGGTGGTCTCCTCACATTTCAGGCCTGGCTTATTCTCCATTGATGAAGAGCAGAAAACAGTAAAGATTTGGCAGTAAATTTAGGCCAACTGCTTAATCTAAACAGCTTTCATTCTACCATTGATAGAGTGCGAGAAAGAGAGAGATTGGGAGGAGGAGGAGCAGATCATGTGGTTTTGGCTGTGTGCTTGACATTGCTTCACAGCTGTCAGGTGGTCCACTCATTACACCACTAGACTAGTTTAACAAACAATGCATTATGTGAAGAATTTCTAAATTGGATTATGTCACATCCAAAATGCATGAGAACAGTCCAGAGAGCAGTAAAGCGTAACTGGACTAACTTTCCAGGTGTTGAGAAGGGTGATGCCAGGACCGTCATCTTCAATCCAGATGACTTTCTCATGTGTTTGGGTGCTGCTGCTGTCACTTCATTATTGCTGTTATTCTAGAAGACTATTAAGTTACATTCCCCTTTGCAGAACAGCCAAGCACACATACAAAGTATGAGACTATTTAGCAAATACAATTAGCATGAAATATCTAAAGTATGCTTAAGGGAAAGATGCTCATTTTTTTCTCACCATGTCAGAATAATCAGCCTTTCATAATTGAAATGATCTACAACATACATTGAAGAAATTATGAGTCAATGTAACACTATAGCACAGATAAACGTGAGAGAAAAGTGTGCACAGAGTAAAGAGACTAATAGTATGTACTAATACTAATTCATTCTTGAATCTGTACATTCAAAAAGAGCCTGTACTGTAAAACGCAGTTTTCAAAGCAGTTATTGGTAAGTCGAATTTTAATGTCTAATTTAGTCAATGTAATGAGATATTAGATCACGTTGATGTAATATTTGTTTTTCTAGCCCAATGTAGGGCCAAGCAGGCAGAACTTTATGGACGTGCTGCTCTGGATGCCATGAGCCCAGTACATCTGCCTGTAGGCGTGTTACATGATTATCTGTTAATAATAGCCTCATTAACAGAATTGATTACTGTTAATTCCTTAGGCATGATGATAGAACCAGCACAGCTATTCGCAGCGCAAGCGATTGTCTTGCAAACCAAAAAATACTATTCAAAAACAGACAGCAGACAGTTGTGGTTTCATCACTCTTGCAGCAAGGACTGACACAGATAAACCAAAGCATTTGCACTGAACCATGTTCTGCTTGATGTACACTACAAGCACTTCTATGGAAGTTTATTGTATTGTTGGATATGTTAAAGAGTTTGAACTGTAAACGGGCTACACTCTTGACGGGAGGCTCAATTTTCTTTTGGTTCAGATAGGTTGACATGCAGGAAATGGCTCAAAACTGCCAGTCTCCAGACTCCCTGTTTTCCTCTGTGGGCTGAACCCATAAGCTCTGAAAACACTACAGAGACTACAAATCAGCAAGAAACAAGATAACTGCACTGCATTGGAAGACGAGGTGAAGATGCATGAAAAATCTGCAGAGAATGTGTTTAATTACACTGAACTAATAGGTTTTGCTCCATGGCTGCAATTAAAAAAAAGTTGTGGAGCAAAATGTCAGTAATATTAGTTGTAAATGCCCTGGAAATATCAAATAAAGAACATTTTAAATGGTTACAGTTCTGATGTCTTATTACTACGCCAACAGCTACAAAAGTTTCAATGCAATTCTCTGTATGGAGCTATACTGTAATCAGGAGACCAAACATTTGACTAGTTTATTGGGAATCTTGAAATAGTTCAAGTTTGTGAATGTAAGAACAATTAATAACAATAATAAGAAAATCACTTAAAGCTCAATAAAATACACAAAGTCGCTATTTCTCAATTGATATTTATTTCTAATCAACAATGAAATAGAAACTGCTGATCTGAAAGCAGATCTCTAAATGGAGCGATATTTTAATTGAAACATTTAAAAAGGAGAGAAAAAAAGTCACTCATTGGCAATAATCACACCAAGTTGCTTTAAAAGACCTGAACATCAAGTAATACTTTATTGAGAGCTTCATATTAGGCTGGACAAGTTTTCGATGCACGTACATATTTTAAAACATTAATATAAAAACAATCCAGTTTACTAGAATTAATTAAGGCCAAATACCTGCTCCTGCTATAAAAACAATAATAAAAATAATAAAAACTTTTTACATCTTTTCTACATCAACTCTAATGAGAAGTAAGTATGTGAGGCCAGTGAATGGGAGAACAGTGCCTTTAATAGCAAGTGGAAGCCTCTCACATCCTCTTGGTGACTTTTTTAAAGAGTGCAGCAGGCCTCAGGGAGCTCAACTTGGACTTACGCTGGTCGAGCTGATGGAGGTTTCCTTCAGACACACTCCGTACTACTCTACGGCTCGGCTCATTCTCTGATGATACTAGATGTGGTGGAAGAGAACAAAGAAAGAATAAAGATTATTAAAAATATAAATAAAAAAAACTGGAAAAACATAACAGATTGCCTAAAATATTGATAAGAACTTTTCTTGAGTGCAAATCAGTATATTAGAATTATTTCCGGAGGATCATGTGACACTGAAAACTGGAATAACAGCTGCTGAAAACAGCTTTGTATAACAGGAATAAATTATTTTAATGAAATTGAGCAATTCTAAGAGGGTCCGCGCACCTTTGGAGCTTGGGCCCTAAATAGGCCATTTTAAATTGCAATAATTCCACAATATCTGGGGGTTTTCTGCATTTGATATTAAATATATGCAGCCTTTTGAACAATAGTTCAACAAAAAATGGCATGCCAAATGATAATTTTTTTTTTGTGAATTGACGGCATGATTATTTTTAGACACTGGTGATGTATATTACTGCGGTCTCTTAATTAAAAAAATAAGCAGTCATGCCTAAGAACACCTTACTAACATGGCAAAAACCACTGTAATGCATGGCCTCTAGTGGCTTATTACTTTATGAAACGGGTAAATTCAGCCAACTTGTGGCATTATATTACTAAGGAGAAAGAACACGCATAAGCCACTGGGAGTGGGAGGAGGAAATTGTGCACTTCTGGCTGTGCGCCTGACATTCTTTCACAGCTGTCAGCCGGCCCGCCCATTACACTATTACGATACTTTACCAAACATAATGGATTATGTGAGTACTTCATAAATGGAATATAATAAGAGACGCTTATGTTCCACTTCCAAGATACAAATGGAAAGCCCATAGAGGGTAACTATAATTTTTTTCACATTGAGAATAGCATTCTAACCTCCAAAATGTCGGATTCGCAGTGGTTTAGAGGCCTCGCAGAGTTCTCTCTTTATGCGCTTGGGTGCTGCAGATGCAGGTTGAGAACTGTCTTCTTTCCCAGTGCTGGAACTGATACAAAGAGACAAAAAATTAGATTTTGGAAAACAACAAGAGTGCAAAATGTCAGCGAGGCATGATTTAAAATGCCCCAGCGAACAGGTCCCATAATAAACACACACCAGTTGAACTTGCGCTTGACCTGAGCAGCTGAGGTCATGGCCATGTAGGATGGTTTGGATTTTCGCAGGTCTAAGAGTGAAGGGATCTCCAACCTAGAAACCAATTGGAAAGAAACATATTTACACCAGCCAAAACAGAACTTATTAATCACTGCAAGTTATACAGTTTTCCCACCAAATTATACCTCTTAGCTGGCTCATTTCCATTGTTAGCACGCAGTGCCCGAAGTGTTGTGTGGCCAGGGGGCTCAGGTGATAGGATGACTGTGGCATTACCACCTGATAGGTCCTCGTTGTAACCAATGTCAATAGTGGAGTTTGGATCAAAGCTGCTTGAGGTTTGCGGCTGCTCCTCAGGAGTGTACTGCAGTGGGAACATGCCCTCCTGTTTTAAGACCTCTTGAACGGCAGGGGGGTAATGGGACAGCACAGGATTGGGCCCATCCTCATCTGGGTTTGCAGGAGACACAGACAGCTTCCTCCTGATTGGCTTTTTAAGAGGACATTCAACATTTCCATCCTGAAGTTGAGGGCTACAGCCTAAAAGAGAAAAGCAGCACAAACTTCATCAGCTTCAATGAAAGACATCACCAAATGGAAAATACTTCTCCTGAAGCTTTAACGGTTTTAATAAAAAAATTATAATAATTTGAGATATATTGATATGTTGTCAAAAACAACATTATGATCCAATATGTAAAATACGCACTGAAACATTTTAAATAGTACACTGTGTAACTTCTATGTTGTAAAAAAAGTAATTTAATTGATTTTACATAAAATTATGTTAAAGCTCATATAGGAATAAAATGTAGCACTATATTGCAACATAGATATGTATATGCAGATGCCTCATTAGTGACTCTATAAGTAAGCCGTCCACCACATAGTAATGGTAAACTTGACATCATTCACCAAAGTAATCACTGAATATTTCAAAGATTCCACAATCCTGCACAGAACGGCTCAACGGCTCTCTTCGAACCTATAGTATCTGAATGACATCAAGTTGACCATTCCAAGATGGCATCTACGTGCCTGGAACGGTCAAATACGGAATCTATCCATATCTATGTATTGCGGACACTAATGAAAAAAAAAAACACCCGTTTCAAGATTTGGAGATGTTTGCATTAAACATGCCAGTCACAAATTTCAGATATTCCAGAGTAAAAAGTGCTTGGGCCATTAATGTATGAATTAATTCGGACCAACACAAGTAACTGGCATATTATTATAATGTTACTCTGTGTTGTTGTCATCTGATTTGTGAGGCACATTCCTGGACACATCTAGCTCTCACACACACTTAAGTTTTCATTACTGATGAAAACATACAAACATTATTTACTCATACAACAGCGAATCATTTATCCACGCTTGTCACGCGAGTATAAAAGGGCAGGTGCTTTTGCGCCATCAAGACAGACAGTACATGTATGTGTGTGCTGGTGGGTGTGTGTGGGTGAGGAAGGCAAGGGAGGCTCCAGGAAGCTGTTGGAGGGGTCTGACGTTGGATATTGAGTGGCGGAGTATGCCGGAGCACGTCGCAGTCTGGCCGCACACTGACTCACACGATGCAGAAAAGCGAGGGAGAGAGAGAGACACTGCGGCTGCATCTTAAGTGTTCTTGACCAATCGCGATGCTTCAGAGCTCCTGCTGGTTAAACTGTTGACACACAGCCATCTCTCCTTCTCTCTGAGTCAGTGCTGATTCTCAGAAATCTGGATTGCATGGGAGAGGACCTGACATCCTGTTAATGACTAACTATACTCACTTTTTTTAGCAAAAGAAGTTTGAGAACTCAAAACGCCTCTTATGAAAGTTAGAGGGACTGTGCTTTGCTTCAACGGCCTTTCGAAGCCGGCAGCTGTAAAGCACAGGCGATATAACTTCATTTGAGAGGCACAGGGTGATCAGGTGACAATGCAAAGAAAAAAAAAAACAACACTGAGAGAGGATGGGCGGCAGACAGTGATGTATGGCCCAGAGCGGAGGCAGAGGAATAGGTGCGATCAGTAATTGGTGGCAGAGTGCTCTGGGTGGTGTATTTTTGGCTGGTGGGATTAAAACATGCATGAGGCGCTATTTCTGGAGGAAGCCACTGCGGATTAGGGTCGCCTGGCTCTCGCTCTCTCATTGCTTGCTTGCTCTCTTTTTATTGCAGAATCGTCCTCGCCCAATCCAGGAGCGTTTCATACTATATGTAATAGACCCCCCCCCCCCTCCCTGCACCGAGCAATGATTTTATGAATGAATTTCAGAAGGGCGGAGTGTCGGCGCTACTGAGAGGCTAGACGTAGATGGCGAAGTGAGGAGGAGAGACAGACAATGGAGATATAAAGAATGATTGATTAAAAAAAATAAGCAGCGCACCGACAAAAACATACAAAAATGGGAAAGAAAAGACTAAAAGCAATGAGAGGAAGGAGAATGGAAAGAAACAGACCGCAGGCTCAAGTCTCAGAGGCAGTCTCGTGCGTGTTGACACGTGACCCCTCCTGCTTCTGTCCTCTATTCCATCACTATTTTCCACCCTTTCATACTCGCGCTCCCTCTCTCCACCAAGCACTTGAGCATGAGTGCAGAGACAGTATCGTCATGAAGCGCGTCGCTGGTGGGGGTGGGGTGGAGCTTCATTCATAACCCTCTCTTTGAATCCATGGATCTCTTTCAGTTCCTGCAGACAGGGCTCAATCTCTATTGTCTAAGTATGGAACGGAGAGCAGGGCGACCTGAACGCTAAGGCTGAAACGATTAGTCGACATTGTATTAGTCGAGTAGTCGTTTGATCTCTTATGACTCAATGTAATAGCCTGCAATAACGCAGTTTGACCTGTAGAGCAAGACACTAATTCAGCTCTCCTGATGCAATTCAAGAGAGGACACAGCACTTCAGTTCAGAGCAAACACAGCCGAACCGGAGGCGGCTGAGCGGTTTTTGGATGAATATGTAAAATACACCGTGCGCTTCCCTCTCAATAACAAAATAAATACATCAAAAACTGACAGCGGTGAGAAAGCAGCAGTTAAAAACGCATCTGATTACGGTAACGTGGATGTTTGCACGGGTCAGTACCCCAGTAAAGTCCAGTCAAGTTTATTTGATCTCGATCAAGTTTTCATTAACATAACCCTATGAGGTATTGTAAGAGAGATTATGACTTATCACTTACCTTTATTTTGCTTGTTATCCATATGACTTACAAAAAGAGATGTTAAGCAGAATGATTGTGTCTTTCAGTCACTTTTCATATAGCTAATTAAAGAGTGAGTTTCTCTGCCTTCTCATTTTGTGTGCAAGTATACTCATTTGTATAAATTAATTGTATAACTGTAAATATATAATGACCTTCAAAAGCTGAAGTGATTACCTTTATTTATTTGCGAGATTATGAATAACTCAATATTTTAACTAACTGCAAAAGCTGCACAATCAAATGTACAGAGTAATCAGTGAAATAATCGATGGTTAGACAGTTAATCCATCTAATAACTGTTAGATTAATCGGTTATCAAAATAATCATAATAACACAGCTCTTATTTTCTGCTGCATGAATGCAAGCAGGACCTGTTTGATACGGTGAACCTTGAAAATAAGCATCTCTTTTTAAAAACCAAGTAGAAAATGTATTTTGGAGCATGTTGTATTGAATTTACAAAAATGGGACTGAGCAGTTACACAAAAATTTAGAAATTAGCAAAAATCTGTCTAAAAGGAATAAATGCTATATTTCATGTTTATAACAAAAATAAATTTAGAGATCATGAATATTGCATTTCATTCAAGTGGCAACAATGAAATCTTTCAAAGCCAGGGATTAGTTTGTCCCTACAATAGCTCCGTAGAACAGCCTGGAAACTTGTAAATGTGTTTTTTTTTTGGTCCCCCAGTGGACTGATAAAAACCTGAACGCCATTTTTGTGTGAAATATGCATCACATGTTATGTTTCTTTTCAGGCAGCAAACAAATCATTATTCATCATTTTCAAAAAGCTCCATTTGCCTCTACTGAAAATTAACTTTCATACTGTCCTGACCTGGTCAAATCCCATATGATGTTTGAAATGAATCATTCAAATTTAAACAATCATTGGACAAAAAAAAATAAACGTCCTTGTCAAAAATGAGGAATTATAGACATTGGAAATTTGTTTCTAATAAATACTACGCTCGACAATGCAAAATACTCCAACACTATCAATGCAGGAGTTTACAATATACTTTTTCCAAACATAATTCTTAACAGTATCCGCCTGTTTCCCCTCACTTCCCTCTTTTTCTTCTTTGCAGGTCTCTGTATTTTCCTGAAATGTGTGCATTTCCCACAGCGTGTCTCAATCAAATGAGGAACACCTGTTCTGCAGCAAATATCATTACTCTCCATTTACTGAGCAATAACTCACCACTCCTTCCATTTCCCCAAGCTTTCCTCTCTTCCTTTTCCCCTTTCTCCCACTCCTCGGTTCCCTCCATCTTGTGAAAAGCTTTTTTTTAAATATTTCATTCAGTCAGCATGGAGGATGTCAAACTGCTCTTTTTAGTTTCTAAGCTAAAATAAAGTTATTTACATAATTATGTTTCATTTTTGCTTTTATTTATTTAAAGCACTGACTTGATTTGACTCTTAATGAAGATTATCATTAATGATATCACAGAGAATGATTGAGGTATTTAAAGGGGACTATTGTGAACAAAGTTAGTTTACACAGCCTGAACGGTCTAGCTGAGCCTACACAACTGTCTCACACACACACACACACACACACACACGGGCTGTCAGTATGAGCAATGTGACAGATTTGGGCAGCTGGATTGATGACTTAAGCAGAATATGTTGAAGCAGACATTGGGGTGGGGAAAGGGGGACACAGAGATGAGTTTACCTTTAGATAAGTGTGTTGGTCTGAGACGCTGTGAGGTTCGGCGTGTGTGTTTCTCTGAGCCTGAGTGAAGAGAACACAGTGTTATTCATCTGTGCTGGTCCTTTTCAGTCCAGCATACACATCACACAGGAACTAAACACGTCTTAAATCAAGACACATACATCTGTCAACGTTCACACAATGCAGATCGCATTACACGGACACGGAGAACAGTAAATCACCAGGCAGACATAAAATGAGATCACTATGAGGTGGCTGTGTGACACAAATGAGATGGCTCATCTCGGAAGCAGGAAGTTTACTGACATTATCTTTTGGATTATTTCCTTGCGTCCTCGGCTGTGGACATTACACCAACACAGGAAAGATAAATAGCATCTCAAAAAGACAAAAGGAATAAAAGTTTTAAAAATGATCCAAAAATAAATAAAATGTTAAAATGAATCAACATATTCAGCATTAGAAAAAATACAAATAAATTAAACCAAAAATCTATTGATTTGTCAGATGGTTGCAGTCATGTTTATCCTTTAAAATTATGATTCTCATTATTTGCATATTTACAATCAGCATCAATAAAATTGCTTTTTTTTTTTTTGCTTGCTTTTAGACTCAGTAAGTTTTTTTTTTTTTTTTTTTTTAAAGGTTATTCGTTTTAAGGTTCTAATCAAATACAAAAAAAAAATTATATATATATATATAAGTGTGAAAAATGTTCTATTTTGATATATTTTAAAAAGTAATTTATTTCTGGCAAAGCTGAATTTTCAGCAGGCATTACTAAAATCACATGATCCTTCAGAAATAATTCTAATATACTGATTTGGTTCTCAATTTAACGTGTCCTCGATAATACAACTTTTTAATGATAGTGTAGTAGTCAGACATTGTTGGGTCAGCTAGCTCATATATAAGGTTTTAGTGAAGCGCTTAATGCATCAGCATAGCACCAGTTTCAAGAAAGACTACGCATTAATTGCGAAATGTTTTGCTACAGAAAGAACATTTCTAATTTGAAAGTTTGACTGTTTCATCAAGATTTCACTCACTGCATGGCGTGCTCTGGTGAGACACGAGGTGTGAGAAAGACAGGATGGGCTGTAGATGAGTGCTTTCTGTGCCACCATCATCCCTGTCCTCTGCTTTCTCCTGGTCTGCCCAGACCACACCCCTCTCTCTATTCACCAGCCGCTCCAGCTCCTCCCACTCAGCGTCATCTGTGGCAATGCTTGCAGCCTTCAACGCCAGGTGCTGTCGACGGCAGGTGGACAGCAGGGCGTTCACCAACCTGACAGGACAGGTGGAGAGCAAGTTGAATGATACAGATGGAGGCATTTACATTGCAAATTTCTAATTAATCTGAATAACACAGAGCACTTTCTACAAAGAACCATGCAGAACATATAAAAGAACACATGGTTTCCCACGGACACGTAGGTCCTGGGTGACTAAGCTCAGAATTATGAAACCTGGTGCAAAACCTCTATGAGTGTTGACTCATACTTGTGTGTGTGAGTGTTTTCCTGGTCTTGAACACTGATGAGGTGGCTCATGTGCTTGATGTGTTCCTGAAGGTCAGTGATCTGCAGGTGCAGCTGATGGCACTGCAGTTCCCTTTTCAGCTCCTGTATGCAGAAACACAAAGAAAAATGCAACAATAATTGCAGCAACCATCCACATCACCTTGATATTATTGCTACTGTAAGCATATCAACATCATGCTTTCAATAGAACAAACAGTTAAGATGAAAATGCAATCTAGGTAAAGGGTTTATTTACCACAAAATTGTATCTAGTTTTATGTCTTTATTTGTCTGAAAGAAGAAATTCATACACCTAGGATGCTTAGAGGGTTAGTTAAACGTGGGCTAATTTTCATTTTTTGGGTGAACTAACCATTTAAAATAAACAAGAATGATATTTGATCATTTTCATTTATATGCACCAAAGTAACAGCAATATATATTCAGCAATACATTTAATAAATGGCAAGGAAATTACAATAAATGGCAATATTTAGTTGAATATGTTTACCAAAACATTTTAATCAGGCATCTAAATTAATGTGTTAATTTATGCAATTAATTAAAAAGGAGAAGTAACATAGCTTATGTTCTATGATATGGAAAAAATGTTACTCCATTCAAAGCTTTTGTAAAACTAGCATATTTGAAATATTAATTTAAGGGCTGTTCTAAGCAAATATTGATTTGCAATTAACCTGCATAATTTTGTTTTTATTTCACTGACATTCAATCATTTTTATAAAAGAAAAATGTAGATTTTTGAGTGATGACGCCAACAAATCTTTCAAACAGTTATGAATTCATTTAAATAATTAAAACTTATTTGGATTTTAAATTACAGATGCTTATGCTCTCTAAAGACAAGTAGCGAAAGATCAAAGATCAACTCAGAAATAGCCAAAAATCATGCAACATCAACAATATTGACAATTCATTTGACAGTGAACACAAATGATGCATAAAGGCTGGGATAGTCTACCATCTGTTAGATGGCAAATTTTAAATAGAATGTCAAGCTCAGGAGTGAGGCTGTTGTGGCTTTCTGGGTGAAGAAGAGAACGACGAGATTAAACCATCTCATCTATGCGCTATAATGAGAAAGGCAGCATAGGCAAGACTCTACAAAAATGATGAAATGGCTTAGATGTTGTTTTTAGTCTAGCTCCTTGTTTTCTTCTGTCTCACTGAAAATGCACCTTCTGAGGAGTCTTCTACCCCCTCTGACGCAAGAAAACGCAAAACAGCACAGCACAGAACATTTGATGGGCGGGTGCGTCACTACTCCGTTCTACTTCCAGGAAAAGAAAAAAAAAACAGGAGCAAAAAGAGAGCGAGAGAAGAGGTGTGGATTTAGGTAAGCAGCTGTAGGGAGTGATGAAGGTAAAGCATTGATTTTCCTTTTATTAAGACATCCTCCGGTGGGGAAACGGAGAGAGAGAAGCTAAACAGGGGATGAGAGAGACACAAAAATGGTCACAGTGTCTATCAAAGGGCCACAAATGAGGGCAAAAACAAAGATTGCACGATATTTTCAGCTTGTTCACAAAAACCACTGTCAAATGGTGATGTTTTGCATGTTTTTATATGTCCGGCTCCTACATGCAGACTGATTACCAGTATGAATGGCAGCAAAATGTCAATTGCCTTAAAACAATGTCCCTGCCAAATTAACAAAGGCTCAAGAACATGAAGATACAGAGTTGCAAGTTTATGCCAGTTCTTCAAAAAGATAACACTAGCCCTCTTTAATTGTATTTGGCTATCTGATGAGCTCAAGAAGAGCTCTGCTATTCAGGGCCTCTGAGGATCATGTCTGCATCAGACATCACAACACTGCAGACTGGCACCCTAGAGCTTCAATGCTCGGCTAGAAAACATGAAAACATTCAATAATGGCATTTCGAAAAGGATAACAGGCCAAGGCAGTCCACTCCGGGACTGAAAGGAGCCCTCAAATAAAGAAATATCACAATAAGCTGAAGGACAAAAACAACAACATAAATCTGTTGCAGGGGTAGGCGGTATGACAAATTCTTATATCACGATATACAATACATGCTATTTTTGCAGCAAATTCAAACTCTCAATGGTTTATATATTACATAAACATGAAGAACAGCCTATTTTCCAACAGTCTAGTGATTTTTTACATTTTAAAAAGCCTTTTATCTTATTTGATTATCTTTTTTTTATTTAAATTGGAGATAACCCTGAAGATAAGATTATTCAAGAAAGAAAAATATATTATTATTCAAAACAGATAAATCTGGCCATCAGTGCAAAAGCGGTTTCAAATTAACAAAAGTACTTTATCATTAAGCAATCAAAATGTTTTTAAAAGACATGTCTCTAGACCTTGCTCTTTTTTCCTTTTCCCAACAGTATGCTTTTGACATTTTTTAAACGCAAAAACGCATTCTAGGTGAATGGACCCTTACACGGCCTACACCGAAAGCAAGTCCAAATTAAATCGCTCTCATTACAATTTACAATGCAGTCTACACTGGAAGTACATGTCTGTGATACAATTTGTACTGTGTGCATTTTGTTTTTGTTTTGAGTATTGCATAAGCTTTACTGGTTGACCATGTATGTGTACATGTATAATGCCCATGCAGCCCTAATCTGAAGTAAAAGTGACCCAGCCCTGACCTCTGGAGAATGTCCTTCGTGTCCAAGCAGCTTCATCTCGTTTTCGACGCGGTGGAGCCATCCCTCGTTCTCCTGGAAGCTCTTTTCACTCTCTATCAAGCGTTTCTGCAAGTGCTCCTGACGAGACTTCAGGGAGGCCAGTTTACGCTCATACTTACAGGTGGCCTAAAACAAAAACATTACTAAATCAGGTTCACACACACATACTGAACAATGCATTTCTGTCACTTTTCCAGTCATTCATCATTTATAGACAACCATTTCTAGCGGGGGGCTGGGAGTGAGCATGGATAGAGGAAATTTGTATAACTTACAGTACAAAACACAATATCAAAAGTCTGGTGTTGGCAAGATTTTTTTTTTTGCCTAAGCCTCTTGTGCTTACCAAAGTTGCATTAATTTGATCAAAATAATAAACATAAAAAAAAAAAAGTATAATATATCTTAAATTGTAATTTCTTGTTGTGGTGGCACTGCTGAATTTTCAGAAGCCATTACTCCAGTCTTTAGTGTCACATGCTGCTACAGAAAACATTCTAATACACTTATTAAGTGCTCAAGAAGCTTCAAAACTTTTTTTTTTTTATAATCATTTTAGCTTTGCGCGTTCTAACATTATGAAACATCATCAACTTAATACTATTAGCTGAATTAAAATAATCAATTTCTTACCAAAACCAATAAAATAACAACCTTGTGTTTGTGTGTGTCATCAGTTTCGTTACCTTCTCCGCCCTGCTGTCGGGGAAGAAGATCAGACTCTGCTGATGCCACAGCTCTCGGTGTCTCATAGTCAGCCGGCTTTCATTCAGCTGTTTCTCGATGTCCAGATGCTCTTTACGGACCTGCAGACGTGCCGCAAACACGCTGCGCAGGGACTCAGACATCCTGCAAAACACAAAAGACATTGAGTTATTGTCTCCATTCAATGGATGCCACTCTCACTTTTCCTTTCAAGTTCTGCGTTACAGACGTTGAATAGTAGTTAATGTATACGCTCCAGAACACAAAGGCAGCAGTCACTATGATTTCCTATCCTGTTTATATGAGCTCTAGAAAAAAAAAAAAAAAGGTTTCAGATCTGTGGCACAGAGAGCATGAACTGCTCCTGACCTATAAGAGGTCATGGGCTCATAAGGACCCGGGTTCGAGTGCAGCCTGGGTCATGTCCAAGACTAAGTCCTCTCTCCCTGCAACATACTGTCAATTTTCTCATTATACTATCTGATAAACACAAAAAGTTTTGTTGACTCAAAATTAGTTAATAAACATGAACGGGCATATTAAGACAATTACAGTGGATGCACAGGGCTTAGCAAGATGATACATTTTTCAATAATGACTTTTATTCAGCAAGGATCCATTAAATTGATTAAAAGTCATAATAAAGAAAATTATATTTCAAATAAATCTCCTTTTAAATCAAATAATCTTAAAAAAAAGGATACATTTCCACAGAATCAGCTAAACACACTGATAATAAGGAATGATTTTTGAGCACCACATCAGCAAATTAAAATAGTTTAAGTATCACACAAAACTAAGGACTGAAAATTATTTTAGCTTTGCCAGTGCTTGCATAAATTAAATTCTAAAATATATTAAAGTAGAAAACGGTTAATATTTCAAAATATTCCAGCAATAATTAATAAATACAGCCTTGGTGAACTGAACACGTATAAAAACGTACCAACCTCAAACTTATGAATGGTAGCGCAAGTCGCATTGAGAAAAATGTGAAGCATACCTGACAGTTTGCTATGAATGCATTCTATAATAACAGAATATATTTCACCTTACTGCACCCTTTTCTCTTCTGTTTAATATAGGTAAGTGCTAAAGGCCCTCACGCTCTCATTCAAACACATTCTCCACTGAGAGCCTTCAGTGCTGCAACACTGCATACGGCTACCTCAATGAATGCTTTGAGATATCACCTGAACTATGTGTGGGCGGTATTAGTTTTGATAAAAAAAAAAGAAGAAGAAGAAAAAAAAAAAAGTCCATTCA
Source organism: Carassius auratus (assembly GCF_003368295.1). Lineage (NCBI taxonomy): Eukaryota > Metazoa > Chordata > Actinopteri > Cypriniformes > Cyprinidae > Carassius > Carassius auratus. The sequence goes on from NC_039249.1 coordinate 12,887,859, forward strand.
GAGAGAGTGCAGAGGCTGTTTTTGGGGCCATAATGTTGGTGCAGTGCCGACATTGCCAGACTGCTGCATTATTAATGCTAAGCACCTCTCCCTCTCTCTCTCTCTCTCACTCGCTCGGCAAGTTGTGAATTCTGATGCCGGTGAATGAAACACGTAGGAGTGAGACTCATTCAGCTTTTTCCCCTCCTCCTTCCCTCCCTCCCTTGCTATTTTCCCTCTTTCTCTCCTCCCTCCAACCTGTCCTTCATTTTCTCCCTCCCATCTACGGATGCTGCGGTGGTTTTTGTGGACAAGAACCACACACACACAAAAACGGAATGACTGAAACTAGAGGCTGAAGGGTGGGGCGGTGGGACGTGTTGCAAAACGGTGATACATTTCCCGTCCAAAACAAGCGATAAACTAAAAAAAAAAAAAGGAAAAGAAGAAGGAAAAAAAAAACAAACGTGAAAAATTTAAGAAACTCTAAAGTCTCCACTCTCCACTGGGCCTGATGAAAAATGCAGAGGTAAGGAGACCTCCACCTGCGATGGTGTCTGGCTTTGTCCTGTGTACTCTTACTCATGAATAATTGATGCGTATTCAAAGTTTCAAAGGACAGCGTTAAAGAGCTGCACATCACACATGGCATAAAATAAACAACATCTAAACAAACAAAAACACAGGTCTCAAGACGCACGCTGGTGCCTTTGCGGTGTCGCATGAGTGCACACTTTTGGATTGAACATAGACACACGTGCTGCTTACTTCTCAAATTCGACTCTCCTCTGGACGGGGATTGGATTGAGGGCAGGAATCTCCACCTTCCGCTCTTCGTACTCTTTGAGTTTCTGTTTCAGCATGACAATCTGCAAGCACGCGCACACACACAAACACACTCTCATTAGGAAAGCTAGTCTCATGTGGATTAGACCCATCTCACCTAACAGGAGAAGCAAACCAGATTTACAGAGCAAATAGTTCCACATTAAGACGTAATGAAGGATGAGATTCATTTTTACCTCAGCTTTCTGCCTTTCACAGATGACAGCATACTGGCCAATGTGACTGTCCAAGCTCATCACATTACTCCTCAGCTGAAATACAGGGAGAGAGAATCAGAAATATGATCTATATTATAATGATACGTGGTGAACTCATGGGTGATTTGAGGCATGTTGTTGGTCGGCGGACTGCTGAAGCTGCGCTTGTATGTGTAGGACTTACAGTGGATTTGATCTCCTTCGCGCGGTTGGCATATTTGAGAGTGTTGTGTGTATCTTCATAGGAGAGCGAGGACGGGCTGACGTTCGCAATCATCACAGTTCGGCAGTTTCCACCGAGAGAGTCTTTGAGGAGCCGTGTCAGCTTGCTATCTCTGTATGGAATATGTGTCTTCTTACACTGAGAATGAAAAAAAACAGAAAACAAAACAAAGAGAAGTCAAATTCAAGAATCAAATTCACGAAAAGAACGCCAACAACACACAAAAAACATTGACTGAAATAAAACTGATATAGCCTTCGGAGACTACATGATTAAGCCTATTTTTCATTTTAGGCCATTTCTGATTTGAGTTCACATTTCATTTACTATGGATCTGCCACTGATCTTCACCAATCCAAGACAAGCTTTTTTTTTTTTAAATGTAAGTCTATGGAGAATATTTGCGTTTGGATAGTTTTAAAAGCATTTTAAATAGAAATTTTCCTAAAATATGCTAAAAATTATTTAAGTCCACTTGCAGTAAAAACTTAAGGTACCCCCGAGTATTACGGAGTAATTCAGAGATTTTACATTTCAAAACAAGCCAACCTTGAAAGCGAAACCAAATTCTCACTTTTCAGTAAATTTGAATTATTCATTTTTTTTTATAACAGAATAAAACAGCAAAAAACAAGACTGACCCTGCTAGCAGATCCTAATAATTTCAGATGTGTCTAATCTTAACAAACATGCTCAAACATCTAGTTGACACTCTGGCTTTCATCTGGCTGGCCTGTCTGACCCACAAACGAAAGCATTCACAAACTGATGGTCTAATTAATCTCAGGATCTAGTGACTGATACACAGTCCGTATCTCAACATCTACACAAGAAAACATCAAAGCCAAGTTTCCACGGAGCTGATGTGGAACAGTACATGGAGAATGACATGCACAATTTGCCAACACAAATATAGGGGAAAACACAGCGGTCAGGGGAGGGAAATGTGGAAATGTTGTATATCTGTTCTCGTCCAGCTGATGTCTCAAACTATAGCTTACATCTGGACTGTGTATGGGTTCATGTTTTCATTATAGTTCTAAATCAAGTGGTGGCCTGCTGGGAACTTCACAAACTCCTTTGCAAAAGGGTGAAATAAAGACCGTGGACCATTTTTCCATAGTTTTCTTGTTCTCTGTTAGGAACTACTGTACTAAAAAAAGCGGGCATTTTTCAGTGTTAAAACACCAGCTTATGTAACCTAAAAAACATACAAGCAGGCACCATCACCATAGCTAGTCTGTGAAAATCCACATTTCTGAAGGCAGCATGTTCTCTCTGTTGGCACGCCTGTGTTAGCAGTTTGTGTGAGAGTGCGAGTGGCCTGTTTCGGGCCCTCCCAGGAGAACATGGGTAAGGAGAGCCATCTGCGTGACAGGTTAATTTATGCGGATGGATGGCATGAAAACAATACCTATGAAGCTGCCTGTGGAGGGGCCCAGAGACAGGGACAAACCTCCTCACCTTACACACACACACACCAGCCGAAACACTTCGGCATCAAACGGCAAATACAAAAACCACAGAAGACACAACACAAACACCAAAGCACAAACAAATCAAAAGAATCCCAAAAACTGAGCCAGAACAGCAATGAATGAGATCATAACTTTAAATACAATCAATTTACAAGAAAAATGAAAAGAACATGCATCTGGCTTTGACAGACAATAAACAGAAAGAGGGCCTGCACTGATCTAGCATCAAAATAACTCAATTGAACATAAGGTTTTTGACCAATCTCATATTTATGGGTCACCAGCTTAAGATTTAGCTGTACTACAAGACAAAAACAAAGATGTAGTACACATGCTGAAAAACTCCAGCCAAAGCAAACGAGGAAAAAACATAACAGACTCAACATTTTAAAAAAACGGTCTCTCTCGATTTTGCTCCTCAGTAAAATAAACACAAACAAAGCCTGCAACTTTACTTGGACATGTGCTAGAACAAGTAAACTAGTCCACAGTACTTCATCACTAAAAACAAACATTTGAGAAAAAAACAGTTACAATAGTTACGCATGCTCATGTTTGTGTGAGCAGTCAAACCTTTATCATCACCCAGAACAAAGCTCTTCAAATAGATTCAAAAGTTTGGGGTCAGTAAAACATTTACACTTTTATTCAGCAAGGATGCATCAAATTGATCAAAAGTTATACTCTCTTACTATTTCAAATAAATGCCTTTCTTTTTAATTTTCCATCATCAACTACTACCCATTTTTTACATCATTTTACAAAAAAAAAAAGTTTCAAAAACATTAAGCAGCACTGTTTTCAAGATTGATAAGGACTTGAACACAAAATAAACCTATTAGGATGATTTCTGAATGTGAATCTAACTGTAGGGATGTGTGCATATACCTTCTTGTTCTTGTTCTATCAATCTCAGCCAGAGATACTGGAGACCCGAGTCACCACAATCATATTTTTAGAGCGAGTTCATTTGATGTGCACTGCATGGACTAAAATGCAGTCAAACAACTGGTTGCCTGTTGTAGACAAGTTTATGGAATATAAGGCACATGCTTCTTTGTGCTGTTGCCAGTATTAGGACCATAAACACCTCTCAGGTTATGAAAAATGTCAGAAAACAGTGATTGTGTGTGGTCGGACAGGGAAATAAATGTAAGTGTTTAGGAGGTGGAGAACAAGAAAAACTAATTGGACAAAACTGGCTTAATGCTTAATACCTAAGGCTGAAGATACACGGATGCAACTTTGGCTAATGTTGCTATCAGCGAACAACACAGGGCCCCACAATCGATCGGAGTATCCATATATAAATTTGTTACCCATTCTAAATGGCAAAGTGCACAAGCAACATTGCTCAAAAAAGTTGCCCTGTGTATCATGTGCATAAGAGTTTAAAAACAGCAGGAGCTGCATGAAAGTGTTTAGAATTAAATCCACAATGCAACAAAACCGTGATTATTTACTGCTGTTAGGTGTCACTATGGTTACAGGCATTACTGAATGATATCAATAGTTAGAGGAAGAGACTGACCTCAGTTACCTGTTCATACTGGATCCTCTTGGTCTGCTTTTGTACGCACAATACAGTTTAAAACATGTTTTTGAGTCTTAGGTTGCATTTATTTGATAATCAAAACAGGCTTCAGGATCCGAGACATACACGGCAGCTTATTCCCACCTAACGCCTAAAAATAATTAAAGAATGGTTTATAATAGCTAATGGCACAAAACAAGCACCGCAAGGCAGATTTAACAGCCATTTTCTAAGACTTCATTCTATATCCGTCACGGGCTAATGGGATTTGGTGGTAAATTACCCTCAAACCGTCTCCGAGACGGAAAATCTGGATACAATTCCACACAGTGTCTTTGGTGGAGGCGTACTGAAATCAGCACTAGTGAATGAGCAGGACACACAGACACACACAAAGCAGCCCTGAGGAAAGGGATAAGTGTACACAACAGAGTCCGAGTTGTAGTTCTCCTGATTCTGATAGCATCAGTCCCTGAACCACAGAGCCAGCGGAGCCTTCGGGTTTGTCCCAAAAGCAAAGAAGAGAGGCGAAGGCTAATACCATCAGAGCAAATGTGCCACAGCAAAGTATGAACCCAGCTGACCCAGACTGGATAAAGACCAACAAAGGCTAAAGTGAAGATAAGTAATAGTGATACAGTAAATACATTTGTTTACAGTACAGCAGGATTGCAGGTAATTGGTTTTAAGGTAGATCCACACAGAATACCAATACCTACTGCATGCTTTTGTGTTAAATTGAGCTTTTTGTATTTTTGATGCACTCATTGATAAAATCAAGAAATTGTCTATAATGGTGAACACCAAATATTTTATCAATGCACAAAGACATTTTGGCAGCAATGGTCACAAAGCAGTAGCACAAACATATTATTGCTAAAGAAAAATAACGAAAATTGGTAAAAGCCGCAGAGCAAGATGCAACAGAAAAAAACAAAACATGCAACAGGTATGGCAGCATATTATATTAAATATTTAAAGGGGGGGGGGGGGGGGTGAAATGCTCGTTTTCACTCAATATCCTGTTAATCTTGAGTACCTATAGAGTAGTACTGCATTTTACTGCTTTTGTACTGCTTTTGCGTTGAGAGCGTTTGGAAGCTGTGACATTACCGTGGGGAAAAACACATCCAAAACAAACCATGGCTAACAGTCAGATTCAGAGTAAATTTATGATCCAGAATCAGATCGAGAGGCTGAAATTTAACAAGAGCAGCATCAGCAACGGCGTCTCTATGTGGTATGTACTGAAACTGTATATATTTGCTTCGCGGTTTTGGAAAATGACTAAGTTTCACTTTGTCATCTTTTTTTTTTTTTTTTTTTTTTTAAGCTGTACACGTGAAAAGTGCAGTTTGATGACAACAACGCATGTTGTTTACTTGATGTGCTTACGCGCCGATAGCTAAGTTAACAACACAGAGATAGTCGAAGCAGTTTTACTCACCGCATGTGGTTCCAACACACAATCGTGACCCTTTTTCGTTGGGACTGCATTATCCTTAAGAAATAAACGATGTGCAAATCCGGCGTCAGACTGGGCCTTGTTTGTAAAACAAGGATTTTCGAAATGCAGGGAACAAACACAAACACTTGCACAACTCCGTTGATGCTCTGTAAAAATAAACTCCATCCACTGGTCCCTTAATGCTGTTTTTTTTTTTTGGTAATCTGTGCAGGGTTGTCTTGCCCTGGCAACCAAAAACACACTGCTTTTGTGACATTTCGCGACGCTCTCGCTCTGATCAGTGCTTGTCTGTGCACAGCCTCTCTCTGCTCTGCTATACAGGAGCGCGCGCTCTTCCGGCAGATGCCCTTAGGACCCATATAAGGAAATTCCGCTCCATCTAACGTCACACAGAGCCATACTCGAAAAAAACTTTCAGAAACTTGTGACAAACCGGAAGTAGTATTTTTGGAACAGAAATACTCCTTCAAACATACAACTTAATTTTTTTAACTTTGTCCATGTTTAGCATGGGAATCCAACTCTTTAGCAGTGTAAAAAACTCAGTATGCATGAAATAGCATTTCACCCCCCCTTTAAAGGCCATAAGCATAGAGTCTTTATGGTTAAGGTTGTCATGCTAAGAGCTTGCATTAAAGTGGTTTTACGGGTATTTATTGTTACGGTTTCAATAGTTTAAGCATTTCCAAATTTGCCAAACAGAGATTATTTATCATTAAGTATCACAGATCATTTAGAGACTCCAAAGTTAAAAAAATATTTACATGGGAAGAATTTGTATATTAAAGGTGCTGTATGTAGACTTGACACTAGTGCTTGAACTAGGCATTGCAGTCCAAATCAAATATTTTTTCTTCCAGCCCCTCCTCCTCAGACTTGACGCACACGCAGGTTGCTAGATTGACACCAACAAGAACCAGCTCACTTGACGATGAATGAAATGAAATACGTTGTGTTTTCAACCAACTTGCAACCCAGAAGGGCTGAAATACAATTGGATAAACTGGCAGTGGGTGGGTTTCACCATCCAAAACAGAGAATGACATTTCATCCCGGAATGCAGATTTTCAAAAGAGAATAACTGACTGTAGTATTGTTTTTCAGATAAACAAGTAAATATCTGAGTGTGCTAATAATAAACAGTGTAATCATGCATTTGTGTATACAGCAATATACGTATTGCTCTTTGTGTTAAGCCTTTAGATTAATAGATTTAAGATCACAAGAAGAAGGTGATTCAAACACCTACACATTCAACCAAATCACATTCCATGTTTGCAACATCCAATTTAAATCCAAAATAAAAAAAACAGATCTCTTTTCAACAAGATCTGGGTAATCCCTCAATTTTAACAGAAGGTGTAGACCTACTTTGGGGTTGGCGAGCGTGTTGATGACATTCCCTAAGGCGAGGAGGGAGCGGTTGATGTTGGCCCCCTCTCTGAGACGAGCCCCCTTGGTATTGGTTGCACTGGCTCTTTCTGAGCCGGCCAGGTCGATTAAGCTCATCTTGGCCACACGAACATTTGGATTGAGACTAGCTGTCTTATCCTGCTGCCTCAAGTAGATCTGAAGAAAAAAGATGGCACGAGAACATCTTTCAGCTAGATTGAATATTTATATTTTTCCCTGACAACTTTATAAGCCAGCTGACACTGGTTTGAACTGTGCAGTTAACTCTGAAACATCCTGATCAATAGCTAGAAGACTGAGATGTTGGATTGCAGAGAAGATTGAAGCTTTATTGCTTTTTAAACACTAGAATTGTAATAAATAGAGAAGCCAAACGGCTTGATTTATTATTGCCTCATCAAATCTTCCAGGAAGCACAAAAAGGCTGATGATTTTTGTGCTTCCTGGAAATTGTCCGTTCACGCAAATCAACTGGTAGCACACGCTCAATATCAAAACAAGAGGATTAATGTAAAGTTACTCAAACCCCATGGGGTGACTGCACACAGAATGAAATCTAGCAGCATAAAAACAGTTACACAGAACCAGATGTGATATTTACAGAGAAAAGAGACGAGATTGAGAGAAGCCTTTTACCTGGAATACGGCATGGGAGCGGGAAGATGTGGCGTTCATGTCAGTGGGGTGCTGCGTCCGGTTTCTGTTACCATAATCAAGAGCTTCAAGGATATGCTCTGCAGATTTGGGCTACAATGTAATGATATGACACACACACACACACACCATCAGACAAGGCAAATCAACGACAATTCTTTGTGGACTATAGTGAGATGAATCAATGTCACAGAAAATGCACAGATGACACGTGCAGCCCAACTTCACCTCGTGCAGGGTGAGTCCTTGAACAACAACTCCATTGGATCCGTCCTCTCTCACCGCTAATGGACCAGAGTTAGTTAGCAAATCCCGAATCTGCTCATTATAAACCTGGTCAGGAAAAAGTGCAGAAACCCATTGGTCATAAAACAAAAGGGCTGACTAACTCACAGGTCCAATAAGCCAGAGCTAACACAAATATAGCAATTCTTGTAAGATGCACTCAGTATATTTCTCATTTAATAAGGTACTTCAAAAACCAAAAGCATTGAAGCTGAAATATTTTGTGTTAGTGAGCTTCTGCATCAAAGACTATAGAAATACAAAGAAAGTTCACTCCTATACTTATGAATGGGAAAAACTGCAACGTGCAAAAAATGGCGAAAGAGCCAATCGTTGACTGATGAAGTCAGTGCATCACTGCATTTATCTGTTAGAAGCTCCGGTTATATAGCACAGTTATAAGCGCAGTATACTGTACTGCACATGCACATTGGCTGGTCTAGCTTGAAAAATACGCCTTTTTAAGCTATTTGAGCATAACAAAAACGACATTCATGTGGCAATTCATTTCAGATTTTGTTGCTGATTTGAAATATGTAATTTAATTGTGAGTTCAGCAAGTAGTTTTTGAGATTTCAGTTTTCCCTCATTCAATTAGATAGCACTTTGTCTTGTGTGAACTGCCTGGAGGCGTTGAAAATATGGCCACCGAGTGAACAGACTTTGTTTCACATTGATGCTGCTAAGTGTCTAAGCCTAAAGTGACTGACATTTTTTAGTGCAGGATAAATAAATAAAACCGTGATTATTATTATTATTATTAGATGATTATTATTTTTTTTATTAATTATTTTTTTCAGCCAGGTTTAATTAAACTTGAAGATAAAGTGAAGGTAAAGTCTTTTACATGGTTACAAAAACATAATATTTAAATGAATGCTGTTCGTTCGACATTTTGGTTCATCATACAATTCAGACAAAAAAAGTGTCAGTTTTCACAAAACTATTAAACAGCACAAACTTTAGTTATAATATATGAAATAAGAAATGGTCCAAATCAGCATACGATAATGAATGCTGATGGATCACGTGACACTGAAGCCTACAGTTAGTTACAGCTGCTAAAAAATCAGCTTTGCCAACACGGAAATAAACTATATTTACAATTTATGTAAGTTATAATATGATTTCACAATATTACTTTTACTGTATTTATCAAATAAATGCAACCTGGCTGAGCATAAGAGCTCTTAAAGAAAAAAAAAAAAAAATTCCAAAGCCCAATTTTAAAACTGTATATTAGTAAGGTATTAATAATTAAAAATCTACAACAAACCATAACTAATAAAACTACAATGCGGTTTAAATTCAGGGAGAAACATTGAGACCTCACCTCAAGATAAGAAAAAGCTATGTTAAACACTTTGTCCTCCTTGATGATGTCCATACGCGCGAACAGTTCGTTCATAGTGAGAAACATCACTCCCGGAGAATCACTACTACCCAACATGGTGTGTGTTTTTCCTGCTCCTGTAGCTCCATAAGCAAAAACTGGCCAAACAAAAAGACACACATTTAAGAATAAAAACATTATTGATAAACCAGCTGTCATAATGTCATTAAAAAAACATTCATGAGAAGCATGAAATAAATCCATAAATGACCAAATTATTAGCATGATAAATAAACACCAACCAAAATTGGGTTGGGGGGGGGGGGGTCAACTTAAAAGGCCATGCTCTTGTAGCACTAACAAAATGTGAAAATGGCCCCAGGTACTTTAAATTATGAAATACTCCTTAATGAAATACTGTTATGTTATTCACCGGTTTCAAATTCCGCACCAAGTTCTAGCAAGACAAAAAATATCAGCCCAAAACTGGATGATAAATCTAGGTTTCACTGCTGAAATCAAGTACATGGCAAAGAAAGTAATTTTCAGATTCAATGAAGAGAAATAAAATGTCTCACCAGTGCAGTTGTAGCCATTCAGAACACCATCCACTATTGCTTTAGTGGTGTTCTCAAAAACTTCCATCTGTGACGAGTCCTCCCTAAACACGCTGTCAAACACGAACTTGAGGTCCTTGTTGGCTCTGCGCCGCACATCCCTGTTGCCTACCCGCTGTCCCCGGAAAAATGTCACTTCTTCCTCTTTAGGATCAAAGATAAGCATGTGGTTGTCGACTACTTGGACAACCTTCTTGTGATTTCCATCCTTTTCTTTGTTGTTTAAAGGACGGACACGGACCACCACTTTTACGTGGCTGCACACCTCCCCATCTGACATTGTCCTTTTTTACAGCTTCCCACTGAAAAACTCTGCTTCTTAATGTTTGTGTATCTGTGTAACACAAGATAACCATTTATAAACAGAGTGATTTCAAACAAGGCATATTGCAAATAATTCTTCAAGAAAGGAAAATGTTGCAGTCTATGACACTTATTTCACATTCTCCACTCAGTTACTTGTCAAGACAGGTAGCTATGCAGGCAGAGTATGATTTGTTTTATTGTGGCTTGATACTTTTATAAATAAACTCTAATAAGGAGAATTTGAACAATATAATTAATATTAAACCTCATACTATAGGTCAGCCCAATAGGATTCTCCTATAGACTTTACGAAACATGTTTTAATGTAAGGCCATGTATGAACCCTGTAAACCCCGTGCTAATTTACTGTAACGGTGCAATAACGCTCATCAAATATATCATAAACAGACCCGTATATATATATCGTCAGACCCGTATGTATATATCATCAGACCCGTATGTCTTATACGACTGGTTTTTAGTTTAAAACTCTTATTTGCATTGGTTAATATCATCTGTTAGCGTTGTGCTAAAAGCTGCAGCTAACTGGTCATCCCTTTCATTTAGATTACAAAAGATAAAGTTAACGCTGTAAAATGCGTTTGACCTACCATATGATACAGTATGAATCCGCGACGGATGATTTGACTGTTGTATTAAGATAATTTGTATTTTCCTTTATTTAACTTTAAACAAAACATTCGAACTGATAGTAAGCAAAACCAAAGCCCCAGTAAGCGCGAAGATTTCAAACACAAGCTGCTGTTCCGTCCCTGCATCTGATTGGACGACAACATTCTTACGTCAAGCGACGTATGACGCTGACTGAATCTAGGCGACGGAGAATTTAATCCACGGTGGAATAAAGCATGAACTGTATCCTTTAATTGAAAAATAGAATTCCTAAATCATGTAAAATATGGCAGGTATTAGTTAGATAATTGTTATGAGCACAATCGGAATGTCATTTAGCGGGATATAACTTGTAATTTATGAGCCACAGTTACCTGTCTCTCACAGTTGTGATCAGGGATAAAACGAATATAACATATCTTTAGAAAAGGCATGTAAGTTATAAGCGAACTGTGTATGGAGTAAAACACACATGTTTTAAAGAAAAAAAGCGAATAAATTTACCAACATAACGGAAGTGTCGCACATATGCATTTAACGTTAGCAACATCCTGAATATATGAAATATCACTACAGAATACTGTCAAGATCGCTAGTTCATGTTTCCAAGATACAGATATCGATTATATCTGTTTTTAAATGCTTGTCATGTTATAGGAGGAACAGAAAATCGTAATTTCTTGTTTCTTCCGGGAGCAGTCCCAGCTGCACTCATGAACCTCCGCAACAACGCTGAATAAAGGACTAAACAGCCGTGTTTGACACGATAATAGTGATTAATCATCAGCCCACATCCTGCTGAATTGTTTTATCGGTTTGAATTGTAAGTTGTATGTTTCCGAACTGACTTTGACTATGAAATACTTTAAATCACGTGTTTACAGACATGACAACAAGTCCATGCATTTCCTTTGAAATCCGCAAATGATCTTCAACACACAAACCCTGCCTCTGGCGTGCTGCACGTGTCCCTGTGTTTCTAACTGTGCCTTGTATTCAATTTGCGGGATTATAGCGATATCAAAGTGTTAAGTGCTGAGACGTAACAGTTTGAGAGACGTTTACGCCTTATTTGCATTGTTTGGATTGTGAGTTTAAAATATCTACATTTCAAATTAATCCATTAATGAGTCCTGCAAAGTGGTAAAACAAATGGCATGTGTGACAATATGAATATATATATATATATATATATATATATATATATATATATATATATATAGTGTATGAAATGTTCTCTACTTTGTGCAGAGCCCAGATGCCTCTATATTGTAGTCGTTTCATGGTTGCACCCTGCACACGGACCTTGGGAGTTGTTCCTGACCACAGCTCCAGAGTGTTCAGGCGATGCTGGAGAAAGCTGTGGCATCCAGTTAGGCTCTATACTGGTTCAGTGACTTCAAGCCCTGATTCTGAGTTCAGAAATTCAGAGATGTTGACCCAAAGTGGGAAACCCTTTCACACGCCGGTCATGGTGAAGGAAGTGTTAAAGTTTCTGGACATCAAACCAGGGCAGGTCAGTTAGTCCTTCATCCTTCAGAGTTAAAAAGGTTTTTTTTTTTTACTTTCTTTTTTTCACTATTACATGTGTATCTAGCTGTTTGTGAGACGACATTTGTGTTATGTGATACTTATATGGCCTGTGATTGTAGAAACTGAAGCACAAATTAACTGAAGTTTAAAGGGTTAGTTCACCCAAATATTAAAATTAGGTCATTAATGACTCACCCTCATGTCGTTCCAAACCCGTGAGACCTCCGTTTATCTTTGGAACACAGTTTAAGATATTTTAGATTTAGTCAGAGAGCTTTCTGACCATCCATTGAAACTGTATGTACAGTATACTGTCCATGTCCAGAAAGGTAAGAAAAACATCATCAAAGTAGTCCATGTGACATCAGAGGGTCAGTTAAAATTTGTTGAAGCATCGAAAATAGATTTTGGTCCAAAAATTACGACTTTATTTTGCATTGTCTTCTCTTCCGGATCTGTTGTGAGTGCGACTGCTGTGACAGTTGACGTGTGATGCTGCTGACGTGTTTTTTTGGTGCGCCCAATAACAAAGATAACACGTCAGCAGCGCCACTGCAGTGTTGTGAACATGCTCTCAACCGACCTGGAAGAGAAGACAATGCTGAATAAAGTCGTAAGTTTAGTTATTTTTGGACCAAAATGTATTTTCAATGCATCAACAAATTCTAACTGACCCTCTGATGTCACATGGACTACTTTGATGATGTTTTTCTTACCTTTCTGGACATGGACAGTATACCGTACATACATTTTCAATGGAGGTTCAGAAAGCTCTCAAACTAAATCTAAAATATCTTAAACTGTGTTCAGAAGATGAACGGAGGTTTTATGGGTTTGGAACGACATGTCATTAATTACATAATTTTAA